>NC_049238.1:5010251-5326160 GCF_011100685.1 Canis lupus familiaris
CAACACCTGGGTTCCTCCCTGGTAAAAGCTTACAAAGCTGTGCCTGGACTCCCAACCCAGAGAAACTATGAGATAATAAATGTATGTTGTTTTTACCTTCTAACCTTTGTAATCATATAGTACATAGCAATAAAAAACTATTAGAGAAATATAAGCTGTAGTAAAATCATGAAACTGATTTTTCAACAGCTCTTTGGAGGGAAGAAAAAAAAAAAGCAAAATGTTTGCTAAAATCAGATACCCTGTGGCTTTTCAGAATGAGACCGCCTGGTCCATTGCCACAGTATGCTTATCCCGAAAGTAACAGAACCCCACAGAACAGGACCGTGATGCTCTAGTCATACCTGCCCTGTGGCCTCTATGTGTCCTGCTGCTTACTAACTTTCACTAAGTACTTATTATATGCCAGGCATGTTTTAAATGAGAATATATTACTTTTATGGTAAGAAATAAGTGATTACTGAAAAATAAATAACTAGATTTGGTTTATTATTACTGTATATAAGTAAATGTATGGTGAATGCCAGTTTGTGAATTAATTTTGTGGGTTGAATTTGGCTCAAGAGCAGTATTTTGTGATAAAATAATTTGTTAAAAATGGAGAAGGAGGGAATAGTGGCATCTTGTGAGCTGACCATTTCAGAGTTGATTTTGTGATTAGAATATATAATGCCATAACTGTGGCAGATGTGGTGATGAGGTGAACAAATATGGGGAAAAGGAGGAGAAAAGGGAATATCTGGCAGGCCAACCAAGGCTGGGTTACTAACCATGGGTGGCAGGGGCTGTATAGTCTTCCTTGCTGCCATGACAAATTACCATATTAGAGTCTTAAAAACAAACAAACAAGCAAACATATATTTATTATCTCATAGTTGTGTTGAAGAGTCTGGCCAGTGCCTCACATTTTTTGCATCCAGTTTCACCAGGCTGCCACCAAGGTGTCAGTTGGCTGGACTATTAAGGGGCGGTGGCAAGAACCTGCTCCAAGTTCATTCACATTGTTGGCAGGATCCATTTCCTTTTGAGTTTCAGACTGAGGTCCCTGTTTCGCTGCTGGCTGTCAGCTGGAGGCCATCCTTAGCTCCTAGAGGCTTCTCTCTGGTCCTTGTACATGGGCCTCTATATCTCAAAGTCAACAGTGGTGCATCCAAACCTTCTCATGCTTGAAATCTCTCTGGCTTCTCCTCCTGCCATATCTTTCTGACTCCAGCCAGAGAACACTCTCCACTTTGAAGGCTTAATGTGATGACAGTGGACTCACTTAGATAATCTAAGATGGTCTCCCAATCATAAAGTTTATAAACTACTTCCATCTGCAAAGTCTTTTTTTTTTTTTTTTTCCACCCTGCCATACAATGTAACATATGCTGAGACTGGGGCATGACATATTTGGGGGCCATTATTCTGCTCCACAGGTGGACAATCAAGAAAGCAGTGGTCACACTAGCACAGATTTTCAAATGTGTTCAGCATGATTTAACTACTTTCTGTATTGAGACGGAGGCAAGGGTGATAGTATTTTCTCTCTAACAGGAGATACAAAAGTTTAGCCCAAACCATGCTGTTTATCTTTTGGTTAAAATCAGGATCAGGTTCAGCTTCTGGTATGGCTACACACTGGCTATGTGTAGACATACATGTGGGCCCAACCTTGGAAGTGTGGGTCTTGGGAAAATGCGTAACATATTCTTTTTTGATAAACCGGGGTCATAAAATCCAATGAGTGAAAGCCTAAGGGCAATAACATACTTTTCTGATTCTCATAGTGATTAAATGCAATAATTCATGGAAAAACCTTGTACACAGAGGATGCTTAACAAACATTAGTACCTTTGTTATGCCCTTCGATTTTATTTTTTCAGTAAAATAATGAAAAATAATGGTAAAATTCTGGTAATAAAATGGAAAAATAATGGTAAAATTCTAGTAATTATTTTTTTCCATGAAATTAAAATTTAAAAAACAGGAAAAAGTAATATAGATGTCTATACTGTCTGCTACTCAATTTTCACCTAGTGACTGCCATGGGTTTTGAATCTACCTGTGGACACCGATAAATATACACAAATGAAATATCCAATAGCTAAGTACATGGGCAAAAAAAAATCATAATTTGTACATGTAAAATATTATTCTGAAATAAATCTGTGAATTATAAGTAAATCGTGAAAAGATGTTTGTTTTTTTCTATGTATGGAATGATTTAAAGTGGGTTATTCTAAGACTTTACAGATGTGTAAAAGTTCATAAATAATTCACACAATAGGACAATTGAGAGTAATTTGAAGTCTATTACATCAAGCCCCATTGTTTGTTATAAATATCTACATGACACTGAAACTCCAATTTCTTCTACGACCAAGCATTGGAATTATTACTTGGCAATTAAGCCAGTGCCTTAATGATATTTGCTCAGACAATACATGTAAGGAAGAATTTCATGAAAACTGGTATTCTCAATGGCAGCTGGAGTTTCTTAGTTCATAAAATGGTGTGCTTTAGGGAAGAACGTGGGATGTTAAACTTGAGAATCCTTGTTTAACACCTGCTCTTCTCTATGAGGCCATTCTCCTTTCTTTTTCCAAAATCCCAGATAAATTCTCTTTCCTTGGTACTGTCATTATGCATCAAAAACCTCTGCTGGAACTTTTTTTCATTGTATTTCTTTCTTTTTTTTTTTCTTTTTTTTGATTTTTTTGTTTGTTTGTTTCTATTTCCTCCATTGGACTGTGAGCTTCTCAAGTGTAAAAACCACATATGTTGACTTCTATTTGCAGGTCTCATTTGGTTTTCAGAGTTAGAACTAGCCCTTAGTAAGGTACTTCAGTTACAAGCACTGAAGACCTCAATTACAAGCAGAGGGTAAGAAAAGAATCTAAGACCATGGGTGTAGATATGGGCTAATTTTAGAACAGAGATCAAGCTAATATATGGTATAGGTTGTAAAAGGAAGCTTGCAGAGAGATTGGGAGAAATGTATCTTTAATATCAAATAACTTACCTCCAGGTTTTTTTCAAATTTAGTTTACTGAGTCTGGAATATGTATTGCCATATTTCTGCAGAAGTACTTTAAGTTGCTTAACAATTCAAAATTAGCAATAGCCTTAAGAATTTTTAAAAACATGAAAAGAAAGAATAAAACATAAAAGAAAAAAGAATAGGCATTTGTGCCAATGTTGTGCTGATTTGAAATTGTGAGGTTGTGATCAGAATATTGAAGTTGGGAGCTAGGCATTCAATATGGTGTATACTTGCCTTGTGTATACTTTTTTTAGAAAGAAATGTGGCAGTTTTTCCCAGAACAATTGTTCAGTGAGGCTGTGGACACACATGATGTGTTGGCCCCTGGCTCTGAAAGTGTGAAAGCTTAAATCTCAGAATTAAAAGTGTTTCAAGTTCACTGTCCCATGCAGATGGAATACGTGGCTGAACCTATAGCCTGGGCCACGTTAACACTTGGTTCTAACTCAATGAGCTAATTACACACAGACAATGAGGAAGGCAGTAAAATAAAGTTATTGAGAACAAGGGCCAGACACTTACTCTTCATAAAAACATGACATTTTAAGATCATTCCTACTTCCTGAGGCTCTTCTAAATAACCGAGATGTTGCCTGAGAATAATCAGAAACCACCATTCCAATCAATTATGATCTATCTCATATTTTGCTCAGTCTCATGAATTTCAAGGACATTAGCAGGTCTCCAACTATATAACTGTTTTGTAATTTGCCATCTCACCACTAGTTCTTGGTTCTTTCACTACATCCAGTTTATAATATAATCTTTTACTCATTTGCTTCACACTATTTATCATCTTCTCAAAATTTAGAAATTGAACATATTAGCCCGTTTGTAAAATGAAAAGCTTTCAGATTGTAATTCTCAGTTAAAGATATTTGCCATCAGCACACATATTCAAGATGTTAATTAGCACTCATACAATATTAATATGCTCAAGATTAATCATTTTATGGAACTATCCAGAGGTTGGATAAGCTTATCAGTTTGGTTTAATTTCTGTTAAATATTTGAAGAGCTCACGCTCTGTAATAGCCAAATTCTTAATAAAGGCATTTGTATAAGACAGTGTTCTTTCAAAACTAGACATGACCTTAGGCCTTATATGTTGTGACTCATGGCAGAAGTTGAGGTTAGTCATACAAAATTTATTTTCTGTTATACAACTAGAATGGCTAGTTGATTTTCCAGAATGAATTCTGGCCTCAAGTTTATCAAGATTCATGTTTCTCTATGCCACAGAACTAACAAACAGTCTTTTCTATCACAATGAAAATGATTGTGATTTCTGTAAGTGCACAAGAATGCAGCCCTTCGCTAGAATCAGTACATGTCTCAAAGTACTTAATAACAAGATGTAATTATTCATTATATGGCATTTCCTGTTGCTGTGTGCCAGATACTGCTAAATGACAAAACGCAAAGCAAGAACAAAAGCATGGCTCCTGCCTGCAAGAATCCCACTGTTGACTAACATGAAAATGAAGAATCACTTTGCAGGTGATACATGCCGTAGTAGATATATGTAGAAAGTCCTTTGGGGACCTAAGGCAGAAGGAATTAGTTCTGCCTGGAGAAAGAGCAAGGCATTTTCAGAACTGACATGTCAAGGAAAATTCACAAGTAGGTAGAAGAACCAATGGGGTGTGCTTTGCAGGTTTGCTTGCCCTCTGACTCCGCAGGTGACTTTGAGTAAGTAAGGCAAACTCCTGGACTGGCATGCAATTGTGTGTAAGTTTGCTTCCTCATTTGTTTAAAATGTAATAATAAAACCAAGGTCACAGATGCTAGCTTGATTCACAGGGCTGATGCAATTATCAAAGGAAATAATGTTCAAGAGAATGTTTTATAAACTCTATAAACTTGCAGAGCTTTAGATGGGGAAGACAGGTTAATGACAAATTTGGGGAACCTTTCATACCACCTGAGAAATATGTGCCTCGTCACGTAGATGGTCTTTATTTTGTAGGATGGACGTTTTGAAGATGGATAATGAATGCGGAAGTAAGGTGTAAAACAAAAAGTGTAGTAAGCTGAGAACAGAGGCCCGGGAACCAATTTAAGATTATTACACCAGTACAAATTAGGCATAATAATTCCTACCCTTGGGTAATGACAAAAGAAATAGAAAAGACAGGTGGATTGGAGCTAAGCTGGGGAAGGAACAGCAAGATGTGGTTGCCGTTGTAGTGTGGCTGGTAAAAAGAAAAGAATCAAAGATGAGCAGATTGTTAGCCCAAGTGACTAGAAGAATGTTATGGCCACTGGCCAAAGCAGGCAGCTAAGATATGTGGGGAAGATGAGGAACATGCCTCGGTGACCATATCTGGGACATGCATAGGGACAGGACTCAGGGGGTAGGTTGAGGGTAAACAGATAATTTGGAGGTTCACCAAAACACATCTTCAATTTTTAAAAATTTGAATAGCATTGAAAGCATTAGGACTCAAACCCTGGTCTTCTAGACACAACCAGGGAGCTCCAATACAGAGAAAGCATCTTCCTAAATTTTATCCCTTTTGGGGAAGTGATTTCTATTTTAACTCTGCTTAGAATCACTAATTCTTAACACTGACTCAGTAAAATGATACTTCTTTGAGAAGGGGAATTTCATAATTATAGAACATGACAAAGGTACTTTACCTTTTAAAAGTCCATTCCCAGGGGAGCCTGTGGGAATAGGAAGACTCAAGAAATCACAAGGAGTAATACTTGAAGCATAGGAAAGCATTCAGGGTCAGGAGCCTCATGACAGGTGAATGACAGGAAGCTGATAAATCCAGCAGCAAGCGTGGTTGGGAGACCTAGCAACTCTGCAGACATTCAGCCTCAGGACAGATGTTATCAGGTGGTATCAAAGTCCCAAACACTGCATTTGGGATTTCAGGACATTATTCTTGATTTTGAGACAAGTTGTGCAGGATGAAAGCAGAATATCAGCCCCAGAAAAGGAACAGCATTCAATTCTCAGGTACAAGAAACAATACAGTCAGGAGCCCAATCTAACACGTATTAGGCATTGGATTTCAGGATAAAGCAGAAAAGATCCATTTTTTCACTTCTAGAATCCAGGACAACCAGTGCTGAGTCACAGAGTTGGGCCTTCAAACCCTGTTTGCAGCTCAAAATGCAGTTCATGGACAGGCCCCACTGGTATCCCTGGGAGCTCATTAAAAATGAAGGGATGAAGACCAGTTGTGTCTGGTGTTCCTTCTGCCTCTGATCTTGCTACATAAGAGTTGGTTTGGAGCTTACACTGGGGCATAATAGGAAGTAAGAATACATACGTATTTTGGGTCCAGACTTTTTTTTAAAAAGGGGAGAAATAAAGAATGAAGGTTGGAGCCATTAAAAGTAATACACAGAGGCAGAGAGAACATGTGATGATAGGCCCAAGAGTGTGATAGACATAGGAGGGCAGAGAGAGCCAAGGGCACGGTTATCTTCAGGTAGGGTTTGTGGAAAATAGTTGTAAAACCAACAAAAGGATGCATGCTCAGAGGGAGAAATTTTTTAAGAGGAGGATTATAAGGTTTACAAACCATTATTTTCAAAATACCACAAATGAATCTGAAATCAATTCTCTACTGTAATTTATAGAGACATTATTATATGGTAACTTAAGTCCTTTGGGCATTTTTTTTTCCCATAGAATGCTGTTTTTTTTGTTTTTGTTTTTTTTTTTTCAAATTCTTCAGCAGAAGCCCCAAAAAAGTATTATTCCCATATGACATTTTATATCCTATAATGTCTAAAATTTTAGTCTGTTAAAAATGGTTAAGAAAAACTTTCCTGAAAAATGTTATTTTTTGCTTAGAATGGACAAGAATTTAATATCATTCCTGGGAAGACAGGGTATTTCTATTTTTTTTTCCTGTTTATTCTTTGTTACTTCTTCATAGCAAAGAAGAGGCTTCAAGCATAAGTGGCATTGCACTAAATACGGCAGGGCCAGAGGACAGGCGGTCGCAGAGAAACCTTCAGTTTGGGTGAAGCAGGCCTTCCCTTTGTTCCAAGTCTGGAACATGCGGCACCACGTCCCTTGAGAGATTCCAAACAGACTTCCTACAAAACCTCTTCTTCCTCTCTGAAGATGCTTTGGTACAAATGCTTCCCCCTATGTGACTGAGAGCCCAGGTCTTAGTTCTGTGCTACCTGGAGAGCTTCACATTACCTAATTTTGTAGCAAAGCACATTAAAGCAGAATTGTCAATGCAAAGACAGCCTCAACTTTTCAAGTCCAGGACTGGGCTCTGTGAGTCTCCCACTCTTGTGGGACTATGAAAAGCAATTAGCTTTGTGCAAGTGCAGAGGGGCAGCAGCAAGACCACTGCGACTGCCACTTAACGGATGCGGGCTTGTCATTTACCATAGAAAACTAGTGATTAAACCACAATAGTAGCCATAGTGTAGTGATTTGCCTTTTTTCCTTTTTTCCTTTTTTCCTTTTTTTTTTTTTTTTTTTTTTTTAAGCAGCACGCAGAAACTACCACCTGGACAATGCATTTTCCACCTCATCATCATCAGAGAAAGGATGCTCAGTCTGACAGGTCAAAGATACGGCTACCAAGAATTATGGGTTCTTATCTTACGGATGCATAATGGTTGCTAATTTGCTGGAGAGGGAATTTGTTGCCGACTTTGAAATCACAAAGCTGGGTCTGGAGTGTTCATCTTTTCCTCAGCGTATCCATCACAGCACTATTTTGGGTGACGAAGACAGTGTGAGAGCGTGGAGAGTGCTGTGGTGTCCAGGTTCACATGCAGGATGTGGGATTTGTTGGACACCTGAGGTGTACCTCTGCTTTGCCATTGCTTTCATTTCCTCTGAAACTATAATCACGTAATACTGTTTCAGCATGCTTACACCTGAGGGTTTAATTTAACAAACAACACAAAACACAAAACAACAAGCCAGACCCACCAGTAAAGGGTAATTTAATTATTGCTGGAGACTATGACTGAAGAACATTACTGGAGAAACTAGTAGTTATGTACATTGGAGAAAAAAACAAACAAACAACAACAACAACAAGAAACACAACACAACCCTCAAACTAAAAAAGTGAAAACAATTTGAAGTCATTCAATCAATGACCATCATCTTACCAGGGAGGAATTGAGGCTTACAGATCGGAGAGATCTTCTCAGATAAAATCTCAGTAAGTGACAATTTGGCACCACAGACATCTGAATACTATCCACGCAATGTCCTGGACACGACTCCTGGGCATAGACTGATGCAAAGTCTCATTGGCTCTCTTCAGAGTTTCCAGGGCAGGCGAGGCAACAGAAGTGACTGCAGATGATGTCAGCACAACCCAGGAGCCAGGGATGGGGGCTGGGTCTCCTTCCATTGCGCCAGGTGGCCTTCCATCATATACCACTCTGCTCACAGAATCTCATCAAATCTGTTACCACAGATTCATTTTCATTAATAAATATGTATTAACAGCTACTAAGAACAAGAAACCGCACTACAGGGTGTGGAGAGTGCCGACAGGAGGACTCCCCAGTCCCTTCCCTGAAAGAATAATTTATAAGCCAGCAGTTAGGAAAGGACACTACTAAAGGACAGGTAGATTGCAGGGTGGAGGCCACAGAAAGTTCTAGAAGGCACACTTCAAACTCTCTAGGGCTTTAAGAGAGTGGAAAACTGCATTTGGTTGGAGAGTCGGGAATTTCTTCAGGGATGAATGGTACTTGAAATGCATCTTGAAGGATGGGTAAAATAGCAAAGATGGGCAAAGTGCCCAGTTGGGCAGAAGGAAGGAGGTGTCTTGTGGGGGGACAGCTCTAACTAAAGTAATGCGAAGGCAGAGGGGCAGGAAGGCCCAGGGTGTGTCCAGGGCTCACCAGCCTGCCTCATGCAGCTGCTAGACACTGAGTATTGACGTGGTGGAAGGTAAAGGCAGTGCTGGGAAGTTGAGATCGTTTCTGGAGAACGATACGATTTTTTGACATGTTTTAAGCAGAGAAGTTGATACCATTAGCTTTGTGATTTAGGAAATTTGGAAAGCCCAGGCCAAATGTGATGGAGGTTAGATATGTAAAGTTTAGTTCTGATCTTCTCACTGTGTAAATAATATGAGCTTGCTCTCATTGCTTCTTCAGATGGTCACTTTGGTGTATTCCAAGGCTTAGAGTCCCATGGTTGTCAATTCACAGGTACTTCAAAAATAATTTAAGCCAAATCTCTCGCACCAACAATCAGAGAATCAGGTCAAAGATATGTGACGTACCTTTAACTGGTATATCCTTTTATGCCTGCACAATTTAAGTTTTTACAATATACAGCATGTTCCACTTGGAAATTATTGTCTGTGTTCCCTGACCAGCAGCTTTTCTGTGTCCAGAAGAAGGCTGCCGTCCCACCCTTTTTCTTGTGAAAATTAATTTCTTGAGCTCACTTTCACAGAAACACAAATCTATTGCACATCCTGTGTAGATTTGAAAAATGTACTTAACTGCTAATTGCTCTTCATCTCTTTGTGTTCTCTGACATGGATCAGTCCATAGCTCATGGAAACTCATGGAAGACAAAATATTTAAGTTAAATTGATATGGTCAATAGACTGACTTCAAAATTTCACTTACCCTTTGTTTTAGTCTGTTAGCCGTGGTGTAGGTATTATCCACTAAAAACTTTTTCTTTTCAAAACAACACTAAGAGGAAAACCTGTGCTGTTATGAATCTTTGACTAAAGGATAGTCCTTTAAAAACCAGGGAATGCATAGTGCAGACATAAGTACACGTGTGCAAGACATGAAATTTCTTCTATTAATATATATAGATGCTTGCCATCTATCCCCATGCACCTCTCTCCCGCTAAAGAAAAACCATAAATAATAAGAACAAAAACCCTACAGAAACCTACAGTCTCCCAGGGATGAAATGGGAGGTACATGTTTGGGTCAGAAACAACATCATAGGACGATAAATATAGTATTCAAAATTGATGTTTCAAATATGAAATGTGAATCAGATCTCATCTGCAGGTATTTAACCAAATAGATGTGAGAAGCAAAGACGAGTGACTTCTTTTAAAGAGATCTACCGGCAGCATCCCAGATGGTGCTCCCTGGCCCTGAGTCCCACGCCCCAAAACCCTACATTTCATTTTCACATGTCTTCCTCCAACTCTGCTCTGGGAGACCCATTGAGAGGTGAGGTCAGCTCCGAGTCAATGAAGAGCCGTCATTGATTTGGAGGGTCAGTAGAAATAGAGTACAAGATGCTTCCATCTCTGAGCCTACACCAAAAATCATGGTCACCTGGACCTTGGCCATTGTGTTTGGTGTTGAGAAATGTACACCTTGCGCTTTTGACCTGATAGTGAAGTTAAGTCACTGTCGCTGTCATACTTCCTCCCTTGCATCTACCATTACATTTTCAAGGCCCACATGGCACCCCAAGTGAACCTAGGAATTCAACCTAATTCAGGGTTGGAAGCATAAAGTGAAATCTGCAAGATACACTGTAATCCCAAATCCCCACCAGCCAGCTTCTTACTGCCTAAGCAATTTATTTGGAGTACTGCAGTCAAGCTTATCTTCACTCTCAGATACTAGGCAGGCATAATATTAAGAATAAATTATTTTAAATCCCTTCCCTGGAGGAAAAAAAAAGTCATGCAAAAGCAACATCTTGTTGCCAGGACTGTTCTGAGGAATGGAGAGTGGGCAACGGCTGTGTATTTTTAACTCCACATAGTACTGATTGAAAAGCACTCAACTGGTTTACACCATGGACTCGTCTCCAGAGTTTGGGCAAGAAGTAAATGCACATGTCAAGGAAAGACGCCGCTGAGTTTTTGATGCTTTCCCACGACACTTAGCGACCTTGGTGGGGTAGCACTGGGGAGAAGAGCTGGGACAGAAACTGCATTTGGTTGATCCATGGCTGAAGATAATGACGAATAAGGTGCCGCACAGAGAATGGTTTGTGGCTATTTTAATTTGAGCCATATTCTCTTGGATTCTGTCCATAACGTTTTATTTTATTTATCGCCGATTTGTAATTTATTATAGGGACAATACTAGTCGTCGTGTTTTGGCTCTTAGCTTTTGCAAACAAAAAGGCTAGCACAAAGTCAGCTTTCTCTAGAATTTGGCTTGAGTCACCCAAGTTCTCATTTTTGCCAGCTTCCTTCTTCCTTAGATTTCCTTGATAATTAAAAAAAAAGGTCAATGGTGATTTCTTCTGAAGTTGCAAGAAGGTGCCAAAATGGCCTTTTCAAAACTTGCAGCATGTTGGAAACACAGATGCTGTGTCCAGGTGGGGGGAGTGGGAGCAGAGCGGGTTTGTCGAGGTTGGGTAGATTCTCTGCCATTCATCCAATGGGCCCAGCAAGAATCTGCAGATAGTTCTTCAGCTCTCTCTTCTTGTCTCTAGAGAAATTGGGCCTTATTGATGCTCCATGGCAAATAGCCTGTTTCTTCCACTCATTCCCCGCTGCCTGCCCTCGTCTCTGTGCTCATCCCCACGGGCTGGACATCTTCCAACACGTACCTGACTCACGGCAAGTCTCCTTTCTGGAGCCCCTTTCTCCACCCCCTCCTCCTCTCTGATAGCCTAAGTAATTTTATAAAATAAAGATTTTATTATATCACTCAGTGTCCCTGGGGTGAAGTTCTGACTCTGGAGTGGCTCATAAGGCTCCTCTAAACTTATGCAGAGCTTTACTTCACTAGCTTTCTATGCATACATTGACCTCCAAAAACCTCCTCATTGTTCCGCAAACCATCATGTATTTCACACCTTTATGTCTTTGTCTTTGTTATGTTTTCTGCCTGCTGTTTTCTCTCCCCCCTAAACTCAGGCACTTGTCGTTTATCCATTTAGTGAATAATTATTTATCTTTCAAGACCCAATCATCAAGAGACAAATGTCCCTTTTCCCTTCTGTGGCAGCCTGTGTCCAGTTAGCTGGACTATCTGCAGGGTCAGAGGGAGCAGCCGAGGGTGGTGGTTAAGGACAGGCAGCACCGTCTAACAGACCTAGTTTTAGTCCCAACTCAGCCACTACTCAGATGATCTTGGCAATTCATTTATCTTCTTCTGGCCTCAGTCCCCTCACCTACAAAGCAGGGTTATGGAGCAATGAGACTGAATCTGAGATAACCCCTTGGCTAAGTTGCCTGGCACAGTGCAGGTCCCCAACAAACAGACCTCATCATTATTGTGTATTTCTATTATCATAGTTTTATGTCATATTGTGTGTGCTTAATGTGTCTTTTTCCTCATTGGGTTGTGTGTTTTCTAAGGGAGGAACTGTGCCTTATTTTTCTTTCCTTCTCTAGCTCATGGGATGGGGCTAGTTATAAAGTTGGTGTTAGGGCCACCAGATAAAGTGCAGGATGCCCATGTCAGTTTGAATTTCAGATAAATAAAGGATAAATTTTAGTGTAAGTATGTCCAAAATATTACACAAGACATACTTTGACTAAAAAAGAATATTTAAAAATATCTGAAATTCAAATTTTTTGAGACTAAGAATAATAAAGGGCTCTCATGGTGATGTGAAGTGTTTTATTATGACAATAATGTGAGATATTAACTCTCATTTTCTTTGTGACCCTCCGTGGGATCACCGATGCTTCACCGAAGACTTCACCATGTGAAACTAACATTTGAGCAAACTAGGAAAAAAAAAAAGATCTATCATTGATAACCTAACAAATGAGGGAACTAACAAAATGAGGTGGAAGGACTGGGCATTCTGTGCCTAAACCTCAATTTTCTCATCTGTGAAATGGTCCTAATTATAATAGCTGCTATACATTATAATGCTGATAAAGGAGTCTGTCAAGTATAAAGGGCAACAGAGAAAGAAAAGAATGTGTTCATACAGAATGTATTCTTATTTCTAAACGTAACTTATTTTAGCCAAATTCTTCTTGCAGAGATGTGTGGGTATTCATGCTTATGTTTTCCACACATGTAAGAGTTTATTGCTCTAGAGCAGATATTCCCTACAGTACAGAGAAATAGCACTGACCGCAGCATTTGAGAAGACAAAGTGGAATTGTGAAGAGACAGGAGACAAAGATCAGGTCAGACTGGTTTAAACTCCAACTCATCCCTTATTATAACTGAATGTTGGAAAGTCTCTAAACATAGGAATCTCCATTTCCCGTTCTGTAAAATGGAAGTAGAAATACTAACCTCACAACATTGCCAGGAATTAAATATAAAAATCGCATATTACAAGGAGAAGAGTCTAGAATGATGCCTGGCTCTATACAGACACTCAACAAAGGCTAATCTGATAACACTCTTTAATAGTCAAAGACGTAGGTAGATTGTATTAATTTTCTATTCTTGCATGACGAATTTTGTTTCTTTGTGTGAAAAAAAAATATGGCTACTTGTGCCTATCAACAGTGTTATTGTGTGGAGTAGATATAAACTTTGTAAGCTTGACTGTATTCTGGTTAAATAGCAGGTTTCATTTCAAATGATATCAATAATAGTATTTGCAATAGAGGTAAAGTCTAGGCATGTTCCAATTTAGTTGCTTCGATGCTTCCTAGAATAAGATGCTGATTTTTTTCTTAAGATTTTATTTATTTATTCATGAGAGACACAGAGAGAAGGCAGAGACATAGGGAGAGGGAGAAGCAGGCTCTACGCAGGGAGCCTGATGTGGGACTCAATCCCGGAACTCCAGGATCACACCCTGAGCCAAAGGCAGATGCTCAACCGCTGAGCCAACCCAGGAGTCTCAGGACGCTGATTTTTAATGCAAATTCATTAACTATCTCTGAATTATCCAACCCAAAGTCTAAGGCTCAGACAGAAAAAGTGACTTTGTCAAGGCCATGTATCAGTGGCCCATCTGAATTCAGAACCAAGCCCAAGTGGACTTTTTCCTCTTTACTTTAATACCCAGTCAACGGAGGAGCCCCACTGGCCCGTGGCCTGTACCTCTGCTGTCAGGGTGAAATCACCATCTCCATAGTCATAAACTTTCTTACAAGTTTAAAAATGTACTTTGGAAAACTAGAACATAGAATCTTTTTAAAAGATCTTTATTTTCCCCCTCAAGCATCTTCCTGAAGCAGCCAGCTAGAAGAGACACATCCCCCTACACAAAACCCACACAAGAATATCAAAATCTGTTTGATAATGAATTTAAATTAAAAAAAAATCCATACGCTAAAATCATTTTTATTTTTAATTTTTCCCTCTTTTTTCAAATTCATGGACATAATGTTTCTTATTGCAACTCAGAAACATCCCAAAATAGCTGCCAAAATCTTACAAATAAACATAAAACCAAGGCTTTTGCGATACAAAAATAGTCCTCACTTCTGCTCTAAAGGTTGGTTGCCCTTCTAAATCTTCGTTAGAGCTGGGACTCCATTGGCAGCTTAGGCAGGCAGCCACATTTAAATAAGACCAACTTTTCTATCTGGAAAAATTCATACATACAGGAATTTGTGCCTTCGATATCAAATATGTATGTACATTAAAAATGTTAAAAAGAAAATCAGACTATGACTAGAAAATTGAAAATTATGGATGAAGTGGACTCAACTGCAAGATAATTTATGCAAGGTTGTTATATCATGAATTATTGACCTAAAAGATTACCGTAATTATTATTTTTAAAAGTCCCAGTGGTAGTGATTACTTTTATTTAAATTGTCTCCCTAACTAAATAACTGCGTTTTTTCATCAGAACTAACATTCATGATCTACACTATGAGGTATAGAACCTTCCTCCCACCCTTCTCCTTGAGGTAGTAGAATCCTATAACTGATTAATCTTCTGAAATTGAGTGTGGATCATTGAAAGTGGAATGAAAGTGTGGGTCATTCTCTCAGCATGTCATTGAACTCAAGCCCTGGAATGTCCATTTTGGTTGCAATTTGTGCTCTACCATTTTTCCTGATGCTGATCCCGGTTTTGATTTGAGTAGAATAGGCAAAAAGGGAACTCAACCTACAGTTAAATTAATGATGTTTTGTATGATAGAGCAAATTTTTCTCAGTGCCCACACCTTACAAAATGAAAGGCAGAAAATCAGATTTCTGGTTTTCCGGATGATTACTATGGGGCCTTACAAAGATAGTCCACCGTGTGCCCATGCCTTTTGTCCTACTACTTGCCCTTCATTCAGTTCCAGAAAGATTTGCTTCTTTCTATCCCTGCAACATGCCAAGTTTTTTCCATCTTTTAGCCTCCAGGTATTTGTACTTGGTGTGCTTTTAGACACAAAGTTTTCATGGAAGATAGTTCTCCACAAGTCTTTTGTGTTATGCATATTTTATGAGGGAGACATTGATTCCCTGTTTTAGACCATCATTTCAAGAATGTCTGTGTAGCAAGCAAGCCTGAAATGTAGGAGAGTGTCTCTCTCTGGAGCCAAGGGCAGGCATGCTTACTACCCATTAGTAAAAAATTGGGTTCTCTAAGCCCAGAATTTCTCCTCTGTATGACAAGACACTGAATTTGCAATGCCACTCACTCCTCTTCACACCGCCCATGGGAATTGAGAATGAGCAATGGGCACTAAATGCTGATACCCTGGTGTTGCTATAGATGTGGGTAAGACTACCCTTCCTCTAGGACTCAGAAGCCTAGTGTTTACTCCCCATGATCAGTGGAACTCTCGCAGGCAAGTAGAATCTCAAATCCTTCATAGGCCGTGATAGTGACAGTTACAAGTATAGGACAGATACACAATATTCTGGAAAAGAAAAGATGGAACCCAACAGATTTTGTAGGTCAAATGGAAATGGTATATTGAAGCACACGACTGAGCTGGCCCCATCTGCAAATCAAGGGGTGACAGCTACCCAGTTGTGAGAAACATTAATCTCCACTCCTCATGTAGATGTCTATGCTAAGGGCCTGTTCTCTGCTGGGATTGATGGAGTGTTTTAGTCACTGGAATAGGACACACAGATTTTGTGTGGGGGTGTGAGAACAACACTAGCACCTGAAGTGGGAACATTCCAAATCTAGGGCAGAATGGGGGAGAAAAGGACAAAAGTGACCTGTATCTCACAATTATCCTTGGAACTTTCATTGCAAGGGAAAAGGCCTTGACATAGCTCTCCCAAACTTGCCTGTGCCTTCCATGACTTCTGGCTCTGTCATCTTCCGCTAGGAAACTCTGACTATGTTTGATTTCCATTCCCCTTCACCTTACTGGGAATTCTACTGCAAACAGCCGAGTGTGGCCCCACATCCTTCACCTCTCATATAAAACATCTGCTGACACCTCCGCTGGAATATCTTCCCACTCGCAATGTCTTGGCAATTGCTCTGTTGATCCAAGGGCAAACACATGCCACCCTTCTGATAATATGGGCAAACAGGACGGATTAAGCTTCCATCATTCAGTCACTCCCCAAACTAGCATTAAATCCAGTTATTTAAACTGAGCTGGGCAACCTGATGCTTCCAATCTGGTGGGGAGGTCATTTTGGATTCATCCTATGCCCTCTAATTGATGGGGTTCCTAACAATTTTAAATAACACTTTCTGTCCAGGAGCACCCCAAGCTACACTTGTGTAGGGCCCAGGCATTACCTTATCATCATTGTGGAAACGTGGTGGCTTAGGGTGGTCATAAGAGACCTTGAGAAAGTCCTCATAGATTGATATCATTCGGGTGACTGCAGGCAAGAAACCTCATGGAGGGATAATGGACTCTTTATTTATGTGTATGTACCCTGCAGGTAGTCATCCTAGGATGGGAGTCATTCTATTAAAAAAGTGTTACAAAATGTGTCCCTCACTGTGGTTGCAAAGGTCAGTGACATTACTTCAGCCCTGGAATGCTGTGAAGTCAGCCTGACTCACTGGCCAGAGTTGTTGGGATGACAGGATTTCCAGTGCCTTCTTTCTTGAAGACCAAACCAGAGTTTGTGCAATCACTCAGACATTCTACTGTACCTATATGAATGCCTCAGATTGAGTAGGAAAGTCAGTCAAGAAACTTAAGAAAGGTTTCTAAAAACTCTTTTTAAGAACCTGATTTTCTAAGGTAGACTTTGATAGTTTATACAATTTGCTCAGCTGGTTGGATTTGAGGCTCTTTAAATCCTTGAATTTGAGCTCAGTTCTGTAGATTGGACTCATCCCATTACTTGAAGTCCTGTTGCTAGTAGTCTTCATTAAATTATATATTACAAAGTTTAATGGATTCCCATAGTCTGTCAAATAAGATTAAACAGGATGGATGATATAGTGGCGTACACTCATGGGACGACTGGTCAGAATTTGAGACTGTGTGGAATTGGAGGGGGGTGGTTACTGTTAGGGATCAATTCTCCATTTATCTCTTACATTTCTATACATCCCACGAGTGGGAAACTGATTGTGCTTCGTTCCAGAATATCTTTTCAGGGGTATTTGAATAATGAACATTCAAAAGATAGAAATAGTAAGGTCAGGCATGAGTACTGCCTAAGACTTAGCTTCCTTAAGCTCAGAATTTCAGGGGCCATTTTGTTTTCTTTGCGTCTCCCTGTGGCAATTGTGGCTTGGGGCTGGGCTCAAAATGTTGACTCTTTGGTATCTACAACTCTGCAAACAACAAACTGTCTTCCCTCTCTGAACTTGGTGTCGTGTGTCTTCTTGTAGCATCCATGAAATGGTGGGAAGTTGATACATTTGTTTGCAAATAAGGTTATTTCCAGACTTTTTCTAGAAAATCAGGCCTCTACTCAAATGCTATCTCCTGAGAGAAGTAATAGTACCTCTTCCCTCTAACCCATAAACACCCGGTCTTCTCATCGCAGCCTTATTGCTTTCTTGCACTAGTGGTTACATACTAGCAGTTACATACCTGTGTGTGTGTGTGTGTGTGTGTGTGTGTGTGTGTGTGTATTGTCTATCTTCCTCCAGGGAATGTATGCTCTGTGGCGGGGCAGGAACTCTGGGCTTTACATGCTAGAATAGTGTCCGGCACTAAGTAGGCTTTCAATAAATATTTGTTGAACTTATTTGGCTTTCTTTAGGGATTGATAAGACAAAGATTTCATATCTTCTCCCTTTTCTGTCTTATCAAACCATGCAAGGACTATATCAGATAGATGAACATCTTGTGCGGCAGATACGCAAATTCAGTAACATTTAACTTACAGCAGAAGGAGGTGGTTTTATTAAAGACGGTTTGGCCAAAATGTGGAACATTTCTTATAGCATGAAATGTTTAAACAATTGTAAGCAATCAGTTCACAAAAGGAATCATTATTCCATAACTCTACCCTCACTCCAACAAATTCACATGGATACCCAAGAACAACATAACTTCTCCATTATAATGACTTTTACTGGAAAAAAAACATATATTTTGTTGAAGTAAAAATCCCTTATTGACCAAATAACTTGCTGGGCTACAATTGCATAGTGTAATCAGAAGCAGAGGCTTGGATCACTTCAGTGGAAAGAGTAAACAGAATCAGGGATCAAGCCACCACATCAAAACCAGACCAAAACAAAATATTTGATCAAAATCAGTTTTATAGTAAGACATATGCCACATAAGAGTCAATGACATGATTACATCTAAGAAACAAAAATGTGGATAGTTTGGATGAAGATCATTCTTATTTGACTGGCTGTATTTAATTGCTTTTATCTCATCTTGACATTCTTACCAGAGTAGTGGTATACTTTGAAGAAACAAAAAGGCACAGTAAAAAGTCACAGATAGCTCATGATTGTGTCTAATGCCAGATATTTTAAAAAAGACAAAACTCAAATTACTATGCTTTCTTAGCAAATAAAGAAGATGAACAGAGACCCATCTTCCCAGCCCCCAAACTGCACTTCAAGGGCTCACTTCAAAAAACCTAAAAGAAAGGATTATTTCTATCAAGCTAGTAGTTCTTCAGGTCACACTTACTAGATCTCCCCCCCCACCCCCCATGAACGGAGCATTATTTCTTGGAGAAATGTTAGATTTATAGAAAAACTGAATAGGAAGAACAGAGTTCTCATATACCCCCCACACTCCCTGCCTACAGTTTCTCCTGTTTATTAACATCTTGCATTGGTATGGCACATTTGTTACACTCAATGAGATAATATTGATGTATTATTATTATTAAAGTCAACAGTTTACACTCGGGTTCCCTCTTTGTGTTTTAAATTCTGTGGGTTGCCAAATTGTATATCATGTAGCCATCATAGGATTATCATACAGAAGAGTTTCACCACACTAAAAATATCTTGTTCTTCACCAGCTCATCTCGTTCCCTCCTGCTGCAGACAAACCACCTGTCTTTTTATTGCCTTTCGTTTTGCCTCTTCCATGATGTCCTAAAGTTGGAATTGTATAGCATGCAGCCTTCTCAGATTGGCTTCTTTCACTTAGTGATATGCGTCCAAGTATCCTCTATGTCTTTCCATGGACTGACAGCTATGATATCCTTTTTGCTTCCTTAACAACATCTCTGATGCACAAGAGTTTTTAATTTTAATGCGGTTCAAGTTATCTAGTTTTCCTTTTTTTTTTATTTGTGCTTTTGGTATCATATCTGAGAATCTAAAACCAAATCCAAGTTATGAAGACTCATTCCTATGAATTGTGTAGTTTTAGCTCTTATATTTAAGTCAGTGGTCCGTTTTGAGTTATTTTTTGGGACATGGTGTGAAAGAAATGTCCAACTTAATTCTTTGTATTTGGAATTCCAGTTGTTTCAGAGCCATTTGCTGAAAAGACTGTTTTTTTTTCCCCAATGAATGGACTTGGTATCCTTGTTGAATCAATTGACCATAGACATATGAATTTAATATGGACTCTCAATTCTATTTCATTTGTCTGTCCATCTTTATGCCAGGACCAGATTGTTTTGATTATACTGTATCTTGTATTAAGTCTTAAAATCATAATTTGGGAGTCCTGCATTTTGGGTGCTTTTACAAAAAAAAAAACCCTATTATGTAATATCTACGTACAAGTCTTTGTGTGAATGTTCACAGTCACTTGTCTTGGGTAAATAATTAGAAGTGAATAGTTCAGTTGTACAGTAAGTGTATGTTTGTCTTTAAAAAACTAAATGACTAAGATCTTTTCTGGAGTTTTTATACCATTTCATGATAATAGCTGCATATGAAAGTTTCAACCATCTACATTTTTATCAACAAGTGGAATAATCAGTCTTTTTAAGAGTAGATACATTAAGATGTATAGGAATATTATGATTTTAATTTGTATTTTCCTAATGAGTAATTATTTTTAGCATTCTTTAATACACTTATCTATCTTTGGTGAAGTAGCTGTTCAAATCTTTTGCCTTTTTATTTTTTTGTTCTATTATTTCTTCTTAATGAATTATAACATTTCTTTACATATTCTGGATATATTTCTTATATCTGAAATGTGATTTACACACATTTTCTCTCAGTCTGTGCAGTTCTTAATTTTGGTGAAGCTCAAATTGTCAATTTTTTTTATTTTCTGGAGGATGGCTTTGATGTCTAAAATAAGAAAATTTTGCCTAGCTCAAGGCCACAGAAATTTTCTCCTGTCTTTTTGTGATGTTTTATGATGTGAGTTTTACCTTTATTTACTCCAATTCATTTGAGATTGGGTTGCTTATGTCCTGAGCATATGGGTCAACCTCTATAGTCTTTGTTTTGCCTGTGGATCTACAGTCGCTGTAACATCAGAAACAATTTTGTGTTTGTTTCTTCTCTTTCTTTCTTTGTTTGGCTTTTATCATTGGATCCTATCACCTGGAATGTCTAGTACCTTTTTATTGAATACTAGACACTGTGTATAATGATAGAGGCTTGGATAACATAACTTTTCATCCACAAAAAGAATCACCATTTTTTTTCCATTGCACAGAAAAAGTGGAGGCTGATTATCTTAATTTAATTAGGGACTAGGTTGGGTCTAGATTCAGTTTCCAATTGGGTAAGGATCTATTTTTCTCTGGTTTACTGTTGCTCCTAATACAAAGTGCAATTCCCAAAGTCTTCTGGGAATTTTAACCCAGAGCTTGGTGTATTCTCCAGCTCCCTGACCACTGGGTGATCTTGGACTCTAAATATTGCTTCGTCAGCATCTAGAGATTTTTAGAGGCTTCCAGCTTAGATGTTTTGGCTTTTGACTCCAAGTAACTTCATGATTTAGTGAGTATCTTCTGGGAGAATGTGGTTGCATGACTTTCTCATTCCTGGACCACTTTCTGCTCATTAAGATCTTATTCCTTCTGCCTTCATTTTTGCTCTCCGGCCTCGCAAGTCCACCAGATACTCTTAATCCTATGTCCTGGGGTAGCATGATCCCCTGTGATCCCCTGAGAAGACTCTCAGCTTCTGCCCTTGCCCAGAATCAGCAAATACATGTCTCCAGAAAGGAAATGTCATTAGAATGTCAGTTTTCCTCCCTAGTTTTATCTCCTCTATAATCTTTTGCCTTCTCTCAGTCTTTTTCTTTCTTTTCCTTTTTTTTTCTTACACAGTTCTTTGATGCATTTAAATAGTTTACTTTTTGAAAACTCATATTTCTCTAGTGTTTCTCAATGAAATATTTGTCTCCTCCAAGCTACAACATTGAATTCAACCCCTCATCTTTGTCTTTGTAGAGAATTTCTAACATTTTCTTCTTTCCTCCCTGTTGTGTCTATTTACATTGGTTGTCTTACTTTCTAGGAAATTTCCTCTATAATATTTTCCACTAATATTTAAATGTGTATGTTTCGTATTCTTCCTCATTCAAAGTTTAAATGTTATCCACTTCTAAATTTGTGGATGCAGTATATTACTTCTCATGGGTGCAATACATTCTTTATTTCCTCTGATAATATTATAGTATTTATAGATAATATATAGATATTCTTCTGCCCCTGCATCAGCTCTGCTTCCTCAGAGTTTCACTTTCTGTTTCTTCTTTAAGATTTTGTCTTTCAAGCAGAGGGGAAGCCTCAAGGGGTGAACCAGAATGTCAAGTTGAATGAACCTCTATTTTATTTTAAATCAGTCTAGTCTTACCAACTCCTTTGGTTTTCTGCTGGCAAAGAGACTTCCCTTTATCACTACAGAAATCTCAGTTACCAGGTGTACAGGCTTCTATAGGAGAGGAAAAATATGCATACATATTCATTAAATTTTTTCAGACCCTTTCTGACATATGTCACATGTTTCTCTCCAGTATTTAATTGTGTAAGGTCATTAAAGGGCTTTAGGGGTCTTTACATGACCTTAAAACCCAAAAAGCTGTCTCATACATTAGTAGGGGTTCAAGGGATGCTTGTTCAATTAAATTCCTGCTAGAATTGTGGGGCAACACGCATCCAGTAGAGACACTGCAGAAGGGTTAGAAGGGCCTTATGTCAACAGCTCATGTACATAAAATGTGATATTAAAAGTTAATTAAATGTGAGGGGTGCCTGAGCCTGAGTAGTTCAATCAGTTAAGTGTCTGACTCTTGGTTTTGACCCAGGTCATGATCTCAGGGTGCTGGGATCAGGTCCCGTGCCATGTCAGGCTCCGTGCACAGTGGGGAGTTAGCCTGAGATTCTTTCTCTCCCTTTGTGTCCCCCCAACTTATTCAGAAGTGTGTGTTCTCCCTCTAAAATAAATAAATAAATCTTTTTTTAAAGTTAAGTGTGAAATAAGCATGCTTTAAGAAATTATGTTCTCCATTGAGATACAGAATTTTGTTATTTCACTGAACTGTCTTACCTTTTCTGTATAAATTAGAAATTTAAAAGTTGATAGAAATGTAAGTAGGACAGACGTGGTTGTAACCACTTCTGTCAATAATACACAGCTCATGCTTATTTGTTAAGGAGATATGGTGAGTTGATACTTTCCTCTTCCTCTGGAGCTTTCTTTAACCAATGTGATGTATTCTTGGATCACCTTTATATTTTTGTTATGTGGTCAAGATGCCCTTAAGTTGATTTTGAGTAGAAAATGGAGTTGGATCTGGACAGGAGAACATTGAAGCTTAATTCTGCATTGATATTTCAGGTTATTTCTGTTCCTTAATTCTATGACTTTATTTACTGATGATTAGAGTGAAAAAGCAATCAAAATCAAATTGCCTAGCTTGTGCACCTGCCTGGGCCTGGAAGTGATTTATGACATCACCACTATCAGGCTGTTCTTTTGGATGAGCCCTGTGTTCTGGCAAATATCACCTCAACTGGGCTTTATCAGGTAGCCAGCCTGTGCATTGGACCCCAGGGCTGCGGAATCAGCCTTGCAATGCATAGCCTTGGCACACTGCTGAGATGATGTCTTTTTCCTTGCTAATAGCCATTCAGAAGCTGCTATGATTTCTTCAGTGTCAAGACTGTAAATCCTTTTCTATTTCAAGTCTGTGCTTACCTCAGATTTTACTTAATAGGAGTTACATAATTCCAGGGAAATTTGTTCCTACTTTTATTATCTTTGCATTTGGCTTTTTTCCTCCCATAAATTCAAAATAAAGATAGAAGCATGACAATCATTCCATGATAATTGCACCTCTCTTGATTGTCCAAAGAAATGAAAGGATGTAAATAGTTCAAACCATTATCTTTATTGTAAAACCATCATTATCATCATCACTTCCCCTCTTTTTAAAAAATGGTTGTGCATATTGTTTATGTGTATTTTTCAACATATAACATCTATTTATTGAATGTCTACTCTAGGCCAGGCATTGTTCCAGGAGTAGAAAACACACTGGAGACAAAACAGAAGATGTTCCTCTCCTCCTGAAGCTTTTATTCTAGTGAGGAAGACAGACAATTCTGAAACTTCCATTAAAAAAGTAATTTCTGATACTAGTAATTGCTAGGAAGCAAATAAAGCATGACAAGGGTAAGGGCTAGAATTTTAGATAGAAGTGAAACATGTGAACTGAAATCTGAGTAATTAAAGATTTTGTGGAAGAGCTGGATGCTCTTCATAACAAGTGTACAGAGCCTGAGTGGGACAGGAATAGAAGTATTTAAAGATTATAAGCAAGATCAATAAGGTTTGAGTATGGTTAAATAGGGGAGAGAGGGAATGCTTGGAACTGAGGATGAATATGTAAGCAAAGGGCATACCATATAAGTCCTTGCAGAACATAGTAAGGATTACACACACACATGAACACACACACACACACACACACATACACATTGGTATATGAGAAACTGCTAGCAATTTCTTAACAGGAGAGTGCTCTGATCTAATTTATCTTTTTATAAGATAGTTTGCTGTTGGTGAGGATGTGGAGCACTTGGAACCTCCGTGCACTGTTGGTGGGAATGTAAAATGGTGCAGCTGCTATGGAAAACAGTATGATGGTTTCTCAAAAAAATTAAAAATAGAATCACCATATGATCTAGCAATTGCACTTCTGGGTATATACCCAAAAGAATTGAAAGCAAAATCTCAAAGAGATATTTGTGCACCCATGTTCATAGCAGTAATATTCACAATAACCAAAACCTGGAAGTAACTCAACTGTCCATCAATAGATAAATGAATAAACTGAATAAATTCTACAAAAAGGAATATTATTCACCCTTAAAAAGGAAGGGAATTCTGATACACACTACAGCATAGATGAGATGAACCTTGAGGACATAATGCTAAGTGAAGTAAGCATGTCACAGAAAGACAAACACTCTATCTCCATTTATATGAGGTACCCAGAGTAGTCACACTTATAAAAACAAAAAGTAGACAGCGGCTGGGGAAAGAAGGAAAGCTAATGGAGGTAGAGTTTCTGTTTGGGATGGTGAAAACGTTCTGCAGATGGTTGTACAACAATGTAAAAATAGTTAACACTACACTGTACACTTAAAAATGGATAGGATGTTAAATTTTATGTATTGTGTATATTTTGCTACAACTAAAAATTTAAAGAAGTTAAACCATTTTCTGCCCTTTTTTGTAAAGACCATAAAATAAAAGTAGGCAAATATAAAAGCATGGAAGTCTGATAGTACATCGCCAGTCCAGATAGCTGGCCTAGTATGTCACTAGTAGCCTTGACTAGAAAGGTTTTGGTGTGGGTAACAAATACAGACAAAGGCTAGAGACAGCTCTTTCTAGGAGTTTCACAGGTAAGTGGAGAATGAAAGCTGCATTTTAGCTAGAGGATGATATCATAGTTTGAATATCGATGGGAATATCCAGAGAGACTTAGAATCTATTTGGGATTTATGAGAAATGTACCTTATGCCCCTTACTCATGATTGCACTCCTAAAGTTAGGCACTTTTTTTTTTTTAACCCAAATGTATAGGTGCAAAGCCTGAGTCTGAAGGAGTACGGCTGTCATCTGTTGTAGATCCCATGTCTCTCCATGCTACTTCCTTTCTGGCAAGACTGCACCCTAAGATGTATTACTTAGGGTCTAGCAAGTGCCAAGCATCTGGAACTTTCCATTGAACATACCATGCAACATCTTTGCCTCTGACAAAAGAAAGCTTTAAAGAAAGTTCCCCAGGTTATAAGAGGCAGAAGTTTCAAATGATTCCTGCTCTAAGACCCACTCTCTTTTTCTGTAGCCTTGCACTCAACATAGAACAGTATCTTCTAGCAGAGGCAGAGTTGTGCACAGGGATGACCCAACACCAATTTTATTCACTGTCTGAAGTCACAAAAAAAAGGTGTTATTGCACTATGTGTGTATTTAAGGTTATTCAAAATGTAAATTTTGGCAAATTCACAGTTTAAGATCCCAGGGATGTTTCGGGTTTAACTCTTTGTTGGGAAATAAGATAATCTGAGGCCCAAAGTCAAGCAAAATAAAAACCACTGCCAGGTTTCCAAACTTCTAGTTCTAATACCATCTCTTCTTTAAGTTACAGACAGAAAACATTTTTTTTCTAAGTAAATTGCATTCTTTGAAAATGTCAGTTTCAATATGCTCAAATCTGGTGTTTTCCTAAACAAAAAGCAAGGTGTATCAGCACGGTCGATGGCCATTTCAATTCTCAGTCACTTGCTTCATCCCTGTTCAACCTGGCATTTGAGAGTGATCTGGAATACTCAGGATGGTTTATATTCCCATTCTCCTCACGGAAACCCTCAAATCATCATACCTTGTTACAGTCTGACATTGGTAAATAGCTAAAGATTTCATCTCAAAATGAAATATTTCATAATTCTTTCCTGGTATAGCTTTCTACATCATTGGATCTAAGATTAAATTTAGTTATCATTCGTAAGCATAACACCAAAGGCAGAGTGATAGATTGGATTATATTTATAAAAGCCTTCTACATGTCAAAAATGTCATAGACAAAGTTAAAAGCAAGTAGTTAAAAAAATTACAAAGTACACATTAAAGAATTCATAATCTATCTATATACAAGAAAACAGAAATACAATAATATAAACATGGACAGGGCATATAAAAATAACTCACAAAGGCAAATACAAAGAATCAACAGACATAAACATTGTTCATCTCACAAGTGAAAAAAAATACAATGAGGTATAATTATTGTCTATCTCACTAGAAAAGGATAATTTTAAACCAAATATAAATAAATCATTATCAATAAAATTTAAGCGTGTTAAGGGTTCATGAATGTGCAGAAGCTTTGTATAGACAGGGGCAGGAGGCATGTGGAAGGAGTTTCAGGTGACCGGGGTGAAAATAGCACAAGTTTCAGAAAAACTTCAGAAAAGATGATGAGTAGTTTGTGTTTAATCTAAAATAGACCATTTCAAGAACAGTGGCCCAATCAAATCTGTGTTTGTAAGACTAATATGCTGACAGCAGTAAGAATCAATGAACTAATACTTGATTCAATATGCAATTTTTGCAGGGGAGCATCTACCATGGGCTGAGAGCATGCCTATTTTTTCAGTGCTGACACAACCCGGCTCCTAAAGCACAAAGATAAATGTTGTCAGTGCTTATTCCTCCTGTGGTCTCGTCTTCCCTCTGGTACCAGAAAGTTCAGTGGCAGTCTTGCTCGTTAGTTGCGTATTCAACAAGCATCATATTATACTAAGTTGAGTCAGAAGTGAGAGGCACACAGATGATGATAAAGGCAAAGATCCCCCCATCAAAAATATTACAGGTTAATAGGATAAGAACATGGTCAGGCACTTAGCAATGGGGTGTGATAAATGCTGCAGTAGACTTCTGTAGAGTAGAAGGAGAAACGAAGGGGGTGATTGACTCTTCCTGGAAGGAAGTCTTCCCAGGGAAGGAAACACATGAGTTTTAAAGGATAAAATTAGACTTCACAAGGAAGTTGAAGGGGAGAAATCCCCTCCAATTTTATCTTTTGCGTGTGTGTGTGTATGTGTGTGCGTGCGCATGTGAAGCTGTTTTTCTTTTCATGATACTTTGCCTTTGCCTGGCAAGAAGGGAGGATTGCTCACTCCTTTGGTTCTCATGGTACTACTACTACTACTACTACTACTACTACTGCCATATGCAATTTCTCCCAGGTGTGCTGATTTGTGTCTGAATTTCACATATGCAACCCCATTACACTGGTAGTCTAGTTCTTTGAAGTAAGTAAAATATTCCTAATTTTATAAACAAGAAAAATAAATCACAGGAAATGTAAGTTCGTGATTACCACAAAAATAATTGCTGAGGGAGCAATGAAATTTTGCTCATTCTGGTCTCAAAGCACATGCCATACTCGTCACTAGCGTTCCATCTATGCCTCTATGTTAGCAAGTATCTTGTTGAACTCCAGTTGTGCCTCCACGTGAAGGTAAGGGCTCTGCCTTCTTTATGCTGTATCATAGGTATTGAGCACAGTGCTCAGATCTAGTAGATCTCCCCAAATATCTGAGGAATAATCACATAAATTAATGCACAAATCCCCCCAAAGACATCCTTTGGGACTTATGTAGCTCTACCAGATATGAAGATCTTTTGTTACACATGTTTTGTCTTCTAAACTAAATTTTTTGTCTCTAGAGAGTAGAACTTATGTTTTTAACTTCTGTAATGCTCACAGCACCTAACACAGAGCCTTGTCCGATGTGGGACACTCGGACAGATTTTTTAAAAGTAAATTATCCATTTCTTTTAGCTTTTAGAATGGACTTCATTCCTCCTGCTTAGTTTTGTAAAACAATGTCTCATCACTCCATTAGGTAGGTTGATGCTTTCCCGCTCTTCTGAAAATAATTGAAATAATTGCCCCCATTTTTTTTTCAGGACTGTTTCAGCTCTAGGGTTTTACAATACCTCCAGATAACTCAACCTTTGTGGCTAATATGACCCATTTGGAGACTTTATTTTCTCTGGGGAAATTAATTTAAAACTCAGCTTGCACTCAAACAAATGCTTAGATCCCAAATGGTTTCATTCTTATAAAAAACGTTAGCAAATTATAATTAGAGGGAAAAGTTAAAGGGCCAATAAGGGGAAAGAAATTGCCTTGACAAATCCTGAAATTCAAATCTATGCTATGGTTTTACTTTTTGATCTAATTTTTATCTAAATTTAATTTCTGTTGGAAGTGAAATTAGAAAACCTGTTTCTGTACCAGTTAAAACTCCTAATTCCCGTCCGTTGTTTTAACTTTGAAATATTAGTATCTCTGGTGACGTTTAATTATTGCTCTCTTAGAAGAGATTTGCCATTTTTATGCAGCTTTTAGACTGCTGTCCATTGGTACTGGACTTTCCAGGAGTCCCCTTCAGGTCTGCAGGCATGACACTAGGTGCAGGGAGCTTCTCACCTGTTTGTATCTGTTAGCGACCACTCTTTCCTGAGTAAAGCCAGTGGTAACAGCTTTTCTGAGAATATAAATGCAAAGTGACTACCATATGTATCTTTATTGAAGTCTTCCATTCTTGTGGGAAGATTGGTAAATAGTGATGGCAGTCTGAAATCAAATCAACCTGCAAAGAATAATCAATGACCTGGTTGCCCTAAAGTGTAAACTCAATGACTCATAATACCACAAAACCATCTCTATCCAGATGGTCAGGAAATAAGTCCAAAACCTTGAAGATATCCTCTTTTCCTTTTTAGTATTCTTTGAGAATTTCATAACTATGAATTATTATTGGTTATTACAGATCTTAAATATTTCTCAAATTCATCCTTTTGTCTTTTCTGTGTCACTTCTTTAATTCAAGTTCTCTATAACTTTGTCTTGCTTAACTGGTCCCATTGTGGAATGCCAAAGAGGTAAGAGCAGAGAAAGTCATAGTTTGTAGATATTAATGGTATCTGATTTTCATCAGCAGGAAGGAGACATCATTGCTTCCAACTTCAGCCCTAAAATTTAATATTATTCCAAAATTTTCACTCACCTTCCCTATCAAAGAAGAGCCCATATCCACTGCCCTGTGGCTTGCAGTGACTCCCCTCTCCCCTGTCCATCTAGGAAGAGTATTCTCACTGTCCCATTCATGTAGGCTTGCCTCCATGACTTGCTTTGGATGAAACATGGACAGAAGTGGCTTGGGCCATGTCCAAGCAGCAGCTGTGAGAGCTGTGGTGTGGTGTGGTCGTGGAATTTCCCTTTGCCTGGAGTAGGGCATGTCCCACATTGGAGCTGCTCCTTCAGCCAGAGTCCTGCAATGAAGAAATGGCAAATGGCCTCAGCCAATAAAGAGCATGAGCAAAAAATAAATCTTTGTTGTTTAAGTCACTGAGATTCAGAGGTTATTTCTTACTCAAAAATATGTAACAGAATTAATTAGTACAGTGCAGTTCATTCTGTAGGTTATTCAATTCCTTATAAAAAACTGAATTTGAAGCAGTTGATATTACCTCAGGGTAAACTGTCATCGGGTTTGTGGCATATATCTCTTCTGTAGAACATCTAATGAGTATTGATTAAATGCACTAATATATGGGTAATACATAGAAGGCCATGTGCTGAATGCGAAGTAGACGATTTACCAAGGCTGGTGGCCCTGCCCGTGTCTGCTCTTTATTAATTTGAAGTGACTCAGCTGTATGTATTTAACATCTTAGCTCATTCCAAAGAATGACATTTTCCAAAAGTCTTCTCTCTTACAAATATTTTTTTAAAAAGCAGAAATATTTATGCTCCCATGACTTTTTTGCCCTGATGACTTGGTGACCTCAACACACGATGCTCTCTGCTGCCTCTATTCACAATTAACCATCATAGAAAGGACAGCTGACCTTTGCCCCGACACTGTGATGGTTCTGTAATTCTGACTTGAAAGAGAGTTTCATCAGCATCAAGCATGTGTTAAGCCTCTAATAAGTGCTGGGCTCTGAAACAGTAAAGATGTGTGTAACTCAGACCCTGAGTGTGAAATGTGGGAGCCCAGGAAGGCAGAGGGGAGCAGCAACGCAGTGAGGCTGCCGTGCTGGCTCCAAGGGGACAGGGATGGAGAGGGAGATTTCTCAGGGCCCGGGCACTGAACAGCCTCCAGAGGAGCAGGAATCTGACCCACTGCACAAACAGGCTGTCTGGACCTTAAGATGGAGGAAAAAAGAGAATATATGGCACCGAGCATGGTAGACGGAGGGCATGTGGCAGTAATACAGAAGGGAAAGGGGGAAGGGAGGGAAAAAGAAGAAAACACATCTGCTGAGCACCTACCACAAGATTCTCGGACTCACATCTATTTCCTGATTTAACCTTTCAGGGGAGTCTCATGAAGTAGGCACTTAGCATGCACATTATAAAGATGAGGATATTGAAGCTTGCAACTTCGTCCACACCTCACAGTTTGTAAGTGCCAGAGCTGCGGGCTCTGGCTCAGCCTCTTCCACTTACCCAGTGGTCTTGGAGAGCCATTAATGTATCTTGTATAAATATCTCTTATCACCCCACTTGGCTGGAACAAGGGTAAAATGGACAGTGGATCGGTACAAGGCCACAGCTGTAGCATTCCTACACTCTTCACTCCTTCCTGCTGTTGCAGGTACCATTCTCTCTGCTTAGGATGCTCTTCTATGCTCTTGCTGTGCACCCCCTACACACACACACACTCCTGCTGCCATGCCCCATCCCATCCCCTGCCAAGCCTTGGTCTTCTCCACTTGGTAAAGGCCGGCGTCTTCCTCCAAGTGTCCACAGTGATGGTGATTCACAGCTTGTAGATGAAAATTATTGTTTGGATACCTGTCTCATTTCCTTCTAACCTCACCCTCCTCACCCCCCAGACTCTGTTTTCTGGACCAAGGAGGATTTTTGCTTCATGAAATTATCTGTGTATCATTCATTTAACAAACAGTGATCTAGAGTCCCATGGTGGGCCCGGTGCTGGGGACACACTCACACATCCTGATGAGTCAAAGCAAAATGGTCTCTGTCCTCACCAGGCTTACCTCCCTGGGCATTATGGATGTGGAACCGGGGAATTACAAAGGTAAGGGACACAGTGGATCCCCGAGGCTCAGAGGGGGCCACCTCGATTAGATTCGGGTAGTAGGGAAAGCCATCCGAGGGAAAGCGACACCCAAACTCACATCTCCAAGAAGAGGAGATGTGATTAAGGAGGTGACACATGAAGCCGAAGCCACCTTCCCTGGGCTACAGGACCCGCTGTGGACAGTAAAGTGCGAGCCGGAGGGAAGGCCTCTTCAAACAGCACCCACCACAGAATGGGTTAAAACCTATCAGTATTTGTCACTCGGGCATGCAGGCGTTCTTATACGATGAGTGAAAATTCAGCCTATCTTTTGAGAAAGAATCCTATATATGTTCTGATTTATTATCCACCATTGCTGTTTATCTTATCTCGCTTTCTGAAACCTCCTTTCAAATAGGAAAATACAGCTGATGGAGGCACGCGTGTTCCTACCTGGGTGACAGAGAAAGGAAAGTGAGGTACGCCGCGTTGAATCAGATAGTTGGGGGTTTTATTGTGTTCTCTGAGCCACTTTTAATAAACTTTCCTGATACTCAGTAAAAGGATGTGGTCGCCATCAAAAGCTCTTTTCGGTAACCAAATCAACAAGAGGAGAAAAATACACCTACACAGTCCCAGGTGCAGCCGACTGCGGGGCGCCCTGAGTGCAGGGTGTCTGTTCCTCCGGCTTGAGAGGAGCTCGCTGGGACCTGTGGCTCAGACATCTCCTCCTGCACTAGCTGTGTGACGGACCCAGCCTCCTCCAGCTGTGAGCTCAGGGGGCGGCAAGGGGGTGCTTGTCTCTGTTCGCCCACCATAGAGTTGCACTTTTCTTCCCAATCTAGAATTTCCTGCCCATCACCTCCAGCCCAAAAGCACTAGCCCAAGTACTAAGTACTAAGGATTCACCCTCCTTGCTTAGCCAGCCCCACAGCTGGGCAGTAAGGAGTCCCATTTGCCAGCCCTGGGTGCTGCAGCAGAAGCCCACACACCTTTGCCGCAAGGTGGGCAAGATCCCCGTTTCCCGGGGCCGTTCCCAGCATTATCTCACCTGGGCCAAGAGACTACACACCTTATCCTACCCATGGGGTCCCGGATCTAAGAAACAAAGGACAGATGGGACGGACAGTGTGTGCCTAAATCAGGTGTGGGGACACTTTTATGGGTTTCTCCTTAGTAGACTCCCATTTCCAAAACACTCTCTGGTCTTTGAATACTCCATATAGATGTTTTGACATCTATTTTATGTTGTACCTCTCACGTTGCGGGCACTCTGACATCAGAATGGGCTGCACCATTGTTTGTCCTACTTAACGTTTTCAGATTTCTGGCTCCCTGACCATAAATAGTTGAGATGTCTTCACTCTTAAGTGTATTTTACTGATTAAGTAAAAGTAGGTTGGATTGAGACATTGAGTACATTGAGTACATAGTAAACATATTAGAAGCCAACGAGGCAGGAAGCACATCTGTATCGTGAGCCTCTGCGTCATTAGTAACCCGCTCGGTGCCAGGCACATAAAACACGGTTACTACATATCTGTTCACTAATCTGCAGCAGGGGTGACGGAGAAAGAAGATGCTCTCGTCGTGCCCTAATGCGCAGTCTCTGCTCTAACCCATAGCTGGCACAACACAGGTTCTTCCCATGCCCTCCTTCGCCCCATAACCACGGGGTGAGGGGGCGGTTTCATACTCATTTAACGATGGAAGAGACAGAGGCCAAGAGTTTAATGACTCTACAAAAGTCTCCCTGTTTGTGTTAAGGCCAGATTTTGAACTGGGACCCCAAAGTCTAAGCTCAGTATCACTCCTACCAGGCCACTGTTCCCTAAATGATGAGAAATACAAACTTGGCCCCTGCTTCTGGGTTGTTCCCTTGTCCCCTGGCTCCTGGAATTGCAATGAGTTGGGGCCTGGTTGCTCCATGCCCCACTTGGGAGTGGTGTTGAAACTAGGGTCTCTAGCTGGATTGTCTCGTTCTTCAAAATAACACTGGGAAGTGCAAAGCATCCTCACAGCTGGATGGATCCAGGCTGAGTTGTGGGGAGGATCAGTCATCTCCCAGCCTTGCCCTGCTCTGCTTGCACAGCCTGCTCTCACACTCACTGTGTCCCCTCACACAGCCCACTGCTAGATCGGGAATTCAGGGGTGGTACCAAAGGGCGAGGACTTTTAGAGCTTTCCAAGGCCCCAGACAGGTGTTCCACACCTCTCAGATGTGTGCAAAGGACAATGTAGCTCTGGGCCACCAGTAACGACACCCTTCCCCAGCTCAGGACTTTCTATGTACCAGCTGTTGCTCCCACTGCTTTAACTCATTCAAACACACACACATTTAAAAAAAAAATAAGTAAATCTGTTGGTGATCTATGAGACGGTAGGTCTCCAGAATCATCACCTTCTAGTCATCGAATCCTCATCAATATCTCACGTAAACGTTACTTTGTTCAGCATTTTATAATCGTCTAAGATATGGCCTGCATAAAAAAAAAAAAAAAAAAGATATGGCCTGCATGTGGCCAAATAGGTAAGTCAGGGCACTGTCAGTGAGGGTCTCACAGCACGGAGAGTAGAAGATCTGATGGGGTCGCCATCGGATACCTAGAGTGCGGTACAGGGCTAAGTACCCTGTGACTGCCTTAGGACAAGATGCGCTGAGATGGAAGAGCCTAATTATCTTGTCTCTTTCGAAGGGCAAATAGGTAATCTGGCCCAGCCACTGGCGAGGTGCCCGGGTGCCAGAGACAGAAGAGCAGGGACTGCACACAGCCTCAGACACCGAGGTGCCAGGGCGAGTGTGTGATGCCAGTGACGGGCCCCAGGTCGGCTGAGTGGGTGAGATGTGGAGACCTGCCAGGACTTGGTGTTCTACGAGGACATCTGGGCAGGATCATAGAGGATCTTGAATGCCAGACTGAAAGATAGCTTTGACTCCAGCAGAAACATTTACCCGGTTCCTCTGAGTGGCTAGCATGCTCTCTGGAGGCAAAAGGCAGCCTCCAACTCAATGCACCACACAGATCTGTGTGTTCCAATCACGGGGCAGCTGGCAGCTGAGGGACTGAGCTAGAAGAGTTTCTTATAATCCTTGCAGCAGCCAGAGTAAACTCTTAGTTTTCATTCCTTAAAACCAACATTATTTGTTTACCATCTCTTGTTTTGTGAACTACTGCAAACGCTTTGACAAAAATAGAGAATAAAATACTGAGCACCTACGTACCACTCCCAACTTGATCCGATGGCCACCTGTGCCGTGTTTGCCACAGAGGATGATTTAGTGAATTTATAAACAGTAGGCAGAGGACTAGGCGCCCGTGCACTAATCGCCGAACCCGGATTCTTCCACAGAGATGATCCCCGTCAGGCCAGCGGCCTGCATACTCCTCGGCAAGTATTTAAAGAGTTACTATTTATCACGAGACGTTCTCAAATACATTTGTAGGTCTGAATGCTTTTTTATAAATGATATCACACTGCATGTGTGTTTTCTTCATCTATCTATCATCTATCTATCTATCTATCTATATCTATCTATCTATCTATCTATCTATATTATATTATATTTGCTAAATCTCTGTTTAAAGATTTTTTCTACTGATTCATACTGTACTTCTATGGGGATTTTAACTGTTGAATAGTATTGGATCACAATTTTCTGATTCATCCGTTGAGGGACATTGTTTTTTGGAGGGAGTTGACAAGGAAAAGTGCAACTGTGTAGAACTTAATGTCAAGGCCAGAGAACCAGAAGATAAAAATCGTATGCAATAGTGTGCTGACACCAAGACATAGACTTCCACCGATCCCCTGTCCCATCTTGTGATCAACTGCTTACATTTCTCTCTACAAGAGCATGCTAAGTGGTTTCCTTGAATACCCACAGAGATCAGGAAAACACACTTGTTCAATGTTTCCACTGAAGACTTTTGCAGTATTTCCATTAGGGCTGAATTCTGTTAGGGTATTAGGTTTATGTGCTGGGATTTCTGTTTTTCTGGTGTTTGTGACTTGATTTCTGTGGCTTTCTCCAGGTACACTTCACAGTCATTTCTGTCTGAAATATTTTTTAAGATTATCCTCAGAGACGTGTTCAAATCTGCACTGGAAGGGTGATGGAGGCTGGAAAATATTTATTGCATCTGTGTTGAATTCACCACTTTCAACTTTCCCAGCTCTCTGCCTGGGCTTACTCTAGGCCATGTCAGAGGACTCGAACCTAAACTGATATAACTTTACTTCTGAGGGTATGGATCTCTTTACTTTATGAGGTAGGACTTCTAGCAACAGAGTGGAAGCACGACTCCCCAGGAATGCTGTGCGGTGGACACTAGGCAGGGTGTTCTCACCTCCCTGCTCACTCCATCTAATGGCTCAAGGGAGACAAAGCAGAGGTGGAAGAAGTGAAAAGAAAGGAGATTAGAGCTCATCTGTCCAACGTCACACAGAGAAAACAACGGAAAATAAGTACTATTTTATCTGAGTCTAAAATTATAGTTTTAGCTCGATAAAGTCAATATTTTAGTTATATAAGAATAATTTTTTTCATCGAATATTGTCCTAGAGTGGTCCGAGGTCATAGCCCACCCTGGCAAGCTGCAAAGGGGGGATATACAATAACTTCGTGTGCTTTTGAACACGGTTATCCAAGCTCTGTTTTTCTGGAATGTGACAGACACCTTCTATGCAACAAAGCATTTCATTCTTAAACAGTATTATTTTAAAAATTACCAATGGATTGGCAAAGCTTGCAGGTTGTACCACGAGAACAGTTAGTCCGTACCAGCCAGAACGGATGGCAAACATAGGAGCTAGCCACCTCACCCCCATCTTGGTCCATTTCCCTAGCCTCCTCGCCAGCCAGCTCCAGATCTAAGCGACTCTGCATTGGAGTCCTGGGTCCCAGGGAGAAGTGGTGTTCGCAGTTAGTCGCCTAACTATGATGATTAGCAAACCAGATGTCTTGACACATACCAGGCTTCCGGGGCAGATACCCACCCACAGATTCTCAATTAGGGAAATCTACAATTAACATGACAGCAAGGGAAGGGTCTGGTGTGCAATTAAAATACTTTGGCTGATGCTTATTTTGCTGAGATATCAGTTAATAGCTTTCAAAAATGTATAAGAAATCTACTTATTTGCTAAAATGTGAGACCATTTGAAGGTAGAGTAGCAGAGTAATTTGATAGGCTTTTACTTACTGAAGAACAAATCTGCTTCTTGGCTAATCATCATAGAGTCTGTGATATGTTTTAGATAACAGAAAGCATAATCCTTGCTGGATTGGAGAAGATTTGAGAAGTGAACTGAAGGTGGACAAGTCTGGTAACAATGAGAAAAGATTCTTCTAAGAGCTTCGGCAATTCTGATGTATCTTGAGCCCCAGAAGGTTTTGGAGTTTGCAGCTGCAGATGACAATTCCTTTTCTTTCTTCTTCTTTTTTTTCTTCTCAAACTGAATTCAACAATGAGGCAAGTGATTGCACTGTGGCAATAGACAAAAGCTGTTTTCAGAGGATTGCCTGCTTGCAGAGGCCTGGGAAACCCGGGCTTCCAAGTCACAGACAATGGGTCTTTTAACCTAACACATCGCCCCAAACCCGGTGGCAAGCACACTTCCTGAAATTGTCATGGGCCAACGTGTCAAAAAAGCTACAATAAGAAAAGCTCAGCACAGTTTTCTGTGCTCGGATGACAAAGAAGAGCCTTATAGAAGAGCTGCTTTCACACTCTGGACGGCAGCATCGTCCAATCTGGAATTGTGCTGGGGGTCTCACTTGTACCCCTGTATCCTTGAAGCAAGAACATCATCATCACCACGTACACGGGAATAGGCTGCTTCCCAATATCGGGCCCTCTGGGAAGATGGTTGGGATCTAGATGGACTAGGGACCATGGAGGAATTTCACTAAGAGTATTGTTTCTCTCTACACTCACCCATCCCTCCAGTTCAGCTATATTTTGAAGGAAATAAATGATTATTTCTCTTTTGCTCTGAAAATCCTACATGCTTTCATGCTACTTTTATTATGTTTAAAGAGATGACAACGACCCTTGGAAGATATATATTGAAATTGCATGGCCATTCATTCTTTCAACCAACTGATTGATGACTAAAAGTCATAGCATTACTGTCATAGCTTCTGGGGGTACAAAAAAAAAAAAAAAGAGCAGGGTCCTTCCCCCCTGTCCATCAAGGAAGGCATATATTTTTAATTCTTACACTGCAGTGAATTAGATGACTGAGAATATAAGGTCAAACGTGTAATGGAAATTAGGAAACCAAGAGGACTGGATGATTGGTAAGTTTTGCAGAGAAAGCAGGACTTGAGTAGGTGGTGTATGAACAAAAACAAAAGAGTGAGAGTTTGCTAGAAAGGATTAATCAGAATTAATCTAATCAGAAGGAATTGCTTGGAGACACAAAGGCCTGAGATAACAGTAATGACTAGTACTTCATTCAGCTCGAGCTATATCGCAGGTGCTGGTTTTAGCTGGGCACACACTAGTTCCATGACTCCTTGTGACAACGTGATGAGACAGTACTATTATTGTTCTCTTGTTTCATATGATAAAACTGAGGCTTAGGAAGAGAAGAACTTATTCAAGTCAAAGAGCTGACAAGTAATAGAGGTGGCATTCAAACTTAGGTTTCCTTTTCACTCCAGAAGCGGAGCCCCTGAAGCCACACTGCCAGGAACACAGTACGTGACCTGCAGCTGGGGAGTCAGGACAGACACGATCAACATCGGGCGGTGGTCATTCATCATCATCCAGACAGGTGGAAGTGTCGGTGGCACTTTCAATGGGGGAGGGGACTTCACCATATGGATATTTTTTTAAAGATATCTTTTGCATTATTGCACAGACAGGGTGGGCAGAGGGGGAGCGGGGAGCTCAGAGGATCTGGAGGCTGAGAAGAGGTGGAAATGTGCAATCCCGAGGACAGAAACAAGTGCTGAAGAGAGGCAGCTGCTTGGAGATGGTGTGCTGAGGATGGATTTGCAAGATGTTTGGGAATTAAAAACCTACGTGAGTTGAGCAGAGGAGAGAGGCTGCAGAGAAATGGCCAAGTGTCTGCGCTGAGAGCCATGGTGACTGTCATTGCCCATGACCAAGATCCCGTGAACAGAGCAGCTCACATCGGCCTTTGATGCTCTGCCCTCTGTCCCCGTCATCGACAAACTGTTTCTGAGTACTGACATTGCACGAACAAAAGAACAGGGCTAACTTCCTGTGTTGCAGGAGCCTCCAGAGAGGTTAGGAGAGAAAACCAACCCAAACCACGCTATAACCTGACCTGGCGCACGTCCACGATGCAGCTGCGGAGGCGGTGACAGGCAGTAGGTACCACGCGAGCTCAGAGGAGAAATGGTCACCATGGGCTAGATTTGTGCAGCAGATGGTTCTGGAGAAGGGCCCTGAGTTTAGAAGATGGGACAGTATGTGAGCACGCATAGCAACAGCCCCGCAGTCAGTGGTTCCTGCAGTGATGCCTTAAGTCTACCTTCCACATAGATTTTTTGTGTGACGTAGAGACCAAATGATAGGTTCTGCTCACACTGCAGAAATCCATGAAGGGGGCTATTTAAGTGATTTGCTATTTTATGTTTTCTGTGTGTAAATGTTTCAACTGCTTCTCTAGACATTCCTGTATTTGGAATCACCTGGGGATGTATGTTAAGATTTAAATCCCTAGGTTATCCCACAGAGATGGTGAGTCAGGATATGTGGGGTGGGTCATGAAGACATGACCTTTTAACAACAGCAACCGAATAGCTCTGCTTCAAACACGTGAAGACCACGCGTGACAAAGATAGCTCTGGGACACGTGAATCGCTGACAGTTATACAGGATAATGACACCAAGGAAATTGTATATTAGAACCTATAAATAGCACCTACATTTTATCACAGTGTAAGAACCATATAAAATAAATATTTCATGAAATTAAAACAAAAATCCTCACGGATATTCAAATCAGTCTTCAGATTTTTTAGGTGTCTCTTACATTCCCTCACTGTTTCTCTTTTTGCTTTTGTCTCAGATTCTCACATTTTTATCTCTCTTTTGTCCTTGTCACTTGCTCAATTCTTGTTTCTCTTTCCCCTTTGTTCTATCCCTTGCCTTGCCCCTAACCCACTCCCCACTCGTGTTGCCTCATTTTCCCATCTGTTTTCTAAATTTATCCCTCCTTCTATCATCACAGCCCCCATCTTACAGAGCTAATCTCACTACTGCTCTGTTGTTAGCTTTCCATAGTGTTGGATGGTGTCAAATGCTTTTTTTGCATCTATTAAGATGATCATGTTTCTTTTTCTTTGTTCTGATAATATGATCAATTGTGCTAATTGATTTTTGGATGTTAAGACAAACCTGCATTTCTTTGGTAACCCCCCCTCAAGGCATGACATATGATATATATTACATACATATATATATTTCTTGATTCAATTTGCTAATACTTTACTAAGTGTGTGGTATCTGGACATGATGACTATTCCAGTTCCTGTAATGCCCTAGTCTAGTTTTTATGAAGGGTAATTCTGGATTCACAACATTAGTTGGGAAATGTTACTTCTTCCTATATTTTCTGAAGGAATTTTGTAACATAGCCGCTATTTTTTCCTTCAATCTTGGACAGAATTCACCAATGATACCATCTAGGTGAGCAGTTTTCATTTTCAGATGGCTTTAAATTATTAACACAACTGCTTTATTGGATAGAAATCTATTCATTTTTTTTCTATTTCTTCTTAGGCCAGTTTTTTTTTTTTTAATTACTGTCCTTTAAGGAGTTTTCCATTTTATCTAATCTGTTAAATTTATTGGCACAAAATTGCCTATACTATTTTCCTATCATCCTTTTTTAAATTTCTGCAGTATCTTTGGTAATGCCCTCTCTTTCACTTTTGATATTAATAATTTATGTCTTATGCTTATTGATCAGATAGTAAGGGATCTGGGACGCCGTGGCTCAGCGGTTGAGCATCTGCCTTTGGCTCAGGATGTGATCCTTGGGTCCCAGGATCGTGTCCCACATCAGGCTCCTGCATGGAGCCTGCTTCTCCCTCTGCCCGTGTCTCTCATGAATTAATATATAAAATCTTAATAAAAATGACAGTAGGGGATCTATTCTAAATATCATGAATTATGAGTTGTGGGAATTCTGGTTTCTGTTCTTTTTAATAAGTGTGTCTTTTTTTTTTTTGGCAGGCAATTGGCTTGGTTGGACTCAAGGTTAATATTCTGTTTATTATTAGTGTTTTTGTTTGTTTGTTTGTTTGTTTGTTTTGTTTTTAGCTCTGAACCCAGTTGATATGCTTTTTTGTTCGGTTGAGCTCCACTAAGTCTGCTCCAGCCATAGATGTGGACAGAAAATTTTGGGGGTTCCCAAATTTACTATTTTCCTTCTGAGTTTTCTTTTCTCTTCTCTTCTCTTCTCTTCTCTTCTCTTCTCTTCTCTTCTCTTCTCTTCTCTTCTCTTCTTTCTTTTTTTTCTTCTCCATTTGCATTTGATTTCACCTGGGTCCATGCTAAAAGCTCTGATATTAGTAACTCTACTGTGTATCATTTTCTCCAATAGCTGTGTTCTACCTTCTAAATCTGAAAGTTCTGTTGACTCTCCAATGCCTTCAGGTAGCTGCATTTTGCATTACCTAAAGAGTTTATACTTGTTATTTGCAAGAAAATGGGTCATGCATGATCTAACTTAGCTATTTCCCAAAATAGATATACATTTTTCTCTGCCTTCATTTTTAAAGGAGTTTTTGCTGTAAAGAGAATTAAGGTTTTAAGTGGGGAATAGAAAGGGAGGTTGCCTCTTTTGTTTATCTCTTTAAGGATCTTGATCCACTATACACCACATTGCATTGTTTCTGACAAGAAGTCTGTAGTCATTCTTATCTTTGTTCTTGTACAGGTAATGTGTCTTTCTTGTTCCTTAAAATTTTTCTTTCTCAAATTGTACTATAGCAATTTGATCATGATGTGCTTTGGTGTGATTTTTGTGTTTATTCTGCTTGGGTTTTCTTAAGTTTCTTGCCTTTGTGGGTTGTATTAGCATCTGACTCCATTTTTTGTGAGTGTTGAGGAGTGACAGCTTCTAAACCCCCCTCTTCCTTTTTCCCCTTCTTTCCTAATCCGGAAAAGCTGGAGAGAAAACCCAAGTGCTCTCTCCTTCGGTGAATTTTCACCCTGCTCTATTCTTAACCATAATAAAAAATCCAGCCATTCTCATCCCCTTGCCTACTCTCTCAAGCATTGTCAGACCAGCTTGAAGTCTAATTATGTGACTAGTATGCTGTTTGATATCCTCTTGGTGTGTGTGTGTATGCTGTAAGTCTCAACATCTGAAGAAAAAAAATATTTTTAACAAAATTTTTTTTTATTTTTTTATTTATTTTTTAACAAAAATTTTTTTTTTTTTATTTTTTTTATTTTTTTTTTTTTTTAACAAAAATTTTAATTGGAGTCCATCTTATAGCTTAAAGTATATGCAATACAGGTTTATAATCTTCATAACATTTTGAAAATGTATATCTTTTTTTAAAAATATTTTCCTGTCCCCATTCTGGAGCACAGAATTCCTATATATAAGGTCATTTGATATTATCACACAGGGCAGTAAGCTTCTGTTAAATATTTAGGTTTTTTAATTTTAATTAAGATCAGCCAGTGAATTTTTCATTTCAGGTAATTTTCAGATCTAAAAATTCCATTTGGTTCTACAAATCTGTAATTTCTCCATTATCATGTTCATGTTCTCCTTTAAATATTTGAATATATTTATGCTACCAGTTTTATAGTTTTGGTCAGGAATTATATAATTTCTGTTGTTTCTGAATTCATTCGAATTGCCCTCCCTCTTTTTTGGGGGATCTGGTTATATATCACAGTTTCCTGCTTCTTTATATGCTAGTGATGTTTTTTATTGGAAAATAGGCATTGTGACATTATGTTATTGAATTTTGATTGTTATACTTCATTATTTCCTTTAAAGATTCTTTAACTTTGTTTGGCAAGGACTTAAGTTATTCATAGATGATCATGATTATTTTGAGCTTGATCTTCAAGCTTGAGCTTGAAGTTTTGTTAGCCCATATCTAGAAAAACCTTTTATCAAGGGCTAATTTAATTTAATTTAATTTATTCATAGATGATCATGATTATTTTGAGCTTGATCTTCAAGCTTGAGCTTGAAGTTTTGTTAGCCCATATCTAGAAAAACCTTTTATCAAGGGCTAATTTAATCCAATCTATGTGACATAATTCTTTTGGAATATTTACTAAACATTCTAGGTGCTAAATATGGTCTTTTTACTTAGATTGGCCATCCAACCATACTAGGTTCTGGAAACTGATCAGCTTATAGTGACTGTTTTTCTTTGTCCAACCTTGTGATATTTCACTTTATACATGTAAAACTTAGATTCCAACAACAGACTCAATGGGGCAATTAATTCTATATTGTTTTGGAATTCCTTATCTATGTAGTTCCCTTCTGTCTGATACATTGTCATTTAAATTTTATTTACTTTTGTCTCCATAAACTATCATCTCTTCTTCATCAACTTGATAGTTTTGCCATTCTCAGTGTGAGTTCTTTCTTCCTGAAACAAGATCCATAAGATGCCCCCAGAGAGAAAATAAGGATAATAATAGGGCTCAACTCATTGTTTTCCTCATCTCAGGAATCACAGTTATACTTTGTCCACTGGCCAATATCTGATAATGTTATTCCATGTGTTGTGTCTATTTTTCTACTTGTTTTTAGTGGAAAGGAAAGATCAGTACCAAGTACTCCTTATTTGTTGAGATGGGAGTTCTCAGATATTTTGTTCTAATGCTTTAAAAAATATTTTTAAACAAACAGAAATTCAAGTTAACTAAATTCAAGTTATATTTTAGTCATATTTGGAAACTACAATGAGAATAACTCAGCTGAGGTGGCAGTAAAATAAATAGAAAATCTTACACATGAGTAAGTTCACAATGCTTCAGCCAGGACAAATCATGGCTAGTTCTATGTGTCTTTCAAAGAAGTTTTGTTTATTCTTAAAAAAAAAAAAAATGTAAGATTTATTGCCATTTTGCAAATGTTAAAATGTAAAAATTTTGCATTTTATAATTGAAGAAGTGGGATTATTATAAGATATAGCAATAGAGGAGAGCATAAAAACAAGAAAGATGGAGTTATATTTGTAAACATAAAACAAACCCAAGGACAATAGCAAATAGTGTAGAATGTTGAGTTTTCACATATTTTTTTCGCTTTCCTTTCAGGTTTTTATAGAATGAATATATTATTTTTTATAATAAAATTGTATTTTAACAAATGGTGCTGCAACCACTGAATATTGATATGGGAGAAAAAAATAGAAATTTCACCCCTAACTTGAACCATATACAAAAATTAATTTAAATTGGATAATGTATTCAAGGGTTACATTGATCTCACTTCTTTTGATATCAAATTCTGGGTGAATTCCATTAAATTATTTAAATTTTTATTCAAGATGAATTGACTTATTATAGTATGATGGGGTGACAAACAGCTAGGAATCAAATAGAAGCAACGTTTTCACCACTAGAATCAAGAGAAGCATGTAAGTTGGGAACGTCTGTGCATCCTGGAGACTAGGCCTACAGAAGTCAAGGGTCTTTCTAGAAGGGGTTTTGAATAATGTAGGAATTAGCCAGGTGGATAATGGAAGAGAAAGATGGGGCATGTGTGTATCTCAGTGGTTTGCATCTGCCTTTGGCTCAGGTCATGATCCCAGGGCCCTGGGATCAAGTCCTGCATCAGGATCCCCACGGGGAGCCTGCTTCTCCCTCTACCTATGTCTCTGCCACTCTCTTTCTCTCTGTCTCTCTCATGAACAAATAAATGAAATCTTAAAAAAAAAAAGAAAAAAGAAAAGAAAGAAAAGAAAAGAAATGAAAAGAAAAGAAAAGAAAAGAAAAGAAAAGAAAAGAAAAGAAAAGAAAAGAAAAGAAAAGAAAGGCATTCCAAGTATAGCAAACACCAAATGCAAAAGTACAGGGATACTGTATTGCTCGGTGATTTCTTTGTGCTGTAGTGTGTGATTATTCAAACAGTTGCTTTGATATTCCTATGGCTGAGCACTTAATAAGGTACTCACATATATCACTTCTGCTAAACACAGAAAACACATTTATTTCTAGGTTATTACTTCATCATCTCCCCACCTGAAGCAACCCATAAGAAAGTCTGGGGACGAATGTCAATTCTCAAAAATTCTTTATTATATTTCCTTAAAACATGCTGGGATCTTTCTTACCATATCACATATTGATATATAGAACATTCATAGATTCTTATTTTATATTATGGAGAGGGAATTGCATAAGTAATCGAAAGCCCTAGGAATTTGATCATATTTCTGATTTTACTTTGTCATTTTAATATCTTGTGACATGGGCCCTCCTGATATAGCAGCCATCAAATTAAAAAAACAAAATAAAAAAGCAAATAAAGCCTCTTAGATCTTCTATGATTAATGGGAAAAGAAATGCTGAAGCAGAAAATAAGACTAGCATGTGTTTGTGCCAAAGAAACAGAAGCTGCACTGCCCCCAGCCATGCCTACCAGAGCCAGCCAACACACAGCCTACTGGAATATTACTGTTCCACCCTGGTCTGCCCCCAAGCCTCACCTCAAGGTATGCCAGCCTCATGTGTGTCCTCCACCCACAACACCAAGAAGGACTATCAAAACTCCTCCATTGGAGAGTCTCTTAGGGCACCATCAGGAGAAAATGCAGAGAAGTCCTGGCAGGGAAGATTTTTACCCACATAGAGGCTCTGGCCTTGAACTGGAGCCTTTACAACAGGCCATCTGTCTCAAGTTGTCAATCCCTAGGATCTTCAGGGATCAGAGAAATGGGCTGTTCCATTCTGAGTCTTATGCTAATATGCCTCCTGTTTGTGAGACCAGAAAAAAAAACAAACAACACAGTATAATATTAACAATGGAACACTCTTGGCAATGGGCTTTGGTGTATTTTATTTTCCTGATTATTTTCTGTATCTTCTAAAGTTTTTATGAGGTATTATCTACAATTAGAAAAAAAAATCTATTTTAAACTATGAATATAGTATCTTTCTGTTCTTCCTTTGTATTTATTTTAATATTTGGTATATATACATTTATGTATTACTTTATTAAAATTTAAACATTTTTTTTTCTCTCCAGGATTTTATTTTAAAATAACAGAAGGAAATTATGTGACTAGACTCTGGAGAATTCAATACCATCCATATTACTTTTAAAGTCTGTGATCTTGGGGTTCCTGGGTAGCTCAATCTGTTAAGCATCTGACTTTTGATTTTGGCTCAGGTTGTGATCCTGGAGTCACGAGATCAAGCCCCATGTCAGGCTCTGTGCTTATGGGAAGTCTGCTGGAGATTGTCTCTCCCTTTTCCCCTCCCCCACTGCTTGAGCTCTCTCTCGCTCTCTGTCTCTCTCTCTCTCTCTCAAATAATAAATAAATCTTTTAAGTCAGTGATCTTGTTAGGGGACATTTTCATATGTCTGTTTTTGTTACATTAAAAAAGCTTCTAAATATATATGCTATAAAGGAAAAGCTTATTTGCCAACCAATAGTCCACAGTACTTCATATCCATGAACAATGAAATTATATTAAGGGGACTGTTTTCTCCTCTGCTGTGCATGGCAGGAATGCCCAGGTGCTAGACCTTACAGGGTAGTGACTGAGAAAAAAAAAACATGATTTTAGACACTCTAGATGTATGTTTTATTATAATATTCCATTTAAAAATAACTTTGGCAATAATTCTATGACCAGCCCTATACTAAAATATTAAAAAATACACTTTCTGTCTGTAAGAAATGCATAATTAATTTTATAAGAAATATAATAAGCAGCACACTAGTCCCCCCCCCAAAAAAAAGAACAATTTATATAAAATTATATGCAACCCAACTAGGTTGTGAGAAAAATCTAATCATTTACATATTTGTCCCTATTTTGGTGAATTTGTTACATTAATCTTTGTAGTTCTTATTTTTTGTTTTTGTTTCACAAACAAAAAAAAATCCACCTTAAGTATTTTCCCTCAATAGGTTTGAAACAAAATCCATCTCATTGTATGACAGTAGGATTTTTACAGAGGTAATAATAAAGCTACATATTTGAACTGACTTCCCTGCTCTTGTTACATGCTTAACTGCCCAGACAGATTTCTAAAAATAAAGATGGGATTGTGGAGGGAAGGGGAGCAGAAAGGAGGGAGGAAGGGAGGAGGAGACAAGGGAAGAAGGAAGGCGAAAAGAAGAAAAGAAAGGAAGGAAAAGAAAAAAAGGGAAAAGAAGGAAAGGAAAGGAAAGGAAAGGAAAGAGAAAAAAAAGAGGAAGAAAAGATAAGACAAGACCCACAGGGTAATGAATGATAAAGAAATTTCAAGCATTGATTAATTCACAGCCTGTTCATTTGTTGCTTTTTGTCTCCAGCCTGAAGTAGATGACAAACAATAAGTAATTAATCTGTATAGTATCCTAGGAATAAAGAGAGATGTCTTTTAAATTTTTTTCTAATCTAGTTAATCTGTGTGGTTCATCTTTTCCAAAGCTGCCTCATCTTCAAAATCGCTTCAGTAATCAATGCCACCTAAAGTTATAAATTTTGTCCATCAACAAAATATCACCATCCTCATCATTAAGGAAGACCAGGGGAGCCATCTTTCCACCCGCTTAATGAGATGGACAGAAGTTTCCTCCAACAGAACCAACTCCGCAAGGTTCCCCAAGGATGAATGGGGAGGAGAACAAGAAGCAGCAGGCCAGTATGGCTACCATTGCCAGTGCTCTCTGTCACTGATTTTGGTGATTCTGGCCACAACACAGGACTGAAATTTCATTTGAACATCCTCTGTGTTTATATGGATTACATTGTAAAGAGATTGGGAGGGATGAGGCTAAACATATTTCACTATTTTTAGTTATCAGTCCTTTCTGTTCTTCTTCTACTTCTCTGATGGAAAAAAATGAGCCAACATCCCCTTTGAAGCAAATGAGATCTCTACTCCTAGCTCTTATCACCTAAGTACAGAAACAAATGCACAGAAACTGTCCCATAGAAATAAGTCAAAGAGAGAATTAGTTAAGTGCTCTTTTCCCCTCTTCTCTTTCTTTCACTTATTTCTAGCAACTATCAGATTGGCGAGAAAGAATGTCTCAGGGTGAATTAATCCACCCAATATACATTCATCCATCAATTTTGCATATCCCCATGTCTCCCATAGCACCATACATCTATCATTATAGTCACTAAAAAGGTGCAGAGGAAACGTTTTGCTTCTGTGCCTGTCTTAGAACTAAACACAGAATAAAAATCTGAGTAAAATGGATAAGACATAACAACCCTCATGAGGTGTGTGGCTTAGGGAAGATTACAGGTAGTTTAAGAATTACTGGACAATGTGACAGTATTACAAATACATAATTAATTGCAAATTGCTAAGTGGTTTAAGGGGAAGAACAGGTAGTAATGAGAAATGCTGGCTGGAATCAGGAAAGGTCCCCTCAGCACACTCTCTCACCTGGTATCTGAAGAAAGGATGAACATTACTTCAACTGGAGGGGAGATGGTCTTCCATAAGCCTATGTAACAGCACTGCAACAACAAAGATCTTTTAAGAAAATGAAAGACTGTGTGAAGAAATTGCAGAGAGTGAGAAAGATCAGCAGAGCCCATCAAATGGAAGCTGGGTTCACAATTCAGGTTTGGAGTCCTATGAGCAGGAGGGCTGAACCAGGACCCTGGGGTAATCAGATTTGATCTTTTTTAAAGCTCATCCCAGTGATTGGGTACAGACTGATGGGAGGGGGGAAAGGATAAGTCTTAGGTGCAGTCCCAAGGTTGCAGTGGTATAATCTGAAGATTTATGCTCCCTTGCATTGATTTCTCATCTGAACACAGGGACAAACCACCCAGATCCTTCCATGATGCCCCCATTGCGAACTCTCTGATGGGCCTCACAAATCATATGCAACAAATGGCTCTCTGGTCTTCAGAATATGTCTTAGAGCAGCAGTCTCATACAGCCCATCTCTGTTCTGTCCTCCAGGCTTATGGGATTTCCTGCTTCTCTGATGCTAAAATCTCAGTAGGTCTCACTTCCATTCCTTGTTCCCCATGTGTTTGAATTTGCCTGGTTGGCCTGGGCTCATCCTTCATCTTCATATTTTCTAGGTCTTCTATTGCAGGCCTATCTCTCTTAATTCAGGGTTGTAGTTTTTTGGCCCAATGTAAAGTCTCCCTTCTTCCTGTAGTTTATTTTTTGTTATTTACATTTATTCTTACAAGTGATTTGCTTTGTCTTCCATCATTTCATTTTCTTTGTTCTTATTTTGCTATATTACTTGCTATTCCCTTTGTTGATCTTTTGTTGTATATTTTCAAGTTTCAAGTTTTTACCATCTGGCAAATTCAAAGGCATATTTTTTATTTTAAAAATATTATATATAGGCTGAAGGCATCCAAATGTCTATCTCCAGCTCAGAATTATCTTTTGAACTCTAGAACCACAGCTTCTTGTTGGGTGTATCCATTTGGACAGACCTCATAGACATTTCAAAAACATGCACAGAACTGAATTATTGATCTTGCTCCTCAAAATCTCCCCTCTGATCCTCTTCATCTGAAGAAACAGTACCTGCATGCATTCAGTTCCTCAGACCAAGGGGTCATCAACATCTCCTTCCTCATGCCCACATCCAATACTTTATCAAGTTCTATTAGCTCAATCTCCAAATCTTTCTAATACCCACTACCACGAACCCAGTCCAAATCATCAATCTATTTTGCATATAACAGCTCCCCATCTAGTCCTGTTGAACCCATTCTTGAGCTATTCCCATAAGTTTTACACATAAAACCAGATCAATTAAAAGGTTCAAATTAAGATTTTAAATATCATTTCTCTTAATAACTGCACTAAGTCTCACATCACTTAAGTTGATAGAGTGCACCCTTCCTGGTGTGAAAGGAAGAAGGGCATGATTATGCGGAAATGCTTCTCAAATACTTCTTTGTTCACCCACTTCTTGATAACAGGCCACTTTTTCAAGAACTTGCATTTTAGAAATACCTTATATAGCACACTGCCTGATAAATTGGACTACATACTTTTAAAGTTTGTTTTGTACAGTTTCAGAGCATGAACAGTCTGATGTATGCCTTTATGCCACCATATTTCCTGGAATATGGGTCATACACTTAAGCTAAACTTCATTGCCATATGTTATCTCTATATGCCAATTTGTTAGCATGATCTTCTTCATCATGGTCTTATCATTTCCTCCAAAGTAAAAGCTACAATTATCTCTTTTGATTACCATTCACTCATCATTGATTGAGCATCTACTGGGTAAGACAAACTGCTCATTGTACACTTAGCAGATTCAGAGAGAAGTAAAGTTAGTGCCTTCAGAGGATTTAGACTTTGGTGGAGCTAGGACATGCATATGTGTCTTATGCACATTATGTGCCAAGCTGAACTGGTGTTCATAACTACTAAAGTAGTTATGAATGGGAGCTGGGAACTCTATGACATAATATTGATCACATATTCTAGTTTCACTAATGGCTTATTTCCATAAATTCTTTATTTTATAAATGCTTATAAAATAGCCCAGCATACGTCCCCAGTCCAAAAGTTTCCTTGGGATATTTCATCTTGTGAAAGCTCCATCTTCTAAAGATCATAATAGTAACTGCTCAATGCAAAACTGAACTACTCATTAGCGAGTCCAGCTTTCTCATTGTATAAAGACACTCAAGGTGGAAGAGTGTAAATTTAGTCCTTCGTGCCCAAATAATACCAGAGAGAAGAAATTATTTGAAGAATATTTTTTCTTAAAATACTATTATCAAGGGTTTTTACATCTTCCCACCTCCAAATTTATTTTAAAAATATGATGCAAATATCGCAATTTAATACATATGAAGGTGTAGCATAAACTGTGAAGAACCAAATCAACTGTGTGAAGAGTCTGTGATTCAACAGGATTATAATGCACAGAAGCAATTATTTAAAATAAGCAAATAACAAAAGAGTCTTCCCAATGTCCCAATAGCAAAGACATTGTTGATATTGTATTTTTGGAATTTTTTGCTAATATTTTCCTCTTGCAAACTAAGTTTATTTAATACCATTTCAGCCCTTACAATGTGTTTACAAAATGGGAAAATGTGAAACTTTATATGGGGGTAGAAAGTAGATGAATAGAAGGAAGACTTCAACTATGTGTTTTATCAACCCCAGCATGTACCATTTATAATAAATTGTCTATAGAGTCTAAATATGTAAACAGCCAAGTGTCTATCGGCTGATGAATGGATAAAGAAGTGGTATATATGTATATACAAGTATATATATGTATGTATATGTATATATATAATGGAATATTATGTATGTGTATATGGTATGTATATGTGTGGATAGTTAGATGATAGATAGATAGATCAATCTATGTATGTAAAATGGAATATTTCTCAGCCATCAAAATGAATGAAATCATGCCATTTGTGAGACATGGATGGAGCTAGAGAGTATTATGCTAAGTAAAATAAGAGAAAGACAAAATAGCATATGATTTTACTCATATCAAATGAGCAAAGGGAAAAAAAGAAAAAGAGGCAAACCAAGAAATGACTCTTAGCCATAGAGAACACACTGATGGTCACCAGAGGGAAGGTGAGTAGGAGGATGACTGAAATAGGTGATGGGGATTAAGGAGGCACTTGTGATGAGCACCAGGTATTGCATGGAATTGTTGAATCACTGTATTGTACACCTGAAACTAATATTATATTGTGTGTTAACTAACTGGAATTTAAATAAAACCTTAAAAAAATAAGTGTATGGCTGAGAAATGTGGACAAGACATAGCAGTAAAGCCTAGTTGAGATCACTGTAAGGTGAAGAAAAATCTCCTGGACAATGACAACCTCATTCCAATAAAATACATATTTTTGGGGATGGTATGCTGTCTCAAGACATAAGAGGTGGAAAACAATTGGATTTGACCTCTCTGTACTTAGATTTCTTTTTCCATAAGAATTAGGAAGCTAGGGATCCCTGGGTGGCACAGCGCTTTGGCGCCCGCCTTTGGCCCAGGGCGCGATCCTGGAGACCCAGGATCGAATCCCACATCGGGCTCCCGGTGCATGGAGCCTGCTTCTCCCTCTGCCTGTGTCTCTGCCTCTCTCTCTCTCTCTCTGTGACTATCATAAATAAATAAAAATTAAAAAAAAATTTAAAGAATTAGGAAGCTGGGCCAGCTGCTCAGCAAGGTTCAAATCCATGTCTCAAGCTATATGATCATGAAATGCCTGTTCTGGAAAGTACCTACAGCTAAGTTATTCTCCCTTCCACTGCCTTGACACACTCAGACAAACCTTGGCCAATGGGAAACATCAATGGAGAATTGTATTATTTTTCTCATAGATTCTTGCTCTCAAATTACTCCTACAAGCTTTGAACTCCAAAACTAGAATTCTTATTTCTCCACATTCATTTCTTGATTTTAACTCTCTTCTGAGCCTTACAGCTCATTGAGTAGCCGAAGTCTCTGCCTTTCCTTCCTGAAAGTCAGATTAACCTTACAATACCTGCAGCTCCAGGCATCTAGACCACACTTCCCTCTAGAATGGCTCCCAGTGTGGCCCTGTGACTCTCTTCCCCTCCTTTCATCTCATCTCTCTCTACAGCCCTGGCTCTCGAGCAAGATGTGCCCTCAATTTCTGAATTTCCTACACAATAAGGGAGTGTGGTATTCTTTGGCCACCATTAATTTTGCCACTATTGTTTATCCATTCTACAGCCTGGCTTCCTCAAAGTCAATAATGGTAATAGTTGAAATCACCATCAGCATGGATCACACGGATGGAGTTAAATATGACAGCCACCTCCCAGGATCACACATATGCCTATCATTTCTTATGAATTCTGTTGATATTCCTTGGCTTTTGCTTACATTCTAGGTGCCATCTCAATACACCATAATATAAAATCAGAGTCAATGGGAATACCGATGTGTCTAATGGCAAGAGCCAAAACAACATTCCCAGAAAGGCTTAGAAATAATCTTTTAAAGAAGACTGCTCAGAAAAGTAGTAGGAAGATCTGTATGATTGTCTGACAAATTTTGTGGGACATCTTGCTAAGAACAATGACATAGACCTCTTGAGTCAATTTTTAAAATGCATTTACACAATATTAATATGAGACCCCAAACTTCTTAAGTAAAATGAACTCATGCAAGCCTTCTAGACTGTTTCGTGTCACCAGCCCTAGAGGGCTCTAAGGTGAGCATCAGCATTATTAATACAGGCATGTTAAGATGCCTTCCTAGATGAAATGTGCCGGAATTTGCATGCACTTCTTTGTTTGACTATTCACTCCTATTTGTTCCTAATTTCTGCATCTAAACACAAGGTAGATGGGATCTGACGTGAAACTTTTTTTGTGATCAACTACAAAGAAGTTTTCCAGCATCTGTTGAGCTCAGCTAGTAAGCACAATTTATAAAACAGTGAATGACTAACCCCTGTAACCATTTTAATGACCCTAAAATAAAGTGCTTAGAGCAACATCTGTCCCAGCAGCTGGGTTCTCTGCATGAGTGGGCAGAGCGACACATTGGGACAAATTCTGTTCTCCCTTTTGACAGAAACAATTGCAGCAGATCATTTTTATCGTAATCAATTTAGGTACAGTTTCTTGGAAACCATCTGTGTAGTGTTCATAGATTGTGCTTAAGAATTTAAATGTGTATATTTTTGGTCGCTTGATGTAGCATCTGCTAATGGCCACATAAGTTCCACTTTTTATGCAGAAAGCTGTTTCCTTGTAAAGGGATTAGTAGAATGACTACTTGATTTTATCCTTTTAACTCCCCGATAAGCTTCTGCAGTTTGAATGACATCCATCACCGAGTGTTAGTTGTAGAATTAATTGCTTAAAAAATAAAAACTGGAGTAGAAGTTATAAGAGAAACAAAGCTTCAGTGAAATATTCTATTGCATTTCTATGAGTAGCTCATAATTTTAATACGTTTAGGTGCAGGTGACTGAAACTACTAAGGAAAAGCATAGCTTTGTAACATTTTTTGCATCCATTTTCCCCAGTTTTTGTGTGTGGCTTTATAGCTATTAGTTAAATAACTCTATAAAGAAATCAAATGGATACGGCAGCCAACATTTACTTCAGCTTTGAGAATAATTTTGGATTCATATTAAAAGATAATTGGTCTTAAAATACTAGATAATGAAAATTGAGTGGCTTTGATGCAGAGATGAAGGATTTGCCTAAAAAATGCTGTCAGCTATATTTTTGGGATGGAACGTATTCTGTAACATAACTGAGTCTTGACAACACAAGTGAGAGAGTGGAGAGATTCCTTGTCTTGCTTGAGAATTCCTTTTGAATTTAGCAAATATGGCACTATCTGGCTGAAATCTAAGATAATGTAAGATTTCTCTGGTTTGCAAAAAAAACCCCACATGTTCCTTTTCCTCTATTAATAGACATATTTGGACTTTTCTCTATTCAAAGCATCTGAGAACCCACAAAATTAACCAGATAACTAACTGGTTAAATAATTAAACAAACAGAATAATGTCAGAATTCAAATTCTATAAACTTACATTTAAGATTACATCATTTTAATTTCCGTAGAACACTAAGTGGAAGTTTAAGAGCAGTATGGGTTTCATATTCATTCCTATAAACAGAGATTAAGTACCTATTACATGTAAAGGGAGGGAGTTCCCGGGTGAATGGGAAGTGGTTCTCTGCAGGGGGGGCTCCCCACTAGGAAGGGACGGAGTGCCTTGTAACTGGAGCGGCTTCCTCTGTGTTCTCAAGATGCTGTTGCAGACATGTCTCAACGTGGAACAAACTCTGAGTGGTTTGTCCAGCCATCAACCTGATCGGTATCCACCCATTTCCCTTTTATTCCCTTGTGGTCAACAGTCTTGATTTGCAAACCAGAGTAAGTAGTGAATGACCTGTAATGGGCTGCAGGTGATTCGAATAATCTGTTTATTAAATGGGTTGTAGGGTTTTGCATTATTTAATTGACGCACTAATAGAATGTAAAATAAGAACTGCTAATAAAAATGTTCCATTCTTAATTGACGCTCCTGAACTTTGCAAATTGTTTACTCATAAAGACATGAAAAGACAAAAAGAAATTACAATGGTTATACGGAGTTGGGTTTATAATAACAAGCATCGCAGAGGAAATGGATCAAATTTCCCAGTATGATTTCTGCTGCAGATAATTCAAGTACATTTTAGGAAATACATTAGCAGAATTAATTTATGGAAAGTTCTGAAAGTGGCAGGAGGTGGGATTACTTAAAGCATGTGCCATTTTTGGCTCCCTGGTCTAGACAAGTTCTTCCTACCCCAACTATCAATCAGCTAAATTATCTTCAAACTTAATTAGATGAAAGAATTTGGTCCTATGATTCTATGTGTTGGAAGATGTCCAGACTATTAGAAACGTCATTTCAATAATACCCTTTTATGCCATCTGTAAGAATCACACCAAACAGACTTAATGCAGATGAACATAATACAAAACAGAACTTAGAGCCAAAGAGAGAAACAGGGTTCACACACACACACACACACACACACACGCACACACGCACACAAGCCACAGCCTCATATACATACAAAAATACATGTCTATGGGGGATGTAGTCCTTTAGGAAAGTCTATTTTTTCATTAAATGGATGCATGTGCATGTGTGTCTGTGTGCGTTTCTGAGTGTGTAATGTCAATATCTAGTCACAGTTTAATGAGGTGTTTCTTTTTTCAGGCACTTAAATCACAGTTTTTTTGGTGCTTTTATAAAAAAAAAAAAATGTATGCTTAGTAACTGTCCAAGACTTGATTACCCAGCATCTTCCAGAGTATGGAAGGTGGGAGGTATGACACATAAATGTCTGCGCACACACACACACACATACACCAACATAGAAAAGATGGACAACATGAGAAATGCAGGTGCATGCAATGGTAGTTCATGGAGGGAAAGATTATTCCCAGCTGGAGGATTGGGAAATCTTCCTATGAGAGAGGTAGCATTTTGGAAGGAAGTCTTCCCTGGGAAAAGTACCATTCTATTTGAGATATGCATGGTAGATAAGTTTGGACCTGTAGGTGAAGAGGACAATGTAAATAAGATCTAAAAATTGTTCTGTCTTCTTGCCTGGATTTCAAGATCTCTTATGATATTCGTGACTTTTCACAGCTGACTGTTAGAAAAATAAAGATGCAGAGGAGACGCAGCATGACTGGAGCTTCACTATGGGCTGAGATCCACCAGATTCCTTGCTGTGCGGAGTTTTGTTTTGTTTTGAATTAAACACTGTATAAAGCAGTGGTTCTTAGAGTAGAATTCTTAGACAAGAAGCACCAATAGGACTTGGAAATTTTTAGAAATACAAATTTTTTGACCCCACCTCAACTGTACTGCATCAGAAACTCAAGACATGGGCCCTTGCAATCTGGTTTTTAACTAGGCCACCAGGTATTTCTGGTGCTTTCTAATGGTTGAGAATCACAGCGTGAACAATAATAATGACGTTTTCTTTCAGGTTGGTAGACCTTCCCCATCTTGACCTTTCTTCCTGCTAAAAAGTTAGGGGCTGGATTATCTAGTCTTTTGTGTGCCTTTCATAAAGAACTTTTTTAAGGGAACTTTTGGCACTTAATCTTATTGATTATCTCTCTGCTGCTTTGATTTACAAAATCACACATCACTGCAAATTAGGCTCCTTCAAGAAAGCCATCAGTCCCACAGTTTCCCTGCAGAGCTCATGACAGCCCCAAACTCTAAGTACTGTGGGGCTAGGGAAGGGTTTCAGAGACCCAGGCAGATGTGACACACAGATTCATTTCAGAATATGTGGGACATTTAAACTCTGCAGTTTTATCCTTTTAAATCAACTACTGGATCCGTAGGAGATGGTTGTATTTTTGTGCAATGTGAGGTCAATAGCTCTTTGAGCCATGGCTGAGACAAGTGGGGCTGAACACTGACCCAAAGCTTTTCTTTTCATAGAAAGGACTAAAGTCAAAGGACCTCTGCGGCTCTCCCTCCTGACCTCTGGGCCCCCTGCCATTGGCAGCTGACCCTACTTACTACGTACATGCAAGTTTCTGGTGGGATTGATCCATCTCCAGTCAGAACCAAAGCATATCAATGTTTAAAGGGCCTCAGAGATCACATCCTCATTGTTCAGATTGCCATCCTGAAGACTAAAAGGTGAGGGAACTTGCCCAAGGTCATCTGGATGGGAAATCCAGTTCAATTCTCGAGAACTTTTCCTTCATCATGCCACCTCTCTAGACACAGGCCATGTCCATCAGGGAAGAGTGAGGGACAGTTGCTTCCAGAAGCAAGTAGGTGACGTAAGCACATGGGAGCATTTCAGGGCTGCGAGGGCAACCAAGAATGTTTGTCCACCTAAAGTAAGCAGCTCTGGCCAATTAGTGCCATGTGAAAGCCCAGGTCTAGTGTTGGCAGATCTTACTTTTTTTTTATGTGAAAACTCCCAATTTTTAGATGTTGCCTCAAATGAAAAATGATTGTGTGAGATAAACAAACATGTTTATCGGTCTGATGGGGGCCATGGGCCACCAGTTTGAAAACTCCACCGTTTCAAGTGAAGTTGTGCCCCACACTGACTTTTCTCATTTTTTTCTCAGTTCACTTAGTTTGAAGTCTTTCCTTTTCCAGCCCTCCTGCCTGGAGCAACATCTGCTCCTATCTCTCTGACCTACTTCTGTTCCTGCCATTCTTTTTGCCTGTTACATATAACATCTCTCTCATACCCAGGCCAACTTCAATGTCTTTCAAGACCTATGTCAAGTCACACCACCGCCGTGCAGCCTTCCTGAGCCGCCGAGGCCAGCCAAGGTCACAGGTGCCCTTGCTGAACAAGGCATTTGGTGAATGAGCATTTCGGTGCTCAGCTAACCATCTGAGGCAGGAAGTGGGCATACTGAACCCTGGTTGCATGCCCGAAGCATTGGAGAACTTTGAAAAACACTGCTGGCCCGGGCCTTGCCTCCAGCAATTCTGATTTAATTGGCTTCGGGTGGGACCTGGCCATTCTTTCATACTCCAAAGTGATTCTAAATTGCCAGAATGGAAAATTATTGAGGTGGTTAATGATAACTTACTCACAGGCACGTTTTGATTAATCAGATTGTAATCAATTAAGAAAAAGCAGGGAGAGGTTTATATCTACATTTTCCTCACAAAGGAATGTCCATGGATGCACATAAGAGCCTGTTTTCTAGTCCACAAACTGCCACCCAGTTCATGCACTTCAGTCCTTCAGCCTGAGCCTTTGCTATTCTATAACTTCTCCAGGGGAGGTTCTTGGGTTTCTCCCATGCTTGAAATGGTCCAGAACAAGGAACTGGGGTCATTTTGGCCAAAGCTGTTTGCTTTTCTTCTTTTTGTTTCTAGATATTTGCTGATGACCTGATAGTAAGAGTCACTGATGAGCACTAATGGGACAAGGAAGAGGAGGTGTGTCCTGCAAGGACAGTGAGACAGGGGCAGCATGACTCTCTGAATCAGGGGTCCTTGAAATATTACCCTCCTTTCTAACCAGTAACTTTGGTACCAGCCATAACTCTTAATAATGGACTGAGAAATACCAAATAATATCTGCATTTATTTCACTACTACCCAATAACAAATAAAATTGAAATAATCAAAATATCCAACTGTGTGTGATAAAATATTATGCATGTAGCTATTGAAAATGTCTTTAAAATCCTCGCTGGACTGGCATAGGAGCTGAACTGATTTTATACCAATAAACTCATTTTTTTATCCCTTTACTTATCCTCGTATTCAGGCACAGATTTATTGAAATCTATGATGAATGAGGCATCAAAATATGATATCCATAATCTAGATGATAGGTTCCTAAATATTATGAAATTTTGTTCCTCTTATGAACAAAGAGGAACATTTTACATTTTGTCATCACATTTTCCAAGCGGTTTTGAGGAAAGCTACTGGATTTCTCTACATATTTTGATTACTTTAATAAATTTCACAATACTTAAAATAGTTTAAGTTTCTTTCCTAGGCTTTTTCTGGATAAGTTCCTCTGCAAAAAATAATTATGTCTCTTGGATTTTAAAAAGTAATGTATCTTACTTCTATTTAACATGTATTGCTGGCCAGATACTGACAATGATGTGATATGATTTGGAGGATAGAGAGTATCTAATGCATCTTCTGATTATAATGGGAATATTTTGCTAAGATTGTCAACCTCAGTGCTGTCAGAGAAAAGCAGCAATAGTGAACTAAGTTGAGACATATTTTGGAGATAGAGTCTACAGGATTTGATAGTTCTGATAGTTTAGAGGTGATAAAAAGCTGGAAACAAATATCCTGAGAAACAAAACTCCTAAGTTTCTATCCTGAGTAACTAGCCGAATGGTAAAGTCATTTACTAAGATGGGGAAGCCTTGTGTAAGTAGGTTTGAGATGGAGGTGTGGGGTCACGGATTCTGTTTTAGACATTTAAATTTTGAGATCCCTGTTAGACACCCAAGCTGCAATATCAAGGAGGCAGCTGACTTAGGAACATAAAAATAGAAATTATTAATTGGAGTCAGTAGTCTCGCTCTGATACTTAGAATCCAAGGAATATGTGTGTGAGATCATATCTGTAAGGGATGCAACAGAAGCTAGTAAACAGAGGGGAAAAAAAATACTTAGTGAGGAGTTCTAAAGTGTTCCAACATTTAGTATTTGAGGGGAATGGAGGGAGATATGAAATTGTTTATCTTTCATCTATCATCTATCTCTCTCTCTCTATCTTTTTATATAAGCATACCTAGACTATATGCAGACATATGTACACACATATATAAAGATTATATGTATCCCTTTGTGTTCCTATTGTATTTATCTCATTATTTTTTATATGTCCTCTTTATTTATGTTTCTATGCTAGAATATACCTCAATGGAGAACATCTCCCTTCCTCATCTCTCTATCCACGATGTTGGTTATTTAGTTGGGTCCTAAGTAATGGGTGAATGAATAAGTAAATTAATAAATAAAAGTTAGACAAGAAGTTGCTATATAAAATCCTAGGAAGTATGGTTCAGCAGTGTTATGGACTGAATATTTATGTATCCCCAAAATATAATCTCCAGTGTGATGACATTTGGAGGTGGGCCTTTAGCAAGCAATTAGATTATGAGGTGAAGTCTTTATGAATGGGCTAATTCACTTATGAAAAAAATGAGACAATAGATCTCCCCTTCTTTTCTTTCTCTCTCTCTTTCTCCCTTTTTTTTTTTCACCATGTAAGAAGATGGCCATCTGCAAATTGGATTTAGGCCCTTACCAGACACCAAATCTGCCAGTGCCTTGAACCTGGACTTCCCAATCTCCAGAATTGTGAGGGGAAAAAAAAAAAAAAAAAAAAAAAAAACTTGTTGTTTAAGCCATCTGGTCTATGGTATTTTTTGATACAACAGCTTAAACCAAGACAAGTAGTACATACACATATTTTATTTCTTTACCAAATTTTTATACCAGAAATACAATTATCATTCATCATAAGAATAACTACCAATGTGTTTTACCATATTATACAGTAAATTATATAAGAAATATGGTATACTATATGCTGGCAAATTGAATTTAAATAAAATAAAAAATAAAGATAGAAAAAAGAAAAAAAGGAATATGATCATCTTAGTAGAAGAAAAAACATTTGAAAGAAAACTAATTTATTTAAAGAAACATTGATAGCAATATAGAAGTAGAAAAGAATCTTCTTAATCAGATACAGTATGCTTTCTCAAAATATTTATCAAAATCTACACATATTGGCAAAATATTAAAAGCATTCTCATTTAAATCAGGAGCAAGAAAAAGATCCTGATATCATAACTACTATTCAATAATCTTATCCAATGCAATAAAACAAGAAAAACAAATAGGAAATATGAAAAGAGGCAAAATAATAGTTTGAAGATAAAATTATTTTCTACATAGAAAATCCAAGATAATCTATCAACTACTGAAACTTAAAGAGCTTACTATGCTTATTGGGTAATAATCAATATCTAAAAACCAGTGGTGGCTTCAACTCACAATTCATAATTAATTAGGAGTTGTAATAGAGTAGAAGTAGTTTTTATAATAGCAGAGTGATGCATGCAGTATGATTTCATGTGTGCAAAATCCAAAAATAAGCAAAGCATTACAATGTTTTTGATGACAGAAAAAGATGTGGAGAAGTCTGAAACACAAGCTGGAGAGATATACATCAAATCTAAAATAGAAATTGCTTCTAGGGAGAGGGAGCATCAAATGAGGGCACTCATTTCAAGTATAAAAGTGATTCAATTTATCTGTAAAATTCTACTTTTAATTAAAATTGTTAAAGCCAAAGTTAGCATTTATTATTTCTGTGTTGAATATATAAGGCTTCATTATAGTGTTTTCCATATATTTTTTTAAAGATTTTATTTATTTATTTATTTGAAAGAGACAGAGAGAGAGACCACAAGCCAGGGGATAAAGGAAGCAGAGGGAGAGAGAGAAGCAGAGTTGTTGCTAGGAGGGTTCCCAATGTGGGGCTCAATCCCAGGACCCCAGGATCATGACCTGAACTGAAGGCAGACGCTTAACTGACTGAGCCACCCAAGCGTCCCATCATTTTCCATATATATATATATATATATATATATATATATATATATATATATATATTAAACACAGGGAAAGAAGCAGTCAGTAGTGGGAGATCAGGGGCTGTAGAATTGTAGAATTCAGGGCTCTATGGAAATATGGAGAGGCTGAGGACAGGGTTTGAGTCTCCACTGAGACCCGACGAGCTCAACCAGGAAGGCAGCCACCCAGCTGAGTGGATGCAGGAAGCTAAGCTTGTGCTTGAAGGGACAGGCTGGCTTGTCTTCTCACATGTTAGGTGAAAGGTTCCCCACAAAAGTCTATTCTGAGACTTTCCAATGCTGGATATGGAACTGACACTAGTGCCTTGTTTTCATCAAAGCAAGGTTAAGATGGGTGGTTTGGGAGTAGAGTATAGGAGATTTTGCACATATAGTATATTAGTGATTTTATCTTATACTAAAATAAGCAGCTTCTTCATTTCTAAAGAAGACAATGTCTCATTCCAAATGCTCCTAAACACAGAAAAAAATTAAGTATCTTTGAAATGACTATCGAAAATATCTGGGAGGGGCCAAGCTGTCTGAATTACACAAAGAGTTCAGAGTTGCTAATCTAATTCTCAGTATTTACTGATAGCCGGGTTTGTGCCATACCTCACAAGAAATAAATATTCTTGACTTTCAGCCAAAACAGATGGTGAGTAGCTTAGAAATTTGATTTGTCTCAAACACTCCCTTTTAGGGCAGTGTAGTAGATGCCATTTGATGACTTTGACAGGTAAGGTGTAATGTTCAATTTTGATGCAGAACTTTTTAATCTGAAGCATAGATCCGGTCAGCACTGTCAATCACATCAGTCCATGGGTGAGAAAGGGGGGGTTCTTCTCCCTTCAAAAGTCCATCTGCTTGCTTCGCTTGCTTTTTCAGGGACTTTGAACAACACATTCCAAGTTGGAGAATTGGGTAGTTTTTAATTTGTTGAAATTTTTAAAAATCTACTTGTTTCTGGAGTTTATGCTTTGGCCTTCAAATCCAACATTACTTGAAACATTGAGCTATGTCGAATTCTGCCCATAGAATAAAATAGGTTAACACCGAAGTGTCCTCAGCTTTCAGTAAGGGACGGTGCAGGACCTGCAGTACGGGGTAGATGTTAGTGAGGACACATCACTGTGAGATTTTGTTTGCTCCACATAAAGAAGCAAGTTAGAATAGTTCTTTCAAATTCCGATGCCAGAAAATGTGTTGTTTTTCCTGACGAAGTGACATTTTTGTTTTCTCTTTCTACTGTTTGTTCAGAAATGAGGGTTCATCTCTGGCATCCAAGTACAGGAGTCGGAGTGCCATCAGCTCTTCCTCGCTCTGTGTCCTCACTCTGCCTCAGTTTGCTCATTTCTGTACAATGGCATCACAGAGCATATTGTGGGGATTGTGAGGGATCGGATGAGTTAGGTCATGTGAAGCTCCCAGAACAGAACCTCGCCTGTAAGATGCATTCAATAAATAGCCATCATTATTAGACAGAAAGTGATTAATATAATGAACATATTTCCTATTTTTGGTTTGGCTAAGAGGAAGCTCAGAACTAAACTTGCCGTTCAACAGAAATGATTGTATGGGCTTCACAGCCTGAATATTTATGTGCTGGACTCCCCTTCCATTTTGTATTTTCTAAGGCTTTGCTTATAGCCTCTTGCTTATTATTTTTGGGGGTATAAATCCTTATTAGTTCACCTCAAATTGTTTGAAGAACGAAGAGTCAAACGGTGTGTGTGTGTGTGTGTGTGTGTGTGTGCGTGTATGTTGATCTGTGTGCTGGAAAGTTTTCAAATGAAGGCTAGGAGACCAATATTACCACTTCCTCTTTACTTCACAAAAGTGAACAAGAAAATTCAAGCGAGGGCAGCAGATCAATGCCTTTGGACACATGAACACCTGATTGTGCTCAAAAGCAATGTCTTCTTGTCAGCCCATAACTATCTTGTTAGAATGAGAAAAGGCAGTCCAGAGACCAAGGCTCAGTTGGACAAGACACTGGGGAACACTGGTGAAGAGCGGGGGAGATCAGAAGTGGCTCTCTCCATAAACCTACAGCAAAATAGACAAAATAAAATGCTCATGGGAAAGTTGCCGGGTAAGGCTGAAAAGACACAGGGGAAAACACATTTGGGCAAATCCCAACGCTTGGTATCAACCTAAGTCTTTAACCAGAAGCCAGATCTTCATCTAATGACTTAACTTTTGCAAACTCCTCATTTTCTAGAAATAACACAGTGCCGGCCATTCAAAGACAGATTGAGGACTAAGTGAGTCCAGGGCACAAACCTGATTCCTAAATTCAAAAGCATTCATGCATTATTAGGTGTCATTACTGCCATTAGTCTCTTCATTGCAGTTGTGTTCCAGGGCACAGTCCCTTCCCATCTGAATATAAGCAGAACCGAAAACCCCTCCCCAAAAGGCAGGTAGCAGCAGCTTCTGACATGCTCCTTAGTTAGAGAGATAAAAGCAGAGGGAAAAAAGAATACTTGATGTAGGAAATTGTGCAGTGGAAAGCTTCTTCGCAATTGTCCCTGCCACTGTTCGCTTGCAGCCCGCCTGGCTAAGGGTCATTAGCTTAATGAGCTATTGTATTTTTTTCTCTTTCTCTAAAAAGTCTGCTGAAACATCCTCCCAGGAGCCAAATGAGGAGGCGAAGAAATAAACAGCAGCTGATGGCTGAGGGAGCTTAGCCAGAGAGCCCTTCAGCTCAGGACGCCTGTGCGTGTGTGTGCACACACAAGTGTGTGTGCAGGGCTGGGGGGTGCGGGGAAGGGTGAACAGACAGGCCTGGAGACAAATGAGCCTCTCACAGTACAAGTGGCATAAGCAGCGCTCCAGAAGCAGCTTGCCCCAGAGGTGGCTCTGGGTTTCAAGAAAGTGAGCCAAGTGAAGAGGGAAAAGGAAGGTGTGATGTTATTTCCTGACCAAAGTGATCACGAAAGGCATGGCATGGTCCTCTGCCGGTCCTATCTCTAGACACGATAGTGACCCGCTGCTAGGAACAACCTGCCATGTGCATTGAAGGACTGAACAGAGTCTGCTCACTGGCCACCACTGGGGCCACAGTGATTGCGAGAGACAGAGCGAACCCTCACCCTGGGCCCAGCTCAATGCCATCCCAGGTGGCCACCATCCATCCCCTCCTGAGACCAACCCCACAACCTTTGGAGGGTTTCCATTCCAGTTTTCTCCATAATGCCTTTTAAAATGATTTATGAGCCATCCAGGCTCATTGTAAGTGAGCTGAAAGTTGAAAAATATACAAAGAAGAGACTGGAAATAGCATAGAGTCTTACAATCCGAAGACATCCTTATTACCACCGTGGCATAGTTATCCTGGATACACAGCCCTAGAGGTTTAGCTGTTTGCCTTTCCCTCCATGTGATGGGGTAGCAATTTCTCAAATTTCCACTGAATTACTTAAAAATAAAGTTTAAGTTGTCTGTGCTGCTCTGGATGTACCATGACGTTTCTAGTCCCTCTGTTGATGGGCATTGGCAGGCTCTGCTCTTTCCCCTCACGCACCGTCTAGTGACTCGCTTTGAACCCAGAATGCCCACGTTTGCCAATGTTGCATTTCATCGTCATCGATCACCACAAGTGGAATTACTTGGCTAGAGTACGTAACTCCTGAAAATATGCACACTCACGTGTGTGCACACACACTCGCTCCACTGGTTTCTCCAAAACACACGTGCAACTTTTATTCCCTTCCGATGTGTATGAAAGTGCTCATATCATTCCACTTCACCAACCTTGAACAGGATAATTCAAAGACAATTTTCTCTCTTCGAAGACGCAAAATGGTATTTAATTGCTTAAATGTGAACCTTTATTTCTTGTGTGCACGTCTTGGCCTGGATAACGAACCAGGACCAAATGGTGAAACAAGGTATCTCAGAGGAGACAAACCACCAAGGAGCAGCCTAGTCACCTCCATGCCAGCGCTCCGTCACACCTGCCACAGGCTCTCTGCTGGGGAGCAGAGCGGCCCTGGAGCTACGTGCTTTCCCAGGAAGAGGCCTCCTAAAGTTTTCCAGAACCTCAGATAAAGGGAAGCCATGTGGCTTTAGGGAAGAGTCCAGAGGCTCTCTTGCTCAGCCCTAGTCTAGGCTCCGGAAAAGCTGCAGGTGCCCGTTGAGACCAGGAAAGCCACACACTAGTTAGGTAGAGAAGGGGCCTTGGGCCAGGGGGTCTGACTGTGTGTGGGGTGCTTCCCCTCCGGTCCCAGCAGCCCCAGCTAGATTCTGGCCTGTGGGAGACTTGAGAGAGGAAGGGAGGCTTGACTCAGAGCTTCCCCCTCCCCTCTCTGTGTCATACTATGATCACGCCTTGGGATGCCCTCTCTGAGCTCCCCCTGGCTGAGTAGACACTCCCTCTGGGAGCCCCCCCCCACCCTGTCACATTGTGCTGAGGCCCTGGCTAAATTATCCCTCCCTTTCAACTGTCTCTACATGCCTTGAGGGGAAACCATGTCTCACTTATTTCCCCGTTGCGGGGACTCGGTGTCTGGCACATGGTGTCCAGTCAATCAGAGAACGGGGCTAGAGTTTTCTGAGTCGCACCCGGGTGGCCTCAACCCCCAGAGGTTTGTCCCACTCACTGTCTTCAGGGAGCTGGCGCCCTGCAGCTCAGAAGAAACTTCCCGGGTGCAGGCTTTGCAGGATGGCCTTGTTTCCCTAGGCAACCTGCTTTCTCTTTCAGCACGCACTTCTCCTTTGCAGTTCTGGGGCCTGCAACTTTTGCCATATGTCGGTTGTCTCTGCCTTCATGGTCCCAGCCATATTAGTGTTATAATTAGAGCCAGTATTTATACAGACTTTCTTCTGAGCAGCTCCTGTGAATTGCAGGAGTGATTTACTTTATCCTCTCTGCATTGCTGCTTCAGGGGTATGATTCCACTTTATATTTAGGGACATTGGGAGAGAGAAGGCAAGGAAACATGGTGAAAATAGAAAAATACAAGGAAAAGATATTTATTGGGAAGTGGGCCTCTGGCTCCATGATCCCAGACCATCTCTTACCTCTGGCGTCATCGACTCCAAGGCAGTGTTGTTGTCTGTGATGTTCAGGCATGGTTATGAATACTAAACACATTTATGGGGCACCTGGGTGGCTCAGTGGTTGAGTGTCTGCCTTCGGCTCAGGGTGAGATCCTGGGGTCCTGGGATCGAGTCCTGCATCGGGTTCCCTGCATAAAGCCTGCTTCTCCCTCTGCCTGTGTCGCTGCCTCTTTGTGTCTCTCATGACTAAATAAATAAAATCTTAAAAAATATATATCATTTATTATAACTGGCATGTGTCTGTGGGCCTCTAATTCTACTATTATTATTAGACAATATTAATAAGAGGATTTGAAAGATCTCGGTATGTTGTGGTTTGGTGAGTTTCAATAGCAGGCAACCCTCTCCCCGGAGCCTCAGCTACTCATACCAACCAGGCTCCTCTCTCACGCAGGTTCCAGACTGGCTCTTCCCTCCAGGGCAGTTCTGGGCTCCACAGCCCTGCTCTGTGTCATGCTCCCAAACCCACCCCTGGGTGAGGAGCAGTGTCTGCTATGCTCATGGAAGAGGGAAAAGAGCCAGGGCTCATGCACCTACTGGGGACTGGGGGACACCAGTTCCCCTCCTGCTTCAACCCCAGTCAGGGATGGGGATGTACATCGTTCCCCCAGGAAAGCACTGTGAGAGCCAAACAGCACTGGCAGGATGCATACCCTTTCTCAGGACCAACACCAAATAATAGCGGGCAACAATGACACTCTACCCCGCGCTTCCTTGATCGGTCTCTTTGAATTATTATTCTTTGTACCAAGTCTGTTGTTCCTCTTTTCCTCATGGTGACTTCTTGTGTGTGTCAACTCCAAGCTGCACACTCGTGCACACACAGCATCCCCCCACCCTTCTGAATCCAGTGCTTTCTTGGCTTTTATCTCCTTTAGAGATTCTTATGTTGTAGTTTTTACATTGTTCCTAGCAAAGTGAACCGCCCCACTTGCAAATACCACTTTAAGAAAATCTCAATATTCTTTTTTTTTTTAATCATATGAAATCAAAGCTACCAGAAATGTACCTTTCTTCACCTGTTTCCCACAGTCAGCTCGCTGCACTGCCCTGCAGTTCACCCTGGTCATGGTGCCCCGGCGGAGATGTACTGTGGGCATCTGGGGTCACCAGCAGCAACCTGCCCCCCTTGGTTCCAGCTCCAACTTCTGAGTCTCCAACAACAACAAGGCATTACTAACAATTCCATAGGCAGGCTGCTGCTCTAGAAAGAGAAAGGGAAGAGGAAGTGCAGTACTGAATTCTCAGATGGATGTAATGATTGGATTTGGTGACAAGAACACCGAGCCTGGTGTCAGAAAATCTGCCACCAAAACTTTTGTGTTTGCTTGTTCAGGCCTCTCCCCTCTGAGCCCCAGTCTCCTCAACTGTCAAATTATGGGATCTCAAGCATCCCTTGAGTGCTAAGGTTATTTTTAAGACTATAAAACACAGAAAAATGGAAGAAACACATCAGCTTAGCAGGTTGTAGAATAAATCAGTTAAATGTGTGATCACTCCTGACAAACTGTCTAAAATATGTAAAAAGGGCTCAACTTCCTCACTTAGCACAAAGTCTAAAGGTAGATAAGATTCGTGATATTAAAGATCTCACAATGAACAATAAAACAACAAAATAACAGATCCCTAGCTTCTTGCTTTGCTATCATGACTACTGTGCCTTTTGTTCTCATGGTTGCCAGACAGCTGCTGAATCTCTAGGCATCAGAAGGTAAAACAAGGTTTTAAAAATCTTCTTTTTGCACGAGGGGCACCTGGGTGACTCAGCTGGGTAAGCATCTGTTTCTTGATTTGGGATCAGGTCATGATCTTGGGTCAGGAGATTGAGCCCCTATCAGGCTGCACCCTGGGGGTGGAGCCTGCTTAAGATTCTCTCTCCTTCTTCTTCTGCCCCTCCTTCACCCCAGCTCACTCCCTAGATAGATAGATGATAGATAGATAGATAGATAGATAGATAGATAGATAGATAGATGATAGATAAAATGCCTTCTTTTTGCAAGACTTTGCATTTTATTTAGGAAGGGGAGACTTTACCAGCAGATATCCACATATAGTTCACTAGACACAATTGTCTTCTATAGCTACCATTAGCTCAAAACTGAACATAAAAATTATAGCAGTCTTCCCTCTGTTTCTAGAAAAGGGAGGTGGGGAGCTAATGAATAAAAATGAATGTTGAGGGAGTCACCCTATAGTATCTGCTAACAATTTTGCTTAAAGTTTTCATCTAAGATTTTTCTCATAAAAATAACAACAAAAAAAACCCCACATTATTAAAAAAAAAAAGCCTTGAAGTACCAGTTAGATGACAATCAAGGGTATTAAGGTGGCACAATATTGTTCAAAGACCAGGAAGTTTATTTTAAGACCGGCCTGTTAATGCAATGCCTGCAATTTTAGATTTTGGCTTTAAGACCTTGGGCAAAGTGTTAAAGACATTGGGCTTCCAGTTTTCTCACCTCTGAAAAGAGATAATAAAGCCCATCTTTGAAAATCAGTGGTCATGAGATACACCTTGTTCATCGGTAGAATGCACCATTATCACACCTGTGTGAGCACTTTCTCTCTCTCTCGAAATATCAGTGATATTTGAGCAAAACTCAGTGTCCAAATGAGCACATTCTACATCTGAAGTTCGTGTGCTACATCATGAGATATTCCCAGGGCTCTTTGCTTCCCATCTGATGTGTAAATCTCAGTGGCCCCTCTGGATGTCCCAAGAGTGTAGTGCATAGAGCCTTGCACACACAATACCCATGTGTTGATGTGAGTGAGAGTGAATGCCTTCAAAGCAGATCCAAAGGCTAGGGTCACCAACTCTTTCAAAAGACACCCTAGACTCCGTAGGTTCTTACCACCTGGGCTGCCCTCACCCCACCTCCAATACCATCATCAGACTTGTGGGAGTGATGTAAGGAGCTCCTTGCTGACATCTGGCCTCCTCCTCCTTCCAGTGACAGTGAGCCAGCAACCAGAGGAATCTCTTATAATGTAATTAGATCCCCTCATTCTTCCATTGAAGACCTTCCAGTGGCTTCCTCCCTCACCTAAAATCCAGGGTCCTCATCAAGAGGACATGACTGCCAGTCAAGGGCACTGGCACTAGGATGCTCCTCACCCTCTCCGCTGTCCTCACATGTGCACTCTACCCACCATTCCCACAGCATGTAGGCATTTTCAAGGACGCAGCCTTGAGAGAGCTATGTGGTATCAAGACAATCTGGATAGTAGTCGTGCCTGAACCATGTGGAGGCCTCTCTGTAAACTTTTAAGATCCTGGCAAGTACAGAGGTCTTGTCTTGTGATGCCCAGGACAAGCCTGAAAGTAAGTTCCCTTGCTTATTAAACTCACCAGTGACCTGTCTGCAGTGGCCTACCTCCTACCTCCTCAGTCTCTTCTTCAGGGCCAGTTTATGAAGCAACAGCTATACACTCAGGATATATTTACTGAAGAAAAAGTCAATGAATACATAGAGGGATGAGTGGATGGATCCAGGTGTGTTCCCAATTTCAATGCCCTCTCAGTCCTACTGATTCAGTTTATTTTGCTTGATTCCAAAGAGGCAAAGTACCATTGGCTTCTGTTTGTGTCCTATTGGAATTGACATGATGTTTTACATCTGCTCCCATGATGGATTTTCTCAGTGCCTGAGCAGCCTCGTCGAGTTGGCAAGGTAAGCAGATTCTAGTGGTCAAGCTCTGGGCCGGGACCCAGACATATCTTAAGTACACAAAAGTTTTAGAGCTGTTGCAGACAGGAAACACTTCCATCCTTTGTTCGAAGAAGACAGTTTCGGCACTCCATTCCACTCCTTCTCTGAGTAACGGCCTCTCAGATGTGGCTCTACTGTGTCTGTCCCAACTCCCCCCATTGATAGGATCTAACAGTATACTAGGAATATTAGTATTCATGTTGTTATTTGTTGAAAATAAATGTGAATAAGATTTTAACTCCCAATTTTCCCTGCCGTAATTGCTGCTTCCTCTGTCCTGAGGAGAGCTAGGCTCTTTTTCCCGCCTTTGAAGCATTCGAGTTGAGAGTTGCCATGAACTGTGTCATGAGAGATCTTACACGTTTTTACAGTTGTCAAATGCTTTGTGATCTTCCTCTATATCATGCTCAGAATCTCTGGATCTCCCATCAAGTACAGGATGCTCCCACCCTGGTTTGTTCTACGTAAACTCCATGAATCAAAGTTGCTCACCTCAAAACCATATCCTTATCAACCAGTCCAAAGCGGTGACACAAAAAGAACTGACCTTGGGATGCCTGGATGGCTCAGAGGTTGAACTCTGAGCTCCCTGCCTTTGGCTCAGGGTCATTAGGCTCACTGCAGAGAGCCTGCTTCTCCCTCTGCCTGTGTCTCTGCCTCTCTCTCTGTGTCTCTCAGGAATAAATAAATAAAATTAAAAAAAAAAAAAAAGAAAGAAAGAGCTAACCTATCTGCGGCAACAGAGCCATCCAAGAGAAATTTAAGTTTGTGTAAAGATGATCATTCTATTCTATTGTAACTCTTTGGGTTCAGGAGCCACATAATTCAGAGTCTGGAAGAGGCCAGAAAAGGCTATAGTAGACCCTTTCCCAAACGCTCTCCCACCCATACCCATGCACACAATTGCATAACATCAGAGTATCTGCATTTTCACAAATTGAAGATAACGTCCTGTCCCAGCTGGTTCCTATCCCTAGGAGCTCAGCCCTCGACTCTCTGTACATCTCTATGGGTCATGCTGAGAGTGAGTAAAATGGGTCGGGAATATTATATACATTTAATAAAATTAACTCCGGCAGTGATCCTATGAGACAGGTATTGCCGTCTCCAATGTACAGACCACAGGACTCATGCTGGAATTCATTCACTCACCTGAGGTCACCAACTGTACCCTTCAGATTTGGGTCTCAATGCCTAACCCAGTCCTTACCATCTTCCAACAAAGAGACTGTCTAATTCAGGTCCCTGTCTCCCAAGGAGATTAAAACAACACTTAAAGGCTTAACAGAGATTTTGTATGAGAAGAGCTCCTAAAATCCATAAAAGCACTCAAAAGCATTATCTACTTCTTATAACCACATAGTCTGAATAAAAGAATTAAGAACTGGCCTAGATTATTTACTAGCAATTTTTTTTTGTTTTTTTTTTCAAGTCCAAATTTGTCCTTTAATTTTGTTTAGCTTGTAAAAAAATCATCCTGAAAAATCCATATTTTATTTCATCAGATCATGTTAAGCAATATGGGATTGATCTATGCTAAGAATTCTGCATTGATGGATGTATTTTAATTATGTATTTTATGATTTAAAGTGACATTAAGGGCACACACACACACACACATATATAACTTGGCCTAAATAATGCATCAAATGGGTTATTTTTTTCTTTCTAAAGATCCTGTATTCTTCATTAATTCAGCTAGCAAATACCACCCCATCTGAAACCAGGTATATCTGGCAGATGGAATCAAAGTAGTAAACGAAATATATCAATACTGTAAGCAAGCTGAGGAATGTTCGCCGCCTGAGTTATTTTTGGGTGGTTCAGCAGATTTCTTCTTTCCATAATAAGTGAATTTTCTCCACAGAATTTTAAATTTAACCGATTTTTCCTCAACAAAATAAAGTTACTCCAAAAAGGAATGTCTATTAACTCTTTACCCTAAGTTACTTTTGTGATCAAACTTCAAAAAGAGGAAAAGATGGGGTTCATCTGCTATATTATCATCATTGTCTTACCATGAAAAATGTATCTAATTGATGTAAGAAAAGATTAGAAAGTGGCTAAGCTGTTTTCAGCCTAAATAAACGGTAGCACTGTCACAAAGGGAAAACGTCGGTATTGTTTTATAGGATGTCACCATTATTAACAGCTGAGGAATGACGTTCTTCGTACAGCACTTTCCAAATTGGTTATGAAAGGTTTATGAATTGGAAATAGTTGGTTTGGTGGTGTGCGTGTGAAGCCGATGGAGTGCTCGCAGCGGTCACCCCCTAGCTCTGTGGTCTGGGGCAGAGATCTGGAAAGTGGGAATAAAAAAAAAAAACTCCTTATACGTGTATGGCTGTTGTATATATATATCTGTTGCATGAGAACAGATCTCTCCAAAACAGAAATCGAATTGGTTTTACCCCCTTGTTAAAATATGCTAATTGTCTCTCCATTGTCCTTATCATAGGGGACATAACCGGCTCTCCCTGGTAGGCCCCCTGCCAGGGCCTCCACAGCACCTTGCCTCTCTCCCTTCCTACTTTAGTCTCTAAGCTCTCTTGAGTCTTTGTGCTCATGCTGTTTGTGGTCCGATGGTTTGGGGGCAGGATTTGTTCCCAGGGGTTTCCTTCTTCCCCCTGATCCCCCATCAGCTGCAGCAGAGCCAGTGGCCCTGCTTCTGCCCCAGGGAGTCCTGTGGGATTCATGTTTAGGAGCACACAGAGTCTGAAGGAAGATTTGGAAGCAGCATCTTTTATGTATGGTTAGCATATATAAGCAGGAGAAGCTCACTTTGATTAAACACATAATCAGGGCAAAGTGTTGGCTTAAAATTGTTAGGTTAGATGTGGACTTTTTGCTTGGAGGAAAATCCTCTTTATTACTACAGGTGAATTGTCTGTCAAGATTTTTCAAAAGAAAATGAGTGATGTGTCTTCACTGATGGCAGATGAACCTGCTAGAACCAGACCCTCCCCCTAGGCTGAGGGATCCTAGGCCAGGTGGTGGTCCAGGCTTCTGCGGGTCCATCCCACACTGAGATGACACACAGCTGAGTGGACAGGGGGAAAGGTCCAGGAGGACACAGCAGCTCCTTCCTTGCACGGAATCCCAGGATGGACACTCCTACCACAGGATTTCAACACTGGGCCACAGAGCAGCCTGGGACAGTCTTGCTGCCTGAAGGGAGTCCTTGCTTTCTCTGCAGCCAACGAGGGGTGTGCAAGCCCCACACTGTGGCCATGGAGTCCTTTCTTTCAGCTTTGCATTTGCTCTTGCACACAGAGGGCCAAAAGGATGGAGGCGCAATAAAGCAGTTCCTCAGAGAAGCCAGTAGCCTCTCCCATCATTCAAACTCACCTGTACCTGACATTGAGGACACTCTGCCAGGGGAGGGATAAGAAGCTCCAGTCCAACTACCCTCCACCTATGACTTTACTCGTGCCTCTGCTTTGCCCTCCAGGCCCCGTGAGGTGCGCCTGCCTTTGCTCCCACCGCGCTGTGTACTTCCCCAAACATACCATCCATCACTCTTTAGTGTAATTGCTTGTTTGGCTTTCGCCTTAAATCATATGCTTCCTGAGAGGTGGGCGCACCTGTCTTGTTTACTATTGCAGGTGGATGTAGCGTTGACTTGTATGTCATTAACAAGTGAATGAAGAAATGAATTTTATACAAATTCTAGCAGCATTTTTAATCATCTGGAAGTCTTATCATGCTCTGAAGTTGTCACTCTCTGACATGGGAGGTAAACCGTATAATCATTGCTATGGAAGAATTTTAGATTAATTCAAATGTCTGTCCTCCGGGATCGAAAGTCTGTGATTTTTGTCTTTGCTGTTTAGTGGCTGTTATCAAACTGATTTGGCTTAGTGATGAGATGGCCATTTTTCCTTCTGACCAGGCACCATAGGTTAATTTACACAAACCCAGGTGTTCCTATATGCAAACTTAATGCCAGAAACCATTGATTACATAGCAGCTCCACAGTGGCTAGTCCATATTACCCCCGAAAATCAAAATTTGATCATTTTTAAGTTTGTGCCTGATGAAATTTTATGCTCTCAATTTTTTGTTTTTAAAAAAATATTAAGTTTTTTACTTTTTAACTTTTCTGTGACAACATAGAGAAGGAGTATTCAGCACAATAGAGCCAAGAACGGCTTTCTACCATATGAAAGGAGTATTTGGTGGTGACATTTTGAGAGCACAGTATCCAAATTACCTTTGAAAAATAAGTAAAACAGCCATCAAATCAGTCATTATACTGAAAACCAAAAATCTGTGGCTCCTGGCATCTGCGTTGCCCATTTCCTTCTCCCCTGCGAGAGCATGCACAGCTCTGGACTGTTCCAGGAAGCACTGAAGCATGTATTTTGCAGAGTTCCAGGCAGCTCATCTTATGGCGAGTTATCTCCCATTGCAGCCCTAACCCAGAGATTTTGAGCACTGCTTGAGTGACTACATTGGCCATAGATTTTCCACACACCCCTAATATTATTGCAGAGTTCCATTATCATGTGGGCAATCGCTGGTGGGGAAACCACAGTTACAGCATGGCCAGAAAATGTTATATGCACAATACTTTAGGCCTTTAAAATGGGGAGGGGGGAGGAAAAAAGAAAGAAAGCTCATCTCTGAGTCATTGGCACTTCAGTTAAAGCAAAACATGGCCCCACTGCTGTGTAATGCATTCTGTATCATCAAACTGATGTTGCAGCTTCAGCAATATGTTGGCTGCACTGCCCCCTTTCATGAATGCTTGAAAGCTGAATCCAGCACGGAGTTTGAATGTGTCTGTTTCTGGAAAGGAGACAATGCTGAATGGGAAACAGGAATGCCAGTGGTGCTGTGAGGGTCTATTACCCCTCTGCAGTCAGAGAAGGGAAATGTGCACGTTATGCCCTTCCAATTGCTGTGGGTCACACAAGACTGAGGAATTTTCTAGCAAAGAACAGGAGAGGACTCAGAGGGCACTGGGCTTAAAGACAGGAATCAGGGTCGTTGAGGTTATTGTATCTTACAAGGGAAACATTTGCAAAGATGGGAATATCATTTGGGTTTATATTCTTTGGGAGGTGAGTTATGGCATCAACCCTCTTATTCGTGAACCTACTAAGTAGTAGAAGACCATTTTTGGAACTCCAATGACGCTTGCCAGAAATGAGTTGATCAGAAAATATCTGCACTAAAAAGGAAAAGAAGAAAACAGAAAATGTGCTCAGTCTCAGATGGATGGAGCGCTTTGGGGACTGATGATACCTATCCCATATCCTTATTTCTCAAATAGCATAACAGAAATATTATTGCAATAGAGCCATCCCCGTGTTAACCATGCCACAAAGCACCTTTACTGGGACAATTCTGGCCTTTGAAGAGTAACTCAACTCAGTCATTGAGAAGCACCATTGCCTAATTCTTAAAGTCAGATACATAGTTGACGATTATCTCTACATACCAGCTTTCATTCAGTAGTCAAACATTGGGCACTTAGAAAGCACCACAAAGTAATAAGGTGGTAGGCCTGGAAAATTCGAGCTGATATGCTATCCCTCTATTTATTTTTTAGCATATACTTTATGATGTGTTTTCTCTCAACTTATAACATATTTTGGGATATCAACATTACATTAAGCACTATGCAAAAACAAAGTACTGATCCCTACACAATAGCTAGATATTTATATAAAGAAAAACTATGTGATTTAGCAAAACTCAGTGGTACAATAACCCAGGGAAATCTCAGTGAAGAATTTCTTAATAAATAGATTATTTGAGTTGATCACTAAAGTCCTACTTACCATGAATTCTCTTTTCTCATTATTTTCAGTTGATGAATGTTGTAAATTCTTGAAAGAATATGAATTAAAGAAATATTAAAGGAACAAAGGCAGAAATTTAAAAAAGGTTAACATTACAAATAAACTATTCTTATGGTATAATCCTATATGTTCTCTTTGTAGCACATAAAATTATAATTAACAAATTGTGAGATTGGTTATTTGTTACATGTCTTATACACTGGAGTCTAAGCTCAGTCAGAGCAGGGATAATGTTGGCTGTGTTCACCCCGGACTTTGCAGTGCTTGACACATAATCAGTATACTTGTATATTATTATTCATCACTTCATTATCTGTCATCTGCTAGGATGGTATGCTGGTGCCACTTACATTATGTTGAATAATGGATAGTCAAAAATCTTTAAGAATTCTACTATATACAGATTAATTTTATGTTTTTATACAGATTTAAATTGTATATGAGTGGGGAAGTTCAGAGATGTATGTGACTCCTCTCTCTTTCCCTATTTCCTCTCATCCTGTTACTAATATGGTGGACAGATTGATTCATAAAATAAATATATAGATGAATCTCTTTGCTCATCTACATTTCCTAGATACTTGCAATCAGTCATGTGATTAGTTTTGGCTAATTATATTCCATAGAAATAACATGTGTCGTGTTAGCAGTGAGGGATTGCAAAGCCACCTGGGATTGCCAGCATCTCTTTTCCTGCCATAGTGACTAAGGAAGTCATATGTTCTAGACCGTGTAGATATAGATAGTGGAGCCACCAGCAACCTGGGTTCCTGAGTGACTGTGTGGAGCAGAACTATCTGCCAGTCTATATTCAATGTTTCATATATTTAAAAAGAAAAAAGTTCTGTTTTTGTGCAAAACCACAGAGATGCTGAAGTCGTGATCTCGATATTATATAATGTCTTCTGGCTAACATGGGCACCAAATTTTATTGATTCTCCCTTGTCAAAGTCAGCTCAGTCTCTTGTCATCTCGTGTCTTTACAGTGACCAAAACCTCCCAGCTGGTCTTGCTATCAGTCTCTCCTATCCCAAATTTCTCTGCTCATGCTTATGTAAGAATCATTTTAAGCTACATATTCAATCGTGATATTTTGCATTTTGAAAACTTTCAGTGACTCTCATTTGATTATAAGCATGAGTATAAAATCTTTATTTCACTATGTGAGTCCTTTCAATATCTGGATCAAGTCATAGATTCATCCCATTTTTCTACTCTAAATGATCTATTTCCTCTAGGAATCTTGTCCATTCTTTCAATCAACAAATATCCACTTTACTGTCTTTCTTTAGAGTACTAGAGATACAGTGGTATACAGAACAAGGTCCCTAGATCTCTGAGAACTTACCCGCAAGAGCAGTAGTATCCAATAGAACCTTCCACAGCGATGAAAGTGTTTTATATCTTCATTTTCCAAGATCATAATCACTAAACAAATGTGACTCCTGTGTATGTGAAATATGGCTTTTGGAACTGAGGAATAGAATTTTAAATTTTATTTAATTATTCTAATTCATTTAAATGTAACTATAAATAGCCAGGTTTGGCTACTGTCTACTGGGTTGGGCAGTGTGGCTCTACAGGGAGGAAACAGCTGTTCAGTCAATCAATCAAACAAGGAAAAGAAGGTAAAACTATCAGAATCTGATGAATCCTATAAATAGAATTAAACTGGTAATAGAAGACAGGTTGAAATGGAAATGCTATTGAGGGGATAGCTATTTCATATTGTTGAGTCAGAGAATGTCCTTCTGATGAGCTGGCATATAATTGATAAGGTAGAGTTGCTTAGGCAAACAGCAGAGAGAAGAATATTCAGGACAAAGGGCATAGTGCAAGTCAAGAATGAATTTGATATATTGGAATAAGAGACAGCATGGCAGTTTTGCTGTGCAGAACACACAAACAAGAGAGGTACTAAGTGACATCTACAGTTTCAGAACTTTGTAAAGAACAGGCACTCCCTAGTTACTTACTATTCCTCAACAGTCTGACAATTCTTCACCCTAAGCCTCTGTGAACAATGTTGTCTGGAAAATCTCTTTTCTTTCTTGCCACTCACAAAATATTTATCCTTCAGGACTCACTTCTTCTTTCACAGAAACTTCTAATATAAACTATAGCAAAGGAAGCTCTTTCATAACAAACTTATAAGTTTCATCTTCTAGAACATTATGCAACAAATTTCAAACTTTTGTGACTTTCACATCTACTGTCATTTTATTTAATATAGGTTTTTTTTGTTTTTTTGGTGTATTGGTTTTATGAATTTATGGTTCTCTCCCCAAGGAGATTGAGAACCTTAGGACTGCAGTGAGCCTACATACTGTTGATGGATTCTGCAAAGTATCTAATGGAGTCGGGTTATACATAGGTATTGGGAAGTTTTATTGATTAACTATAACTTGTTAAAGTTATATTACCGTCATTTTGTTTTATGTTTTATTGATTGGGGCACACATTTAGTTTCATTGTTCTTAGATGTGAAAAAGAGATTGAGCACTTCCAGTAGACTGCGAGCAATAAGAAGGAAAGGATTCATTTCTGAATCCTCCACAGCTGGCACCAAATGGATACTCAATGATATGTGTGGAGTAATAGAATGAAGTCATTATGTATTTAAATTGTACAAAAAACATGCAAATTTTGGCATGCAAACCATCGCACTAAAATGGGATTGTGGCTTCACCTATTTATAGCGATGCCATTTTGACCCAGGGCTTCAACACATTGTAGAATCCCTTAATGTTATCCTGTTTCTCTTTGCCCATACTAGATGTGGCATTTTCCCTTTATTAAGAAAGTATGGAGAATCTGTAACCTATGACTATCTAATTTACCAACTTGGCGTGATTTTACTCTCAACTGGAAAATTTCACAAAAAGGTTGGTGTACATATTAAATGCATCTTTCCAAATAAGTAGTAGTGTTCTTTATTTCTGAAGATTTTCTTAGATCTCTCTTATTATCTGAGATTCCCATCATTCATTTTTATCTTAGAAAAGGCAAAAAATATGACAGAGTGAGATGATGGAAAGAATATTCAGTTACAATCAGGAAAATGAATACATGTCCAGACAGTAAATAACAATACATCTCATGACAAGGCTGGCAGATAATTAATGATTAATGATGTGGCCAACTGGAAGAGTGGGACCTGTTTGGCCGCATGGCCATATTTATTTTAACCTTGTTGTAATAGACTTGATTAAAGGACATAAAGAAGAATTAAAGATATAGACAAGGGCAGCTTAGTAACATGAACCCTGTGCCCTCCCAATCTTTCCCCCCCAATTTTCCTGTTCCTCACTACACTCATTGTCAGTACTACCCAGTCCACCCATTTCCAATTCCTGATACTCACTCAATCTTCCATTAAGCATGTACTGTTTTGCATAAAGGAAGCAAGACTGGATAAGCATCATGAGAATATCATTCTTATTCAGGATTCCACCGTCATTTATCTCTGTGGATCTGAATGCCACTCAACCTCTCCATTTCTCAGATCATTAGATGGAGAAAATATCTCCGCCTCTTCATATACGTTGTTGTAATAAGGCCACACGTAATGTCCAGTTGGCACATTGTAAACTACCATGCTGGTATGAGTTGCAGGAACATCTTCTACAGTGTGTTCTACAATTGTTAGTTCTATAAACATTAACAGGCATCATCAGCAATAGAAGATTCCATGGTAAAATAGAATGGGAAAATCTTGGGATGAATGACATCAGGAAAGTTCCTTTAGAACAGTGCTCCTGACTGCCTACAATGCTGATATGCACTGCAAGATTCCAAGAAGGTGATAAATAAATGGAACTTTCCAAATTTGTTTAACAATACAAACTTCTGTTCTCTACTGCACATCATGGCCCTGGCTTCTTGGGCTACTTTAAGTCATGTGTTTTTGATGAGTGCACTACTTTGAATAGATGCTATGGACACTCTGGAGTCCCTTCCATCTCTCCCGTGTGAGGGAGATGAAGCCTGTGTCACTGGTGGACAAGAGTTTTGCAGGGTAGTTTGTGGGTAGGATGCTGGCCCTATCCCAGTTAGAGTGTCTTACTTGTACCTCCCCCAAAGAGCAGGATGAAGGCTCCTGGGGGTATATGATTGTTGGTAATGTGGCTCTCACTCTTGTCTTATCCTCCCCCATTGAACATGTCCATCTTCCCAGGCAGTCCCATTGATTCCAGGTAAAATAGCCCAGATTCCCTGTTTGATTTAATAGATAGTTAAAAATCAACTCTAAATATAGTGGAGTGTAACTGTGTAATGATATGTTTATGTTCAGTGAGGGGGAAAAAAGGGAAGTGAAAAGAGTAACAGTTAACAGTGTCACCTCCTGTTGTGCCCAAACTGCAAGATGCAGAAATTTGATACAGGATGAATAAAATTAAATCACCGGTCCTTTTCAGCAAATTTGTTTCTCCATTCCTTAGCTGTTCTACCAAGGAACTCAAAATATCACTTGCCAGTGCTTCCAAGGAGAGAATAGAAAGCTGCCTCCCTGCAGAAGACTTGTCCCTGGATCCCCCGCCCCAACCTACTTCCATATGCAATCATGTGCTGTTCAACTATGGCAATGCTAGGAGACCTACAGGAACAGAAGTTTGAGCAAAGTAACTCTAGGGCTGATCACTTTTATGTTGATGATCTGAGATCTTTTTAAATCTAGAATCAGAGAATCCTTGGGGTTGTCACATTCAGGTCTTTGACATATTATGACATCCTTGCTGTCCTGAACAGGTCTTCTCAGGAGACTTTGGCAGAATAATTGGGGGTTTTGGACTGTCTCCAGGCCATGGGGATGGGGAAGAAAAATCTGTTGTACTTAAAACACCATAATGACAGTTTTGCCTCCAACCAAATCCATGTCCTCAGCATTGAATACAAGATTTTCCTAAATTGGCCTCAATCTCTTGCATTGGCTTTGTCTTCTGCCTCATTTCTAACTGTGTTCCTGCCCCATTGAGCATGTTCTATTAGTCCTGCCTATGGTTGTTCTGCTCTCTGGTCACTAATTCTTATGTCCTTTACCAATAAGTAAAGGACATTCCTGATGGAATGCCATAGCTCCACCCTCGGTTCTCTCAGTTTTATTAGCATTCCTTGTCTTGGGATCTCTACCATAGAGTTGAGTGCCATCCCCACACAATGCCTCCCAAATATACCAACAGATTCAGAAATCTCTCCTAAAGCCCATACTCTCACAGTACTTCTTATTGAACATTCTTCTAGGATTTGTAGTAAGCATCTCAACGTTAACAAGCACAAAACTGAGCTTCTAATTGTCCCTTCCAAACCACTCCTCTTTGCCATCTTCCCTGTTTTGAGTAATTGGTAACTCTAACTTTCGAATTGTGGAGGCCGAAAGCTTTCGTCATCACTGAGACTTTCTTCCATTGCACTCTCATGCTCACCTTTGAATCATTACCTTTAAATTCTATCCAGAATTCAGTAACTTCTAGCACCTACAGTGCTGCCCTTGGGAAACCACTCTCATCTCTCACCTAGATGCTGCAATAGACTCCACTTTAGAAGGATTACAAAGCTGGCCACAATCTTCAACCCTCCCCATATCCATGACATTTGCCGTATGTCTTGTCGTTTGCTCCAGCGAAGAGGTAAAGATCTTTCCACACTCATACTTGAATTCAGCTCATGACTTGCTTGAAATGTGTCCTAAATGCCAGCTCCGAACCTAAACTTCGTTCTGCATTTTCTTTTGAAATCTTGGCATTCCCACGTGAATGAGCCCTCGCCAGTCTGCTGGAAGAGAATCCAGTAGTCCCAGCCTCCCCAGTAGAGGATGGCTCAACCTTATGTCTTCACGTTCCAATCTTCCACCGGAGCTCTACCTTCTCCACGTCCCTGTCTCTTCCCCTTTCCCTGCTTCACTGTTTCCTAGCACTTACACTGTCCTGTCAAACACATTTCTGACCATCCCTCTTGGTACATTCCTGTCAGCTTTGGTAGGACAGAAAGTGCTGTCTGTTTCTTTACTGCTACACCCTAAAACAGTGCCTGGCATATAGTGTAAACTCCAAAAACAGTTTTTAAGTTTTAAGTTTTAAAGGATAAATGTGTGAAGGTGAATCATTAGGACTCAAATGCCCTTCCTCTTCTGTCTGGCTCTTGCTTCTTACCTGTCCCCTCTCCCAAATTCCCATACACCTGTACCTGGTATTTTAACTTTCATCCTCTGTACTGCAACTGCACAGTATATTTCCAACTGTGCAGTATAAGCACTTGGAACATAATTTTCTTCTAATAACATAACACACTGTATTGTAATTATAGGCAACTCCAGATTCGAATTCTACATGCTAAAAAAAAGAAAGAAAGAAAGAAAGAAAGAAAGAGAAAGAAAGAAAGAAAGAAAGAAAGAAAGAAAGAAAGAAAGAAAGAAAGAAAGAAAGAAAGAAAGAAAGAAATCCCCCTGGCTCTTGCAATTCCTTAATCCTTAAATCCCCTAAATCCTTAAAAATGTTTGATGCCTATTTAAATCAGTATCTTACCTAATCATCTATTTTCCTCAATGGGTCATTTCCAGTTGTGCTAGACTTATTTCATAAATCAGCAGCTAAGCTCTTTGTGTGTTTCTGTATCTCCACGGTGTCTTGAACAGTGATAACTAGTACAAATCTCTTTTATATCTTGCATCAAAAGGTATTGCAATAGGTTAGAATACTAAAAAGAGGCAATGGATAAGTTAATATAGCCTGAAGGACTCATCTTTGAATGTTATTTAGTATTTTTATGCAGGATTTTGTTAAAAATGTGGAAGACATGTTCATTAGACATGCAAATATTAAACAGCATTTATGCAAATATTAAACAGTATTTATGGAAGTTCAGAAGGTTCAATAGATTGAATTATGGAGTAAAACTAGAGATGAAATCTAACAAGGACAAATTTGAAATCCCACACTTAAGTTCAAGCAACCAGTAGTACAGGGATATTGGGAAATAGGCTGTTCACTCCATGCAGGGAAAAAGGTCCTTGGCTTTAGGGAATTTCAGGATCAGAAGTATCTCCAGTATGAAATAATAATTACAGAAAAAGCAGTAAACAACATTAGGAAACAACATAGTCCAGAACAAAAGAGGAAGTAATTTTGTGCCAATCAAGCCACATCTGGAGCATTCTGTTTAATTATGGGTGTCGCATTTTAAGATGTTGAAAAACTGGAGCACAGAGAGGAGGAGGCCCTGTGAGGTGGTTTGAGAACTGGGCCACAGGCAAGTGGTTAAATATTTAGGAAAGCATTGTCTAGAGAAGAAAGGCAAAGGCAATTTTTCAAATACCCAAAGTAGAAAAAGACTTACTCTGGGCAGGTGCCAGGGAATGATCTAGAGCCCTAGAGAAGATGGTAGAAGAAGTGGCTCTCCATCGCCTTATAGAGAAACCACCAATCTTTCATGAAATGGGCAGCCTTGTGAAAACAAGAGCCCCTCCACAGGAGCCCCCACTACAGACTCAGAGGGGGCTGCCCTGTTGGTGGTGAGCTGCAGGGAGATTTCTGCAGTGTGGGGGATCGCAGGTCAGGTGAATCCATGGGATTTCCCCCAATTCTGAAATGTTATAATTCTGGGTATTTTATTGGGACTGTTAAGAACAAGCCAAATTGATAACTAGATTTGGTGAAAGTTTGGAGCTGGAGACGCAGGCAGTGGGTCAAAGAAGAAACTCTGAAATGCAGTGAGATGGAGCCAGGCTGCCTGCCTAGCATGGTTCTGATTGTGGTTGTGACTGATCCACAGGACTCTCAACCTTCGCATTTGTAAAAAGCAGGACGGGTGCTTTGGTGTGAATTCCAGGTAGGATCATATGTGTGTATGAATCTTAACAGAGTAAACATAATACACAGAGACTGTCTTACATATGTGCATAATAATGACTGGTTTCTAATTTTGCCAGAGTTTTGGACAGGTATTTCAGAAGAAAAGGCATAGATCAGAACTTCAGCAAGGTATTCTGTAACATCTCTAGTGGTATTTTGGTCTAGATACCAGATGAGGGGCTCATCTGAATGATGGTAAATTTAAAAGGATTTTTCACTAGATGAGAGGCTCTGCCCCAAAAGAAGTGGATTAAAAAGTCAATGTCAACCTAAAATTGTTTAATGAGAGGGCTGTGTCTTCAAGCCCTGCTCTAGGTCATAAAAAGATCAAAATAGATGGATGTAAATACAACAAAATTAAGTTTAATGGGAGGGATATCTTATACTTGATAACTAAAAAAGCACCTTAATCTCAACAAGATGGGGATTATATTTAAGAGTTTTCTCTGTGGAATGTTTGGGTAGCTCAGTTGGTTAAGTGTCTTGATTTCAGCTCAGGTCATGATCTCAGGGTTGTGAGATTGAACCCTGTGTTGGGCTCAGCACTAAACACTGAGCCTGCTTAAGATTCTCTCTCCTTTGCCCATCCCCACCCCATCTTGTGTGAGCATGCTCTCCCCCTCAAAAAAAAAAAAAAAAAAAGTTTCCTCTATCATAAATTTAATCAGTTGAGTTTGAGTCAACACTGAAATGCGGTACCCAAGAAAGATAATGTATCCTTCAACTACATTAGAAAAAGTATAATTTCTAAAACTATTAAAGAGGCCATAGTTGTGTCCTACTTTGTATTGGTTGGACTGCCCATTCACTTCTGGACAGCTCAATTTAAAAGATTTTTGACCAACAGGAGGACACATTGAGAACAGAACATGATATAAACCTGAAAACAAGTGCATAAAGGAAGGGTTGGGGAAAATGTTTACCCCAAAGTATTGTAGGCTTAGAAGTTGCCTGGACACTGTAGAACTGTCTCCAAGTCTAGATGGAACAGTGCCCATCCTTACTCAGGCTCCTTCCAAATTGTTCCCTTAAGCTCTGTATATCTTTTAAGCAGTCTTTGGGGGTCACTACTCTTGATTTTCTAAGGGCAAATGTTTGGACGTGAGCACACACGCAAAACCACTGTCTCCATACACATACACACACCATCTTCTCTAAAAATTAACAATAATTTTCAATCTAATGTCTGTTGTTTTAATCAGGGAAAGAAGTCTTATTTTAAAAAGAAGATAACCCTCTGAAATGTAACTCTGTTCCCTGTAAACAGAATCTTTCACATTGTTATTCATAGCAGTTTAGATCCATTCCAGAAGAGGATCTTTGATCTACATTTGCATATCTAAAAGTCCTTAGGGTGGTTTTCCCAGAAGAAAAGAACAGTCTACATCAAAGGTAAATACTGACCTCCACCTGGTAGGAAGCACAGAAGACTTGCAAATTAAAGAGTTTCTCTCTGTCTTTTCATCTAGGGTTCAAAAATCTTGAGGTCCATTCCCAGCCAGGGTCACCTTGTCATCTGAAAACAATGTGGAAGAAAGAGTGTGTAGTCACAAAGGTGGCCAACTCAGCACTCTGCAAGTAGGTGACTTAGTGGCCATGTCTCTTCATTACAGCAGCAACCTCTACTCTCACTTAAGGTCTCAGTCTGACCATCAGGCCTATGAATAAAAGGAGGTGAACAAGTGGAAGAGAGGGAGACACCCATTCAAGTTGAGAATGGCCAGAAGCGAAAGTAACCTGGAGAGATTTGGAGAGGAGAGCATCTGGGATAGAAGATGGGGAAATGCTGAGGGGAGAGTAAACACCCAGGTAGAAATGCAGGGTAGAGCTCAGGACCCTGGTCTTGCTCCCACTCGTGGAATCATTGCTCTTGATAACTCACACATCCTGGTTCAAGGTTTGGAGCGAATGATGCGCAGCACAGCTGGCCTCCTTAGCACCAGGCTGCTCCCAGGTTAGCCCTGGCTCAGAGTAGCCCACTTTCCTGATGACATAACTGGTAACAACCATATGAAGTCATCCTTCTGGGGAATAGAGGGGACTCCTGTGTTGAGATAGGGAAACTGAAGGATTCCATAAAAATCTGCTTTTTGCTCCCTTTCCTGTTACTCTTCTTACTAAGACCTGCACCCCTTCCTTATATATACCTTAATATGTGTCCTCCTTGTAAGGGACAGGGAGTTAATGATTTCTTTGGAGTCTTCTAGCAGAATAGATAATCTATGAGGAATTTCTGGGTGAGGCCATTATGTACATATTCTAGACCACTGGCACTAGACATCTTGACAGCAAGACCCTCTTGGCTCCAGGGAATAAGTGACTTATGGATGGGCACCTGGCCCCTGCCCTTGTTCTGACCAGTTCCTCGATGCCTGAGAGGACACATGTATCAGACCACAATTCTTAATAAAAAACTCAACTCCAAGTATTGATGAGGCTCATCCTCCATTTTTTTTTTTTTCTGGGTCTCCTAGATGCTCCATCTGCATCTGCTCTAGGTCTTCAATAATCTCTGCTCTCACTTCCTGCTGCCTCGCATTTGATTTCCATTCTACTTGAAGACAAAGACCCTTTAAGTTGGTTGTATGGGATTACTCTGGGTCCAGACCGGGCCTGCCAGCATCAGGATCTTTAGGCCTCCCTTCTGGATTCCCACAAGGATAGCTCTGGTTATGGAACAGGAGACAATCCCACATTTATGGCTGCCGAAGGCAAAATCTTCCAAAGCAGCAACCAACAGTTAAGCCATTTAGGCCTCTGCTATTCTCTTAGACTTTGATTTCCTCTCATTTGGGCTTTGGCTGTGTAACATTTTTTTTTTTTTTCTTTCTAAAACTTCTCAAATGAGGGATTGCTATTGGGTTCTTCTACTTGGTTTGGAGAGCCTTTCCTTTTGGCTGGGGTCAGGCTATGTTTTGTGTCTTTGATAAATATGAGCTCAGTATCCTGTCCTTCATTCTCTCTCTCTTTTTTAAAGATTTTATTTATTATTTATTTATTTATTATTTATTTATTTATTTATTTATTTATAAATATTTTATTTATTTATTCATGAGAGACAGAGAGAGAGAGAGGCAGAGACACAGGCAGAGGGAGAAGCAGGCTCCATGCAGGGAGCCCAATGTGAGACTTGATCCTGGGACTCCAGGATCATACCCTGGGCCGAAGGCAGGCGCTAAACCGCTGAGCCACCCAGGGATGCCCCTGTCCTTCATTCTCTTCACCATCACTTGCTCCAGGATTCACTTAGCACCTGCCAGATTCTCATAACTGCGTATGTGGGGATGATGAGTCCTGAAGGAGAAAGGGATCCAGAAGTCAACAGTGTGCTGGGAAACAAAAGGAATAGGCACCATTTGGGGAGGGGAGCTCCCTTCAGCCCCTCAATCCTCTTGCGACATAATATAAAGCACTTTGACATCTAGCTTCACATTTTATCCTTCTAAGGACCAGTGAGATAGAATATTCTATTGTTCCCATTGTACAGATGAGGAAGCTAAAGCTCAAAGAGGCCAAGGTCATTCCTAGGCCTAGATGCCTAGGAAACACCAGGCTTGGATGTCACATGTTCTCTGGGGTCTCATTCTCTGGCCCTTTTAGTTCCACTTCACAGTCTAAGGGACAACGAGGTTGGGGAGGTTAATATTTCTACATTGCCAGCTTTGTGCAAAACACTCTCCTGGCGCTTCACCTCTGCAGGATCCATCAGCCCTCACCAACACAAGGTAATCTATCCCCATTTTACAGATGTAGGGCATCAAGAGTCCAGAGACTCTTCCAAGGGCTCATTCATTGTAGGTTTAGGGCCAAGACCGAGCTCCAGCCCCGCCTCACACCAGGCATGTACCACCTGTCTCCGAGTCCGTCAACTTCAATGCCCCAGAGAGTGGTTCCAAGTGGAAGGGCTGCGGACTCCGAGAATCCTCACCCCTCCCGGGGGCAGGCTGGGCAGACATCCCAGAGAAAATGAGGTTGACCCTGGCAGCCAGCCAGCTCTGACAAATACGTATCCTGGGGGGTCGGTGTGGGAGATAAAAAGCACAATCACTCTTTATTTCCTCTGTTGGATGAAACAGGTTTCACCTAGAGCCCCAAGCTGGGCAATGACTGGTAATGCCTGCAGGGGTGCCCCCATAATGGCCTGCACTCCCTCAGGGCAGGGGTGCCCAGGTCTGCCCTCCTCTCACCGCCTTCAGAGGCAGCCTCCACTCAGCCCCAGATCTGGCTGCCAACTCCTGGAGCAAGCCGTGTCCCTAGGACTAAAGGTACTCGTGTTAGTTAATTAAGTGAAAAGGAGTCTTAATAAACTCTCCCCACTTTCCCCTCTTCCCTCCCCCCTCCCATCACTGTAACATGCCATTTGCTTCCTAGTGGCTTTGAGTCGCCACCACACCAAGTGTGTGATTCACAAAAATCTTGTGTTTAATACAGCAGCGACACCTACAATTGGAATGGGGTGGGGGTGGGGAGCCACTGTACGTTTCACCATTTCCATCTAGATGAGGAGCAAACAAAGAGATAATTATAAACTGTTTCTCTTATTGTTGCACCCGTATTAGACATGTGCATCTCTCTCTCTCTCCCTCTCCCTCTTTCCTTTTTTTTTTTTTTTTTCCTTCCACAGAAAAGTAATTCTGTTGTGGAGATGGCACCAGGTGCACGGGGTGACCTCACACACACCAAATCGGGAGCTGACATCCATCACACTTTGAAATTTTGGATTTCATCATTTCCTGATCTTTCTAAAGGGATCACAGCACCTGGCCCTCACAGCTGTAGTTCATTTAGAAAGCAATTTAAAAACCGAGAAAAAAGCAAATGACATCTTGCTGCCTCAGCCTTGTCATTAAGTATAGCAGAATGGCCTTCATTTATGAGGCACATGGCTAAGAATTAATATCTTTCAGGGCTTTCTCGAGTAGAGATTACAAAAGGTTTGAAAGACCACTAAATAATTAGTGGTATGACTGAGGCAAGCAAAAAAAAAAAAAAAGGAAAAAAAAAGAAATCCCTCTTTTTCGTTCTACAGAAGAAAATCGGAAATCATACTGACTTTCGTGTACCCTAAATGTTGGAAATCATTACAGCCTTTATAAACCATAGTCTGTGTTTTGCTTTGCTTCTTTTGCCCACACGAGAATATTCAACAGTCCCCAGGCAAGTAGGTTTGATGTCTCCAGATACTTTACGTTAGTCAGAAGTAAGATATAATTTTTTTTCAGATGCTTTGTTGTGATGTCTGTGCATGCCACGAGTGAAGATGCTTTAACCATCTTGAGCTCACTTGACAGATTACTTTACCCCTTCCTAGATCCCAGGCACCTTTAGAACGGGGTGAAGGGGGGACACAAACCCTCTGAAGAACCACAAGAAAGTAGAAAATCCTCAGCTAACTATGCAGATATTTTAGTTTTTTTTTTTTCCCCAAATTTTTCACTTTGTAGCCACATGAAGTTTGGAAAATGACTTCCCCCTGGTTGAGCCTAATTTCCTCATTCTGCAAAACGAGTGGGTGAAAGTTACGGCTCCTGAAATCTTTTAGAGCGCCAGGGTTCTAGAACACTGAGCAGGATTCCTGAGAACCATCCAGAAATCAGCTGAAAGGTTTTTTCAGTACAACCCTGGGCAGAGGTTTTTGGTCCCAGACATCAGAAACAGCAAGAATAAAGGGCTAATTTGCCCTCAGACCTGGTTCTTGTTTTTAGCAATAATTATTTGTTGCCTACTACGGTATCGGTAGGTGGTGTACTTATATTACTTCCTATCTTCTGTATCACTCTCAAGGTGGCACGCCTATTCCCCTTTTATGATTGAAGAAACTGAAGCTCAGCTCACTTCAACACTGCGCCCAAGTGTGTAGGAGGGAGAACTCCAGCAGTTTCCTTGGGTTCCACTGTAGGAGTAGTGTTTCAGGAGCTCTGTGGGAATCACTCTAGCTGGGTTCTAGGGTAGTGCCAGTTGGTCTGCCCCAATTCCTAGGGCTAGGAAGACACCGCCCCCCACCCTCTGCTCACATTCACTTGTCTTCTGTGTCATTGGTGTTTAGCTCACCAAGGCTGAGTTGTCCTGCCAACGAGTGTGTCTCAACATTCATTAAAACCTATGGGCCCCTAAATATTTCATAAGATCTGCTGGAAGAGAGAGAATACATGTTTTGAACACCCTTCTAGGAGCCCACATGCTCCTAGATGCCACGCATGCATTATGTAACTCAATTCTCCCAGCAGCCATAGAAAGTGGGTTTTACACTCCATCTTTTATTAGCAGAGTCCCGGGGCTGAAGTAGGTTAAACAGTTTTCTGTGATGGATGGGATTGTCATTTCTGGCTGTTCACCTGCCCTTCCTATGAGAAGAGTTGAGGTCCCCGCTCATTTTCACGTGACTTGCAGCACCTCCTGTGTGGGGAAGACATATCAGTGCCCCAGTAATGTTGCACACGGCCCTATGATTTCCTCTGCCTGGTGGACAGTGAGCTCTTTAAACCTATTTTGCACTTCCCCTGGTCTCCTTGTGCTTTCTCTCTGCCAAGAGATGGAGTGGTCCCCAAGCAACTGTTCTTGGAGCCTGGGTCCCTAACCAAAAGATGTGATGAGCAGAACTGCAGGCAAACCACAGAAGTCATGGAGCAACATGAGCACAAAATAATTATTTAGTTTTTGGTAAGCCACAGATGTATTGGTTATCTCTGTTACCGCCCCCAGATCTGGTGAAAGCTGGCTGGCACACTTGCGCACCATCAAGGCAGTGGCTGCTTCTGCACTGATGCCATCCCAAACATACATTAAGTTCTGATTGGCCCATGATTCTATACACACATAGCGCCAGGCATTGGCAGCAAATTAAAATAAGGAGTGCAAAATGAGGGATAAGGATTGTTAGATCACATGGGGGATAACACCTTGATCTGCATACAAGGCGTAAAAAAAGATTTACTGAGAAAATAGATTCATCTTAACCTCAGTGTGAGAAAGAGGCATGGACATGATCTTAAGAGATCAAATAAATATGTGGTCGCTTTCTTAAATAGACAGGTACCATCACAGGGAAGATATTGGCACTAATTAATCTCCGGTGTAAAGGCTGTAATCAAGTCAGACTTTAAATACTTACTTCACAAACAGCATGTGTTCTTTCTTATCTATTTATCTATGCATTTATTTATGTGTGAGGAATTAGTTGGTTCGTTTTAAAATAACCATAGAGACTTGTGAACAAAAGGGCAACTAGTTATAAGGGTGTTTCTTTTTGCTTCTATACACGCAGCAGTTCAGCCAAGAGTGATACCCAGTTTTTAAAAGGTTAAATTGTATGTATAGAATGATTGGCTATGCCATTTTTCCGAGGACTGAAGGTTTTCTTGGAATTTGAGACTTCCCATGATAAAACCAGGTTAGGTCCCAGGCATACAGGATCCTTGGTCAACCTGTTGACACACAGCTTTTTTTATGGGCATATTTTTCTTAGCTGGATCACTGAATCTTTATGTCTAGTGTAAAGCACATACAAGTCCTCTTCCGTGAGGACATCCTTCCCGTGACCATATCTCAAAATTAAAATGGGTTTGTCCTCTGAATGGAATAAAAACGCTTAAAGTACTTCATCCAAAGGCTAGTGTTTACTTTCTACTTTATTCTTTCTTTGGTACCACTTATCATTATTGATAAAAAACTCCTTAGTGATAATAGAATAAGAGGATTCAGAATTATTAGCTCTGTGGCTAGACATCAGAATCTCCTGGTTAACTTCAAGAAGTATTCATCTTGGAGGCTCATCTCCATCAATCAAATCAGGATCTCTGGGGATACAGCTGGACCCTGACTTCATTGTTTTGATGTTGTTGTGTGTTGTTTTGTTATAAGCTTTGCCGGTGATTCTGCTGTGTAGCTAGAGTTGAGAATTACTAATATAGCTCAGGTCTCTTATTAAAAACGACAGACAAATTTTAACAAAAGTTAGCTATCTCACGTTGGGTTTTTACAAACAGCAATTTTTAGAAGAGAAGGAAATTATGAAATAAAATATCTACTCCCTTAATCTTTCATCCCAGTTTCTAAATAGTTCCAACCATCCATCCATCCATTTCCATCATGTCTGGACTGTGGCTCAGTTTCCCTTTCTACTTCCTCTTGTTTAAATGCTCTATACAAACTAGGAGGTGCCAGGGAGCAGGGTTGGCTTGTCAGGGACAACAGGATAACTGAAAATCATTGAGTCAAGAGGGTTGTTTGTGCTATGACAGGGTCTCTCTTTAGTTCCCTGTCATAGCTCTATTGTTACCAGGGAGTGTGGTCACCATTCAGGCCCAATATGTCTGTGGGTAACAACAGACAGAACTTCTCACTGCCTCTGCCATGACGGGTCCCAGAGAGGCCAAGATATGGATTCCTTTACCCCTCCCGTAGGCCAGGTAGCTCGCCGCCTTCCGTCCAGTTCCACCCACAGGCTCTCCTTCCTCCGGCATGCTGAATAAAGCTGATCACTTTCTGCACACACCATGATGTGAAGAGATTTGCAATACACTGAAATGCTCTTAATCTCTTCTTGTATCAGTCTTTCTCTTCCTGCCAGCAATATTGCCCTCCTGGTATCAATACTTTCTGGAGAATATATCCTCCCAAGAGCCAAAAATGGTGTTTTCACTTACATTAGTTAATTCTCAAAGCAGTCCTATTGGATTTAGGCTATAGATTACAAAAGAGAAGACCAGAGAACTTGAGTATTTGCTCTAAATTTCACAATTAGGAAGGTAGGAATGCCATTAAAAATTGCCTGGTTTTGTTTGTTTATTAACTACCACATCTCTGGGGATGCCGGGGTGGCTCAGTGGTTTAGCACCTGCCTTTGGCCCAGGGCGTGATCCTGGAGACCCGGGATCGAGTCTCATGTCAGGCTCCCTTCATGGAGCCTGCTTCTCCCTCTGCCTGTGTCTCTGCCTCTCTCTCTGTGTCTCTCATGAATAAATAAATAAAATCTTAAAAAAAAAATAATAACTGCCACATCACATCTAAGTTTGCCTTGCTATCATTTTCACGGTCAAACCAAATCGAGCAAACTGACATTGATCTGAAAGAGATGTGGTTTCTCTGGACTAAATAAATATTATTTATTTATTATTATTTATTATTATTATTAAAATAATAAATATTATTTATTTATTTTTAAATTGTTATTATATACATTTTTTTTAGTTTATATTTTTATCTTGAAAGCCAGAATTTGTGTGTAGAGAAGAGAATTATCTAACATGTGTAACATGGGTAACTTTGGCAGACCTCGGTTGCCCAAACTCTGCACATTCCAAAGATCTTCAGGACTGATCCTGACCAAACAAAAAAAAAAAAAAAAAAAAGGACTGATCCTGACTAGATCCTAGGAGACAGTTCCAAGCCCTTGGAATATCTTGCCCGATAAGAGTGTCTTTGTATACCTGAGATTTGGACCATGACAAATAGTTTATGCCAACAGGGAGATTCACATTGGGTATCTATTTTTGTATGCCTGGGGTCTGAGACCATGCTGTATCACTCTGATCTCTGATGAAACTGGGGACTGAGTAGAGATGCCAGTTATATGACACTGCAGACCTAAATGATTGATCCCCAATAAAAACTCTGGACACCAAGGCTTGGGTAATCTTCCCAATTTGGCAACACTTGGCAAGTACTGTCTTACACAATTGCTGGAGAATTAAATGCTGCCCATACGACTCCACTGGGAGAGCACAACTGGACTGTGTGTGTCTTTTCCCTTTGTCAATATTAATCTGTATCTTATCACTGAATAAACCATTACCATAAGAATAACGCCTTTTCTGAATTCTGTAAACATTTCTAGCAAGTCATTGAACTGGAGGGTAGTCTTGGGGACCCTCAACACAGTGCTATTTGGACACATATAGGTTGAGAAAGCCAGAGGATCTACATGTGCCAGCCACAGCCTGCCATGCTACGAGCAGGGTCAAATACCAGCTGCTCCTATTAAGGACTTTATAATTATGCTTCTTAAACGGGAGGCGAGGTGAGGGGGACATTCTACAGAAAAACCAGAAGAAAATGCTGAGTGTATAATCAAGTGCTTAATTGTGTGTTAGTACTATCATTGTTGCTCCATTTCAAGGAAATACAGAGAAATACAGAGGTCAAGTCATTTTTCTTTTACTATTAATGCCCTTGTAATAGTACAATCTCGTCAAGGGCATTTGCTCAGGAGTAGATTAATGTTCACATGCTCGGAAGATAAATTGGGCTACTGACATACTCCTATTAGTTTTTTGTTTTGTTTTGTTTTGTTTTCCTTAATAGCCACAAAAAAAGCTGCCAATTTCATAGAACTAAGAGGTTTTTCTTAGGAAAGATAGATATTAAAATCATTGGAAAATCAAATCATTCTTGCTAATCAGTCTTTCTTTCTTTCTTTCTTTCTTTCTTTCTTTCTTTCTTTCTTTCTTTCTTTCTTTCTTTCTTTCTTTTTTTCTCCCTGCACTTTGTGAAGGGAAACGTACATCTCATTTTCTTTTCACAAAGCAGTGCATTTCATGGGTTGGTGACACCTCAATCTAGTTTTTTGAAGTTTACATTTCAGAATGAACTTTTACAATCATTTTACAGTGATCTTTAAAAATAAATGAGATGTGTAACATGATAAAGGAAGGCACCAAATGGCTGAACTAACAATCTTAAAGATGATTTTTAAAGAGAAGAAATGCGTATGGGACTCCTGGATGGCTCAGCCAGTTTGGCTTATGACTATTTGTTTCGGCTCAGGTCATGATCTTATGTTGAGCCCTGTGTCTGAGTTCCAAGTTCAGCAAGGAGTCTGCTTAAAGATTCTCTCTCCTTCTGCCCTTCCCCCAACTCACACATGTACATTCTCTTTCTCTCTCAACTAAATAAATGAATCTTAAAAAAAGAAAGTCAATTTTATTTTATTCCCCTTGAAAAGAAGTATGTAAATCTAAGAAATATTACAGAATTTGAACATTGTCCTTTTACTCTGAACCCCAAACTATGTTTGTCATGAAAATAAACATTGCCCCAGGTTCACAAATACTTTAAATGAAAATATAGTAGACAGGAAATTAAGGCGTAGGACTGCAGAGAAATGAAGCTTTTGCTCATTTCTGATTTTGTTTGGTTTTCAGGGAGGTCTTTCTTGAAAGGGCAAAGCGAAAAAATCCTTCTAGTATTGTGCATATCCAGAGATACATCATAAGGAAATAATAAGATCCAAATAAGGTCTGGGGAGATCTAGTGAAAAATGATACCATTCATGAAGTGGGTGGAGGCTGAACCTGTGTATTTTTAAACAGACTATCTCCACACACTGAGATAACAACAGCTAGAATCAGGAGAAGGTTGTACTGATACTGGGGTTATATGTGAAGTGCAGTGGAACACGGGAAGACATCCATAGCACACGGACCACAGGATGGCACAGCCTTATCGAGATCCACACAAGGAGAGAGGGTGACGTTTGACATTCACCAAGGCAACTTTCTGGAAACAGTTCAGTCGATTGCTTCTTAACATTTTGAAGACTAGAAAAGTGTTTACTTTAAATGGGGCCTGTGCTGCTTTTGCTCTCATTCCTGGAGGTGTTCTGTTCTCTTGATGTAGAAGTCAACATCCCCTGATGGTCAATGGTGGGGGACCCACATCACCATGGTAACCTCTAGGGCTCCTTTCTCCTCTGGAAAAAATAAATTCTCTACGCCCTTGAAAACCTCATACTGAGTTTATCTAAGGAAGGGAAATGAAATATGGCATTTTCGACTTAAAATATTCTCCATCTCCAGTGGTAAAGTGTATGCTTTCAAAAACATCTTAGAAAACAGTCTTATATTATGACTTGGAATTGAGTTGAACTGTAACATTTGGGAGGAAGAAATGTTAAATGTTTGAACAGGTGCTTTGTATTGTCTACACTTCCTTATTTACATCTTTCCATTAGTATTAACCTTTGATGATATGGTTTATTCAAAGTGAAATCTAAGGGCTCTTCAATTGTCTTGTAGGGGAGTAGGAGTTGCTGCGATCATGTCTTCCTTTTTCCACTCTACTTAGTGATCTTTGATGGCAGGATTTTTGTGTTGTGTCGATTCTGTGTCTGTATCCCCAACATGTGTAACATAGTGCCTTTTACATAGTGGATATTCAAAAATTATTTTAGATTGAATAAATAAAATAATGGTATCAATGATGTCATCAGTGAATAAAAAGGCATAACCCATTATCTTTGATATATTTCAGCAAGGTATTCATTTTTGTATCTGTTGAGACAAACAAAAAAGCAGTTGATAGACACGTGCTATGTATAAGAGTTTATTCTGGTGACTTTTTAAAATGGAAATTTTCTGAGTGCCAAAATCCAGCATTTACATTATTTGTTGGGCTGTACAATTTCATCATGATAATAAAATATTGTTTCGATATAAAAAAGATCAGACTAAACTAGGCTGGGTGGTGTCCAAACCATCTGTTTAGGTCCAGAAAACATTGGTAGGGAATAAATATGTCTATAATGAGCTTGTGACTTTCAGATTTGAAACCTTAAGTGCAGGACTCAATAACAGTCCTCAGATGGCAGCTCTTAGAGACATGGACCAAGGAAGAAAATAGGAAAAGTTATCATTGCTAGTCAGATTTGTTTGCCAAAAAAATGAAAACATTGAAATGTAGGTCACAGATGGAATCCCATTCTTTCATGGTTACAATGTCCCAACCACCAATCTGAGGTCCATACCTGGTTGAGATTCTGCTAAGATTAAGCACTCAAGTCCCTCTTCATGGTTTCATCTGCCTTCTCTCAAGGGTGAGCAGGAAAGATTTTCTTAATCCTCACTTAGTCAGGCATGTTTAGCATCTCCCAGTAAAAGACAGTCACCAAGCAAGTTGTTGGTGTTGTAACAGTGAGCCAGACAAACTTGATTTCCTCCATTGTAGTTTAAATGTAGTCCTCAGAATCAACTCTAGAATCTGATCTAACAACATCTACCCAAGAGCTAAGAAAATAAATAAGCTCTCAGAGAAATCCATAAAATGCTTATAACCAGGAAGAATAATGCAATCAGCACAGCTGAGTTTGAATAATCCCTGTTGAAAGGATGCCCTTAGGATACAGGCAAGATTAGGAATATATGTGGTCAAGGAGGAAAGAAGAATGTGACAGAGATCAGAGCCATGTGGATGATGAGCAGCCACAATTTCTCAATGAAACCACATTTGCTTAAGTCCCCTAAAGAATGAAGCCCTTCACCACAAGGAGAAATGTGATCTCTGCTCTCTTAACATAAATACAGGAAAAATGGTCAATAGTTCCTAAATGCTTTTTTTGGCAATGAAAATTAACCGAAAATTCAGAATCTACCACCTATATAAAGATGAACTGTAACCTGGATGTTACTTTAAACAATCACTACACAAATAAAAGCTTAAAAGAGAAATATTGCTATGAGATCAGATTGGAAAACATAGTTTTTCTTGTGAATTTCAATTTCTTTGCTCTCAGAAAAACTTCTGAGAGCAAAGTCATGAGGGCAAGCTGTGGCAACTCAGATTTACTCTTCTTACTAACAGAAATCAGAGGAGAGTCATTATAGTCAGGTTACAGATGACCACAATTATCAAATTGGTGTCAGACAATTTTTTTCAAACCAGCTGACATGTTCTTTGGAGTAGTCCCCGGACAGTAATTGAATAATTATTATGGAGTGCCTACAGTGTGCAAGTGAGTGAGATCTGCTAGTCAGGGAATGCGAGACAGAATGAGGTGCATATGGCTCTGCCCTCAGGGGGCTGCAAGTCAAAAGGGGCAGATGATAAGCAAACGATTAATAGGATTATATGTTAGAAATATTTTATAGGAACTCAACAGGCAATGTGAGAGCCAGAAATAGGGAATGGAACCTGTTGAGAGAGGGTCAGCAGAGTCAGCAACTCTGAGGTTGGCATTTTGGCAGAAACAAAGGTTTGAGGAAGAGATTGTTATGCAAAACTATCATGGTGGGGACAGTGGGGTTATTTCCTGCGGGAGAAAATGCATATACAGATTCCCCAAGAGTCTGATGCAATTCAGAATATGAAAAACACTACAAGTATAAGAAGAAGGAGAGAGAATCAGCAATGTATGTCAGCAGGGCTCATTCACCTTGTTGAATCCGGGCATTCGTGGTGCCCTATGAGGCCGTAGAGCAATGCTTGGTCACAAGAGCCAGGCAGCTGAAGGCACCTGCCAGCATCAGGCACCTGAAACCTTCCTAATCTACTTTCTGCCATAGGAGCATTAAAACCAGTTAAAATAAAAACAAAAACAACAAAACTCAGAAAAGACAAAAACACACTATAATCTTCTGACATGACATTAAATGAAAACATTATTATACAAATTCTTACATACAATATAAATAATATATTGCAAAAAAAAAAAATCTTGTGTTTGTCATGCCTGTACACGTGCTCAAGCCAGCCTTGATCAGACCTGTGGGGAATCTGCACGCAACATTCCACCCCTGTTTCCAACACCACATGCATTTCCCTTTCCTTTGATCTTAGTCCACAAGTTCTAATCGCCTTGGCACTCTGGAACTCCAATGTCTGCCTCTTCAACTTAGTGAGACTACCGCTCCTGCGGGACCCACATGCCCACACCGCGTCTTGGGGAACGATCAGAGCACCTGATGAATGTGGAGCCAGGACCCTCCTATTATTTAGTGCTTGGAAACAATATTGTATTGTTTGCTTCAAAAAGTTTGTGCAGTGTTACAGTTCTTTATAAAGAGAGAGCAATTCCAGGACCTATTAAACTACCTTGGAATATCCTTCTGGCCATGACCCTTCTTCTCTCTTCTATATAAAATTTAGCATAATGTTACCCCAAGTGCCGTGAAAGCACATTTGGCATCTTCATTAGAATAGTATTGAATCTATCAAACAATTTGGAGATAATGGCATTTTCAAAAGATTAACTCTGGTATATATCTCTACTTATTTAGATTCCGGTTAATTCTTCTTATATCTACATCTCATTTCTAATTTTTTTAATATGTTTGCATTATCATTATAACACATCTAATATTTAATAGGCTTTTATATGGTTTAATGATACGTGGAAAGATCAACTCAACTGTCCCTAAATAGTTCTCTTAATTCTATTTAATGCTGTCACTGACAGAGAACTCACTGTAGCTGATTTTATTATTAAGCAACTAACCTTGTCATTAAGTTTTTCCTTATGATGAATGGAAATTATCCTTCATACAATTCCATGTCCTAATTTTACTCTCTGATTTTAGATAGAATAGATAAATCTAACCTCTAACAATATTACTTAGTTTCTACCATTTGAAAATCACTTTTACAACCTTTTTAACTGTTGGACAATTGATCTTCATTAAATGATCTGGACAGAAAGAAAATTGATATTATTTGCCCCATTTATGGATGGACAACCTCCAGGTGTCCAAGAGTGAAATAAATGTTCCCGTTTTCACAGCTACTAAGTTGGACCTTTGGCCCTAAATTCAGTGTTATTTCCATCAACACCAAGTTTAGATTATTTCAATCTATTCTACTGAGCAAGGCACGAGGTCACAGACAATAAGAAGCTGACACTGAACATAGGGTTTTCTGAAACACATTTCTAGTTTCCAAGCTGTAACATCTGCAAACTCCCTGGATACAATCGAACGCGGCCTGATGGTCTTTCAAATGGAACACTGTGTTTTGTCCTACCTGGTTACCTACCTACTCAACCAGCACAAAAGATGTAGAAGATTCTCTAAATGTTTTTGTTTCAGTAGATTCTTGATGGCTTTGATGCAATCAATTATTTGTAGCCCCTTCAGGTTATCAGTTCTTTTCTTCAAATGGATTTTATACATGTGAGAGCAGATTGAAAGCATGACTGGAGAAGGGATGAAAGTTGATATTCATGAGTGGTCAGGCGCTTTATACACATTAGACTAACTCACCCACCAGCCTTACATGGCAGCTCATGCTATCTTCATTTTACAGATGAGGGCCAAATGTTTAAAGAATAGTAGACCAATGATGTAATATCTAGACACGTTGACACTATATTTGGATTATGTTTTTCTCATATTTGTGTGCCAAAATGCAGCAGAGGTTTTTATTTTTATTTTTAAAGATTTTATTTATTTATTCATGAGACACACACAGAGAGAGAGAGAAAGAGAGGCAGAGACACAGGCAGAGGGAGAAGCAGGATAATGCTTGCAGGGAGCCCGATGTGGGACTCGATCCCGGGTCTTCAGGATCACGCCCTGGACTGAAGGTGGCGCTAAACTGCTGAGCCACCTTGCTGCCCAGCACAGAGGTTTTTAAAAGAAGTCTTTAATAAATAACAAACATATCAGAAGCTTCCCCCAAATTCTACTCTTTGCACACCACACTCAATAGTGAGCTGATTGAACAACCAGAAGTACAAATAGCTGAAACAACCAGAAGAAGTACAACCAGAAAAAGTACAAGTATCTGAAATTCAGCTATTCATAATGTGTTGGGAACTTTGCTAAAAGTTGTACACATATTTATTATTGAATCTCTACTTAACTTTATGAGGAAAGTACTGATTTTATCTCCATTCTACAAATGAGAAAACTGAGCTTGAGAAGTTCAGTAATTTTTCCAAGGTTGCACAGCCACCAGTAGTGGGGGTGGATTCCAACCTAAGACTGGCTGATTCTGAAGCCTGTATTTCGTATACGTGTATAAAAGATTGCGTTGTGTGTGCATGTAAAATAATCCCCCATATTCCAACCTTCTAACAATATTTTTATATTCTACTTCAACATGTGACAATCCAGAGCCCTCAGGTCGCTTAGACTTCTGCTCTAGTGCAGGTTATCTTTTAGTGAAGGAGAGATGGAAAAATAAATAAATAATTAAGACTTTCAGATAGTGATAACTGCTATTCATATAAAGCACGGTGACATGCTAGCTAGTGAGCGACTGCAGTTGTGACATTTAGGCTGGGAGCAGAATGATACAAAGCAGTCGGCTATGTAAAGATCTGAGGACAAAGAAACACAGAATAGCATGTGTTGAAATCCAATGATGGATCACCTGAGACTGGTGACAATGAAGGAAACCATGGCACCCAGTTAGCTGGAATCCAGAGAAGAAACTATACAGTGAGTGGGTATGGAGGGCAGAGAGACAGTTGGAGTTTATGCAGACTCCTTCAGCCATGGTCAGGAACTCAGAATTTATTTTAATAGGAAGGTTTTAAAAGGCTTGAAGTAGGGCAGGGGGTGGGGGTGACTGGGTGGCGGACACTGAGGGAGGCACTTGATGGGATGAGCACTGGGTGTTATTCTATATGTTGGCAAATTGAACACCAATAAAAAATAAATTTAAAAAAAGGCTTGAAGTAGGAAGTATGTGCAAAGTATAATTTTGGATTTAAAAATATCAGTTTGCAGGCAGGATGGAGTCTAGACTATAGAGTGCTACACACGGATGCAGAAAGACTTGTATGCTGCATGTACCACTAATTTGAGCAAGATATGATATCTTGGACCAAAGTGGTAGAAATGAGGAGAGAGAGAAGTGAATGGATTAGGAAAATACTTTTCTTTAGTGAATAGACCTTACTGATAGATTGGATTTGGGGGAAGACTGGGATCTGATTTCTTTTAAAGTTGTGCTTGGCCAGTTGGATATTTGTGTTATTCACTGAGATAGGGATATATTAGATATCAGTACGAGGAGACGTATGGAGTAGGGGAGAGATAGGGTCAAGGGTTGAGTTTTTTGGGGGAGATTTCTGCCCCATGAAATGTGAGACACCTCTAGAATATCCTAGTAAAGATAAGACAATATTTACTAAACCTCTGCCACAAGTCTTTGAGATGAAAAGAACTTGCCTCTATTTCACTGAATGTTCAGTGAGGCCTGGAGAGGGCGCATAACTTTCCAAGATCACAAGATCAGTAAAGGTCTAGCTGAGGGTCGAACCTAGGTCCGAGAAACCCTGGTTTTTGGCAGTCTCTCATCCTGATGCGTACCTCCCTCCTCTTCAAATGTCCAGGCCGCGATGCAGACACAGCAGACAGTCGTGCAGGGTGAAATGGTGCAGTTCAGTGTGATTGTTGACGCGAGTTAGTCCCTTATAAAGAACAGTTGGAAGATTCATGGACACTGTTGCAGAGTAATCATTCTACCGATAAAACACACAGGTGTATGGGGACCAGCTCCTATCTGCACTGATTTCCCAGAGGAACTCTCACTCAACATGTGAGCAGGAAAAAAGGACTTTAAGAGTGCTTCCCATCTAGAGTAGCCAGGAGCACTTCCCAGGCAAGCAAGTTAACAGCTCATTATTTAGGGCTCTGTCCACTCAAAACATCTCTGACAGCAGCCACTTCATGGATCTTCATACTTAGTACAGGTCCTAGGCCAGAGGAAGAGACTTGAGGATATTAGGGTAGATAGTGTTGATGGAGACTAGTCCGATATTTTCCTTTTTAAAACTGCATTGTGAAATAAGTTCACCAACTGTAAGAATTGAGAACGAGTAACTTATTGCAGTGCCAAGAACACGAGGTCTCTGATTCCTGTTCAGCTCTGTTCCTCCATCAGAATGTGTTTCTGTTGTTTTCATGACATATTTACCATTCCCCAGATTAAATACCAGATTTCTCTCTCTTTTTTTTGTACAAAATGCTCCCCCATTTTACAACAACTGCATCCTACTAACTTGCTGACCTCCCCGTCCTCCTCCTGGTGACCCAAGGGCTGGGCTCCAGGCACTTGTAAACCCTGAATGCTGCCACAGCCTGGGAAGCAGACACACTCCAAGTCAAGTTGCCTCCAGGGCACTTGGGGAGCTCTGGGTAGGAAACCGATGTGCAAACAACAGGGGAGGCTCTCAGAGGATATTGGCAGCATTCAGTTGCCAACCAGCTGTGGAAAGCTTTAAAGGACAGTGTGGCATAAAAAATAAAAAATGTTGATTGAGGACATATTGCCCTTGATTGAATGCTAAAGGAAACCTGCTGGCAGGAAAAAAATGTATCTATATCTACATCTATATCTATATGTTTATATTTATATTTATATATTAGGAAGAGAGAGTTGAAGAGAGAGGAAGGAGCAAGAAAAAAATCCCACCAGCTATAGAGAAAGGTCTATTTGTCAATCCACAGCAAACATGATTGAGAGTGAGATTTTTGTGTTGTGTACTAGAAACCCAATCCTAGGAATCTATGGAGATCTTGTCAAATTATGCTTTAGGATTTTCCCAAGCTATGAACACTTCACATCTCTTCTGAAAATACCTATATAATGGGTCCCCATTATATCCCATTCTTGCTACTTTGTCTAGCAGGCCCTAGGAGGGTGGGGCAGAAAGAGGATGTATATTTACAGCCTTTGGAGCCAGACTTTGGGGCTTTATCATCCATTGACCTCCAAAGATGTAATTTGGTTATATTCTCAGAACCACTAGCAGCTATTTCATTATTTATCCCTGTAGGGGATCTGGCTCGCTACCAGCACACAACGAAGCTTTCTCTTCCTTTCCACTAGTTGTTTGGCCAGTGGTTTAAATGTGACTCTTCTGTGGATTCCACTTCCCAAAGTTCACTCACTGACTGGTTATCAATGCCTAGAGAGGATATATTTCTGAGGAAAGTTCTGGATTTATGGTTGTGGGAAGCTATACTGTGATCTGAGCAAGAGATAATTTTTATCTAGGATGACTCATAATCACCATCCAGCACAACTGCACTCCTCACCAGAATTCCCGGCTACATACTTGAACAACTGTGCTCATTTTCATAGAATCACAAAATATGGTCGCAGGAGGCAAGGAGAGCATCAAGCACATCCCAAATCAAAATGATGTTCATCCTTTGATACCAAGTAGGCACTCATGGGAGGGGACACATCTCAGGGATGCTAAGAAGCTATATTGGACAGAAGTATGGAGAGCATTTTCCAGCTTTGAGGCCAGAGAGGCAAAACATCTGCTTACATATATCCTGTTGTTTTACTGAAGGATCCTGAAGACTGGAGGGGAAATTACTAGGTCAAAGTCTTTTGACCTATTAACTAACTCTGCTTTGAGAAATAGATCGTATGAAATGTTAGCTAATTTTTAAGATGTTTAGATTTAGTTAATTACGTTTGACGCAACGTTTTTCACAAGAAAAAAAATTAAACAACCTGAATGCCTAGTAATAAAAGCTTAGTTAAATAAATTTTGATCAACTCTATAGCACAACCCTACAGAGATGTAAAAAGTGACGTTTTATCTGTATAAAAGAGAATTTACCCATATGAAAGATATTTAGAAATATTTGGTGAGAAAAGTAAAACAAATTTCTAAATTGAACATGCAAGAGAATCCATTTTAGGTAGTTAAAATATACACAGCATCCTGGAAGTATGGCAAATATTTAAAACACTCTAACAGCAGTTTTTTTTTTTTTTAATAAGACAAGAGGTGTTTTTATTTTCTAATTTACTCTCATTTAAATTTTGAACTATTCTAAAATGAACACAAGATTACTCATGTAATACAAAAGTAATGAGAAATTTTAATAAAAAAGAAGGTCTGGCATGAATTAAATACAACTTGGTAAAGAGAAGCCACATCGCTACTGCCTACCAGGCCCTGCATGGAAACAGAGGAGAAGAAGCCAGTTCTGTTCTCCAAGGACTGACAGTCTAGAGGGCAGGATAAGGATGCAAAGGGTGGGATACCAAATTCCCTGAGAGCATCAGTTTTCTTAAGGTGACATTGTGGTGATGTCTCTGGGCCCTTGTGCCATTTTCTCTGTGCTTAATAGTTTCAGAATATATCAAGGTAAAACTTCACCAGCTGTCATCTACATACTGAGAAAGACAGTTTTAGGATGGTAGTTTATCTTCCCAAGGATCCACTAAGGTCCTTCCAGACATCCCGGCCATGGGTTTTTGGATCCTTCTGCCAGTGCCTCCTTTCCTTCTCCCGGCAGTCTGTAGCTGGCTCCCACAACCCCTCACATTGGTCTCAGATCAAATATCTCTTATTAGAGAACTCTCCCTGACCACTCTGCCTAGAAGAGCTGCAACCCACTCCAGCCACACATCATCTGATGTGGTGCACGTTTGCATGTGTGCGTGTGTGCGTGTGTGTGTGTGTGTGTGTGTGTGTGTAAAGGCTTTGTCTGTTTTGTGTTTGTTATAGCTCAGGTGTCTACAACAGTGGTTGCCATGCGATAGGCACTTATGTCAACTTTTAGCGAATTAGTAAATAATTATGATTCCCCAAAGGTAAAGTGAAGCATATATCCTAACGGCAATATTATTTTAGGTTCATATTTATAGTGTTGAGGAAGGCATGCAGAAAACTCTCCATAAAAACCATGAAGAATCCCAACTCCATCCCTGACGCGGGTGGAATCTCTTTTGACTTTAACAGAGCAGTTGACCAGGTAAGTTAATGCACTGTGTTCACTAAGCTAGTGCTATGTAAGTGTAATTCTCATTTGACACAGTCATATTTAAGGCGAGCCTGGATCTATTCTGTGTACTGCAGACCCAGGGCCTCTGCATATTTTGTGCAGAACTCCCGGAGGTGCTATTCCCAACGTCTTCTAAGTGAATGCTGCTCTCTACTTCCCACATCAGCACCGGCATATTTGCCAGTAGGCTCAAGTGATAAGCGGAAAATGTGGGAGAGTTTGAGTGACCAAAAAAAGTCAATCATCAAAATAATTTAAATTCATCTCTTAGTGAATCAGAGTTATCATCTTCATACATGGGCTGGGGGTGGCCATATGGGATCACTGGTTTTAGCCATCCAGCCAGCAGCCCTGGCCCTGAAAAGGCTCTTTCTAGTCTTAAGTCTTTCATCTCACCAAATATACTATATCATGCATGATATAGACCTTTGAATTATGAGGATCTTCATGTTGAATTTGAGTCATTCACTTTCCAATAAGTATCCTGTAATTGACTCTCTCCAGAGAAGTTATGGTCTTATTGATTTATTATGTGACTTTGAGTGGTATGCCTGTTTAGAGAGTTTGCAGACCTCACAGCCAGAATTATTTCCTCTGGAAAAACAATATTTAGGGTGAGACCCCTACGAGTAGAAACCGTTTCATTAATCTCTGCATCCCCCATATGTAGCAAAGTACTTACTTACCACATAGGATTCCACTCAATAAGATCGGCTACTCTGTTAAATGACTGAATGACTGAACGAGGGTTCTAGCCATGAGGTTTGTCTCTTAAATCTGCAGTGTTGTGATGCTCTCCAGCTTTCCACTTGGCCAGGATGGTGTCCTACTCCAGATTTCTTCATAATGACTCTTTCAATTGCTTAATGGGTAAAACTTACGAGCCATGAGTAATATTAAATGAGCTCCTGGAACATAGGCTGAGGCCCAGGTTCCTGGAGTGATGATTTTTGATACAACCCAAGTCTGCTGGACTGGACTAGGGGGCTAGAAGTGAGAGCCACATTTTGAGCAGCTCAATGGGTAAAAAGTACTGAATGCCCTCCACCTCCAGGGCACTGCTATGAATATTCCAAGGCAACTTCAAATAGTGTCTTTGTGATGAGGTAACAGGGGAGGGTTGAGGCCAAAATGCAGCAAAGCAAGACAGCACAAAACAGAAATGGAGAAAGAGTGGCCATGTCTCGGATAAGCAACTATCTATTTAGAAGTAAACTCTTACATTAACATTTACTTAGTTCATATCTCCCACTTGCTAAATGATAAGCCTACGGCATGCCACTGAGCCTCAATTTCTGCCTAGACAGCAAGGTTATGAAGGAGACTGGGTGGATTCAGGAATAGGGATTGATTTCACAGGTTATGATACACTACACAAGTATGAGATACTCTGCTTTTGGTATGTGAAGAGAGTGACTGCACCGCATCAAACAGACCACTTTCACCCGCATAACAGAAACTGGTGGTACCAATTCTTTATACGTGAGGCATAAAAGGAATAAAATCAGTGGTGTGTTGGAATCGATCCCCACTGGCTTCCAAAAGCTGATATGAATCTATTCTCAAGTCTCAACGTGGCTAATTTGAAATCAGCCGCGGTGGGAGTATTTACACCATGGAATTTGGCAAAAGCTACAAATCAGGGCCTCTTTATCACCTCCCCTGAGAGACAGTTATTAAACCTTTACTGGCGCACAACTGGATAAGATATGTGTTATTTTTTCGCAGTCAATGTCATTTTTATTTTTCTTCTATCTAGTAAAGATGAGATTTTTCAATCTGTTTTGTACCGACCACTTCAGACACCAGCATTCCTATGGATTAGCAAAATAATCAGCATTCACAAGAGAGGGAGGGAGGAAAAAAATGCTCTAAATAAGAATCCTGTGTCCACTTTTCTCAGATGAATTTAAATTCGAAGGTCTATATATTTTTTGATTCCATATGGTACCATGAGGTCTCAGTAAATATCATTCAATGACTCTGATTTAGTAACAGTAACACACACACAAATTCAAGTCATCTGCCATCTGGGGGACTTTGTACATGAGTCAGTAGTCCCAGTCAGAGGAATGGTGTTAGTAGATTCCGAGCTCCAACCTGACAGAGATGGTTGAGTCAATAGTTTCTCCCCAATGGTTGAGAGATTAATGCCACATTTATATTCTTAAAGGTGGCATTAACCTATAAGATGATGGGGACACCCAGGTTTCTGTCTGCTGACCCCTCTGAAAGATGAGTGCTCCTGCAAAAGAAGTTTATGTACCTCCTAGAATATGGGGGAGGAGGTGTGAAAGACAATCTGCCCATTCATCCTGCCCCGATACACACTGACCCTATGAAGAACTGGACTCCCATTTCTAGATTTGGTACCTAACACACCAACACCCTCTTCAGCTGAGGTCCTGAGGCTACTCAAGGACGGTCAATGCCCCAAGTCCTGAAGTGTGGTTTTTCATGACGACGAAGATTTGCATTAGGAAACAGGATGAAAAAAAAAAAAAAACAAAAAACAAAAAAACCAGAATGTGAAGACATTACAAGAACTTTGGGGTGATTTCTGCTCTGCTCACTTTCTGCCAGGGCATCCCAGAGCTTTTTTGTCTCCTTGATTTTGAATAGCGTGGCATTTAAAGGATCATTTTGTTTCCCCACCCCCACTGCTCCCCAATCTAAACGACAAAAGAAGGAATTTAACCTCATATCCTCGCTCTGAAATTAGCTCTATTGTCAAAAGATGACAGCTGTATCCTGATTTCAAGAATTTCATGTTGGAATAAAACAGCCTTTTTGAAACCATTGTGTTACTTCAAACAGATCCGTAATGGTCCCCCAGCAAACCATTTTCAGAAGGCTTGGGTAAGTAAGATAAAAAGACACCAGTTCTAAAGAGTTGCTTTTATGGGCTAGGTCAGAGTGCTCTTTCCATGTTGTTCATTCCCAGTCGAATTCCCTAATAGTCCGTCTCCTCAGCTAACAGATGCCCGGCCTCATGTCGGAACCAGATCGCGCCACCGCTGAGATGCTATCCAGCTCCTTTCTTATTGAGCCGTTTCCCTAGCAGATGGTGCAATGCTGCAGGCATACTCCTTCCTGTTAATTACCAGCCTTCGCTACAGATGGAAATGTCAGTCAGCCTCACAGGTCCTGGTTCCTGCCATTGCCTCAGTCCATAGCCCTCTACCTAGGCAAGATGCTGCCAACACACACCATGTGTTTTGTGACTGCTGACTAGGCAGGCAACAAAAAACAACTTACTTCATGAATATTCATGGCGGAATGTTTAAAGTTCTGTTCATCTGCGATGCTTATAGATCTGCTTAAAGGGGGTTGCACCTTCCGAGGAACACTCTGCCCCTTGTTTTCTTACACTGAGGATATGTGAGGTACCAAAGTGAGTTGCCATGGCAACGTCGAGAGGACCATTAAACGTCGGCCATTTGGAGCCTTCTGTAGGCACATCAATTTCTGCCTAACGTTCTTCCCATACCTTTAAGTGTCACTTAATTATTCTTGTCCTGCCATAGCAGACCAATAGTCACCAAGCCGAACTGATTAGCTCATAACTGAGGGTTTTCATTAAACCATGATTATCTCATCTGCACATACGTAACTAAATATGAAAACCTCAGTCTTTCCTGGTGTTTAAACCTCCTAAATGCACATAGATGGATTTCAGGAGCCACTCCTTGTTCATTAAATCGAATGATTTTATTCTATAAAGAATAAAAAAACTGACTATTAAAAAAAAAACAACCTTTTCAGGAATCAAAAATGAGTACGTTTTTATAGGAAAAGTTAGGGCTAAGGTTTTGAGAGTAGGGAAAGGGAGAGGAGGCCCGAACCAAGCATTTTAGTGCAGGTGATTCAGGTGAGACTTCCTCAGCTGATGCTGTGTTACAGGTGAACTCATGCAGGGTGATGCGGGACATCGCCGAAGCTCCGCACTGTGTCCTCCCAGGAGGCCTTCCTCTCCGTGATTTAACCCAGAGAAACCTACATTAAACACCCCACTCATAGGCAAAAGAGCGTCAAGCTGAAGAGAATCATCTTCCTATAGACACCATCAGTTACACACCAGGAGGACAAATGAGCCACGTGATCGGCGTGTAAGGGTCCGAGGCAGCTTTCATGAGTCCCGAAGGATTTATTTCTTTTTTTACAAAATGTGATTTCATTTTTGTTAGGTGGCTCTTGTTCTGGAATGAGGCTCCACCCTATGGGATTTCTCATGGGGAGGAGAGCTGCTAGAGTGAGTACAGGAGGGAAGAAAACTTCTGAACTAGAGAATCGCATGTCATAGGGTAGGTCAGAAGATACTATCTAGAGGCTCCCAGTGATACTTAGGAAGCTCAAGTCTTCTTTCTGGGTTCCTTTTTAAGAAGAAGATTTGATTTATATGCTTTTCATGCTTAGAAGAAGAAGAAAGCATGTTTAGGTATTTTACAGGCAGAACAGAAATGAGATTATTCTGAAGGGGGCCCCTGAATAAAACTTATACTATAAATATTTCATAAATTCCATATTTCATTGTAGGAAAGGATGCATCTCCAGGGTGGGTATAGAGATGATGCCAGCAGTATAGCCAGAGCCCTCCATTTTCTGGTTCAAAATTCACTATGACTGCATCTTCCAAAGAAGAATACACGGTAGTGTGCAGATAAATCTTTAACAAGCTCCAAATAATCATAATAATGATAATAATAGTAATAATATAATAATAATAACAATAATAATAATAATGCTGGTATATATACAGATGTACATAGCTTCATTATAAATTTTACTCATAAAGGATGATGACTAAAGGACATAATTTACATATAATGATAAAATATACAATGCTCTTCATCGTTCAGCTCATTCTTAAAGAATGCTTTCACCAATTTTTGCCAAACTCTTACATATCTGTATATCCGATCTACAGTTGCAATTCAACCATGATGTGAAAATTGAGTTGTATCCCTTTCTGAAAGTTCTTTTCCCATTAAGTTTATTATCATTAAATATGATTATGTGGCCTATTGTTAAACTATTTCTCACTCTCACATAAACCATATTCACTACGTATGTCAGAATGTCACCCATTGTTCAATGATGCGAGTGGTTTCTTTGCCTAACCGGTAACAGGATTCAAATACTGGAAGAATATTTCTTCAAATTTTCTGTGTTCTTCACGAGGTAGTGACCACATGCACAACATACTTTTAAGTTAAATCTGCATCATCGACATTGTCTCCATCATTTTCTTAAGGCTAGTCCATCAATAAAGCAATAACCAAGCTTTGATTTATACTGTTTGCCAATTTCTATGGTATAAATACTCCAACCATGGCCAATACCAAGCTACCAAAAAGGTGTCAGTAAATGAAAATTTGGGGAGAGATATATAGTAAGCACACCTGATTTTTTAATAATGGCCATGTTTAACAACTAACTTACAATTTCCCCCAAAATTCAGCAATAGGCTCCTGCAGGCTAGTCATGAGTCGGCTCACACTCTGCTTTGTGTTTCAGTCTCGGTGTTCTTCATCTTTCCCTGGAATAGTGTCATATCGCAAGTGTGTGTGTTTATAAATGTGTAAAATTACATAAATTTGTGAAGTCTTTCTTAGGAGGAGCTTAATAAATCATTGAATAAATTGAATTGAATGGATGCACACTTAATGAAGCTAGTTGAAAAGATAAAATGCAAACACATGGGAAGTTTAATGACATTTGGCTGGTTTTTGCTTTGTGCCAAGGGAGACTGGACAGGTAAATACAACTTCAGAGAAGGCAACAACTTTCTGTGTAGTCTGGTCAGGGCTGGCAAGGGGCTTAGTATAGTTTAGATTTGGATTGCTGGAGACAAGGGAAGGCTTATTTCATCAGTTGATCCCAGGAATACTTATTAGCAGTTACTATAAATACTATATTTATACTATAACCAATCCTCAAAAAACACAAAATTATTATCATTTTTTTAAGTAGGCTCCACACCCAGCATGGAGCCCAACATGGGGCTTGAACTCATGACCCTGAGATCAAGACCTGAGCTGAGATCAAGAGTAAGACGCTTAATGAACGGAGTCACCCAGGCACCCCAACACAAGATTATTTTAAAGAATGTTTCATCTTCTAAGCAGCTGGAAGGACCCAAAATAAACCTCAAAAATTAAGTTTTTTAAGTAATCAAGTTAATCTAAAATGCCTCCTAAAAATTAACTATTGTATCTAAAGGGAAAAAAAAAAAAGTCTTCTTTATATCGAGAATATCTTTGAATCTTCCATGCTAAGTATCAACAATAAAAACTCATCAGTAAACCAAAATTTGCTTGCAAGATTTGGTCAATATATGGACAGTCTGAATTTGGTTTTCAGAGTGGAAGGGGGGAGGAATAGGTATGTAATGACAGATCAACAACGTAAGAGCTTTGGCCATAATTAGGACTTGGGGACATTTCCAGCTTAACCAGCCTGTCCCCAAAGAAAGAGTTTGGCACTGGTTCCAAGGGTGACTATGAACAGGGAAGCTAGCTCTTTCATTTCCAACAATGTGAAGGAAGAAATTATAGACCTAGAGGGGAAAAAATGAGAAAAGAGGGCTATAATTTGGAATATAGAAATATCTAAACTTCTGACAGAGAAAATTAATGAAAGATACAATTAATTCATAGAATAGTAAATTTTTAAAAAATGACCAAAAATGATCACAACTGAAAATAAGTTAATCGTGGTAGTAAAAATTAAAAGAAGGAGATGTGATTAAACGGAGATGCCACTTTCTTCTGAAAAAGTAAGCAAAGACCATAGAAGTCACTATATTGTTGCATCTTCCAACATGAGAGAGATACACATGGCTGTGAATTGCTATTAACTTGTTTCTAGAAGTTAATCTGACATAGGCATCTAGAATCATGAATGCACTCACACTCCGAGGCAGTATTTCCAGATCCTGAAGAAAAAAATCACAACTGTAATCGAAGAATTGTTAATTGTAGAAGAAAATTAGTCCCTAAATTTCTAAAAGAAAAATAATTAAAATGTGTTTTGATTGATCTGTCTGTCTGTCTGCCTGCCTGCCTCTATGTATCTAATGAACAAACTGATTATCCAGGGAAATTAACCAAGGAAGGAAATATACCTAAATGTAAATAATGGCTGTTACTAAATAATAGATTAAGGGTGATTTGGGGGATTTTGTTTATGGTTTTCAAATTGTTTACAGTAAGCATGTTTTGCTTATATAACCAGAAAAAGAAGTCAAAGTTAATTTAGAAGGGAAATACACTACTTTGGAGGAGAGCAATGTTTGAATCCAAGTGGACTTAGCATTGTTCCCTGATTTGAATCTCTATTATCTGTGCAACATCGGTTAAATATACACACTCTTGGTTCCCAGGTTTCACCTTTTTTTTTAAAGATTTTATTTATTTATTTCAGAGAGAGAGAGAGAGAGAGAGCACAAGCACGGGGAGGGGCAGAGGGAGAGAGTGAAACAGAATCCCTGCTGAGCAGGGAGCCCAAAGCAGGGCTAGATCCGGGTACCCTGGGATCACGACTTCAGCCAAAGACAGATGTTTAACCTCCTGAGTCACCCAGGTACCTTTAAGCTTTTTAAAAGGGATAATAATAGGATTCTTAGAGAGTCACAGTGTGGATTTCATAGCGTACTCATAGAGCACTCGACATATATACGGCAGGTGCTCAGTATGCGCTAGTTTTCTTGCCTGAATTCAACACACTTCTGAAAGACAGAACTAATGAAATCGGAAGATCAAAATAAGACTTTTTCCAGTCTTGTGAATTCTATCAAAAGGCCTCCTCTGCATCCTCTCAACCTAGTGAGGGTCAGGCCGGTGGAATGCTAATAAGCCTCCCGAACACAAAACCATCCTGCGTGAGCTTTTGCTCCTCTCCTAAGCATCTGTCAGGAAGGATCATACTCTCACGTTTGCCAAAAATTGTATCGTTCATACCGGCTGCTCAAGACGTGTGGGCAAACCTTAAGAAAGAAAGATAATACTTTGGACAACCGTTCCTCAGAACCATAACCCCGACAGATCCTGGTTTGAGACCTGGAGCTTAGAGGGAAAATAAGAGTGCATCCTTTGAAAGCAGGACAACACCCCTACCTGACAATGAGGTAGGACCTGATGATGGGTCTCGGAGACAGAAAGCAAAATCCAAAGGCAGCAAAAAGACAGCATCAATTTGAAAGAGGAAAACGAGTGCAATCTGCTTCTGGCCCTCGGAGGAAGCTGATGTAATCCAGGCTGACTCCGGGGACAGCCATGGTGCCAGCTTTGGAGGCCACATGGCTTCTAATGAGGCCAGGCTCAGTTGCAGCTCAGAAGAGCGGGTGAGCGGCCAAGTTTCACCCAAGGACAGAACAGCCTTAGCAGCTGGTGAGTGAATTAACTCAGGCAGACCGAGGGGACCCAGGTGGAGGGACATTTGAGTCTTTCCCTTATGGGTGGGGAAAGAAGAGAACACCCAGGGAACTGAGTCACAGAGGCCTATTTGTTTTCTCTTAGTTTCTTCTGGCACACCCCTTTAGGGACCGGGGGCAAGGAGCTCTGGGGGCTGTGGAATGTGGATTAGTGACATACTGCCTCCTTGAGAGCCAGTCAGGGGTCTGCGGGTTTTTCAAGACAATTCGACTTTTGTGAAAGGAAAATTTGTCAGGTGATGTGCACTTTGTATCTCCAGCTCCTGTGAAAATGCTGAACCACTAGTGTTTGCCCAGCAAAGACTGTTGGTTTGTTACCTCCTGCCTCTACTTCTGAGACTCCCCTGAGTACAGAGTGGGTTGCCACATAGTCTCCTGACCCTGGAAGCGCCCAAGCAGAGGTTGCAGGCTGACCCCGGAATGGGGGGCAGAAGGGCTGCTTGCACTGGGGGGCCAGGAGCTCAGGGAAGCATCTGGGGGACCATGAGCTCAGGGAGGCATCTGGGGGCCCAGGAACTCAGGGAGGCATCTGGGGGCCCAGGAACTCAGGGAGGCTTCTGGGGGGCCAGGAGCTCAGGGACGCATTTGGGGGCCCAGGAGCTCAGGGAGGCATCTGGGGGGCCAGGAGCTCAGGGAGGCATCTGGGGGCCAGGAGCTCAGGGAGGCATTTGGAGGCCCAGGAGCTCAGGGAGGCATCTGGGGGGCCAGGAGCTCAGGGAGGCATCTGGGGGCCCAGGAGCTCAGGGAGGCATCTGGGGGCCCAGGAGCTCAGGGAGGCATCCAGGGAAATGCAGGCTGGGCCAGGGCCTCGCAGTTTGATCACCGTCCTGCCACCTGGTGGCCGGATCCCTAAATTGCAAGAGCAGTTCCAGCTCTCAGGAAGCCCCTAAATAAGTGACTTTGCAAAATCCTCAGGAGGTGAAGCCATCTTGACAAATGTCAAAGAGGGATGTGAGCATTTCAGAAAGATGGGTAGAATAAAAAGTAAGCATATGTTGTGGGAGAAAATAGCTTCCCTGATGAGAAGGAGGCCGAACCACATGTGAGTGGGCAGGCAGGAAACAGGGGAAGCAAACACCAGCACCCAGGGTGTGGGCAAGAGACCGCGTGGCCACCGAGGAGAGGAGCGGGTTAGTCCAGGAAGATCTACCTCCCCGCCGGGCTGAGGTTAGCCATTCCCACGCAGCCCAGGAGAGAAGTCTGATTGCTTCTGTTCCCCGCTCTTTATGACATTCGAAAACTCATAGTTTCCAAACCTTCCCAAGATGGCACCTTTGCTCATCCACAGCAGGCCTTACTTCCCCATTTTCTCTCTCCCACTTCCATTTTATTCCTTCCCACGCCCGTCTTTGTTCAACAGGTGTTGGCCACCATTCTCTTGTGTCGCTGCCCGTGTGGTGTGTTTGGGACACACAGATGATGGCAGGACACAGGGACAGCTGGCGGGCAAGAGAGACTGCAGGGAGAACCAGATGTCCCACCAGGGGCCAGGAGCGATGCAGGGGGTGCAGGTGATGGACATCCAGGTGATACCCGAGGATGTGTAGACAGAGAAGGGCGTTCTTGGGGGAAGTGGCGTGGGAGACATTTCAGATAGAAGGATCAATAGGCAGAGAGAGAGTAAAGCAGAAAGATGTCTGGGGAAATGGTGGAGTGACTATTCCACATACGGAAAGCGGGGGGTGGGGGGGTGTAGAGATAAGTTTAGCAAGATTGCAAAGGATCAGATTGTGAGAAATTAGTTGGCAGCTTTGAATTTTACCCTGAAAACCTGGAGTTCTGATGGGGAATTTGAAGCAGGGGAGGAGAGGCCACCTGACAGAAGCACATAAACCTGCTGGAGAGATCACTCACGTTGCAGGAGGAGAGGAACAGTTTTGGATGCTATGGCTCCACAGGCCAAGGAGGCCTATGGGTGTGGAGCCACCGAGGAACAGTCTGGAGGAAGGCAGGTTCAAGAGCTGTTTAGAAGGCAAAGCTGACCTTGGCGTTCCCACTCGTAGATGTGCTGGCCAGTGTGGGGCCTAGATTGACTTGCAGGTTCAGGCTACCAGACGGCCATCTTGGCATCCTCAGATCAAAAGTGAGGATGTGAACCACACAGAGGAGATGGTCACTGTGTCCCTGGGCACCAGGGTCTGCAGGGCTGGGACCAGGGGCCGGAGCTCAGCCTTCCTTGGCTTCCCTTCTCCTCTTCTCCCCTCAGTTCTTTGCTCCCTGTAACGTCTCAACTCCAACCTCTCTGCCTCCACTCCTTCTTCTTAATTTGTTCCTTAAAAAGAGTCTTCTTTAGAGTAAGACTCCAGGAAAGAAAGTTTCAGAGGGGGGCACTAAACTGGTGTTTGAAGATGTCAATGGAAGGATGCTGTCCCTGGACCCCTCCACTCACCCTGAACTCCAGTGTTGGCCCTCGGGATGCAGCAGCTCCACAGTCTCCTTCCTCGATTCCTTTTTTCTTCTTCTGTTAAACCTACAAAATCCTGAGGCTGAAGAGGATTTTTTTTCTAAGGTGGTTTTTCTGGAAAAGACAATTCTTTAAACACAAACCCAGACTTTACCAGAATGACAGACATGTAGGTGGCAGAAACATTAAAGGCATCTGATTTTCCAACATGGTCCAGGGAACCACACGTCAGCTTTGCCACAGATGCACCAGGTGGTGTGTCTCTCCTTGGAATGAGTCAACTCCCACACCAGTCTTCTGTGGGCTGAGATGGCCCGTTCTGGCTACTGAACCCATCCTGTCACCTCCATTTAGGTCCTGGAAACAGGCTGAGCTCTTTCATGGTTCCCTATAAATTTCAAAGTGTGTCTTCAGCTGCAAAAGGTCAAGTGCTGCCAGTCCTGTTGGCTTTAATTAGTCTCCTGCCTTGAGCTTGGAGAGGGAAGTGGGAAAATGTGAGCTCTCCCATCCAGGCCAGGCTGCCCCAAGCTCCTTTTCCCATGGAGTTTGCTGGACAACTTCTTGTGGGGAAAGGGGGTTTCAAACTGGCCTAATGGAGGACTTGTAATGGAAACTGGAACTCTACCTGTTTTTCTCTTTTCTCCCTCTTGCTGTCTTCTTTTCTTGGATTCATGCCAAAATCATTTGCCTGTTTCCTTTTTACAATGACAGGATGGATGGAACATGTTCTTTCAATGTTACCCAAACCATTATGTTCAAATAGAATGAAAAGCTCTGCAAATCTTTGAAAGTGGCAGACATCATGTCCACAGAAGAAGCAAAGACATGCAGATCCTCCCAGACATTGTAAACTTTATGGCATCAAAGAAAGAATCCAGACTCTGGGGTCAAAGGTATTCATGTCCAAATTCCATCTCTACATTTCCAGTTATTTATTCTTTTGAGTCCGGATTTTCTCATTGGCCAAATGGGAATAAAAATACCTACCCATATTAGTCAGGGTTCTCTAGAGAAACAGAATCAGTAGGGTATATGTAGATGTATATATATAAGAGAAGCCTCATCAAAGAAGTTGGCTTATACAATGATGGAGGCCAAGAAGTCCCACCTCTACCACTTATAAGCTGAGAACCAAGAAAGTCAGGAGTGTAATTCAGTCTGAGCTCAAGGCCTGAGAATCAGGAGGCCGATGGTGTAAGTCTCATTTTGAGTTTAAAAGAAAAGATATATGTTCCAGTTCTGCTAGACTCCTTAAGCATTGAATGGTGCCCACTCAGAGTGACAAGGGTCATTTTTTTAAAATTCAATCTGATTCAAATACTAATCTCTTTTGGAGACACCTTCAGAAACTCAGAAATAATGTTTACCAGCTATATGGGCAGCTCTTCACCCAGTTAGTTGACACATAAAATTAATCTACCTCATAGAATTTTCATAAGGATTAAGAACTGGAAGAGTCTTACCCCCCCTTTCCTCTTGCTTCAGCTTTTTTTCTTTTCTTTTTCCAAAGTGTCATAATTTGTTTTTTTCCAACACAAGACCTTACATGTACTATAATATTTGGCTAGCATATTCTTTGGTCCCCATCCTCCTACAAGGTCCCAAACATTTGTCAGGTCTTAAATTCAGGATCCTCTTAAAAGTCTTCTGAGACTTTCCAGAATGAGAGATGTCCTCCTGTCATCCTCACACATGATGTTCTTGGGTTTACTTTCTATGACAGGATGTGACCAATGGTCTTAGCCAGACTACAAAGCCCTTGACGTGGTCCTCCTGGCTTTTTCTGGCTTGTCTCTTATCACTCCTTGTTCTCTCAAATTTGCATATTCTCAAAGAATGACTACTTAGGTCACACTGAAACAGAATTCCAGTTCTTGTGTGATTCAGGTTAGATGCTTCCTTCACTGGAGACTTTGCCACTCCTCCAATGCTGGTTCCCCGTTGCCTCTGTGTCTTCTTCTGTCATGGCACTTCCATCCTCCTGAGTACAAACCACGTGTTCTCACTTCTATCTCACTGGGCTGTGGACTCCTGGCAGACAGAGGTTTTATCTTGTCCATCTCCATAACGTTAATTTTTATTGCAGTGTTTAATACACAATGGTATTAATGTTAAAATAAATAAGCATGGAATACACCCTGCCAGGCTCACGTGTAGTTTTACAGTATCCCTCATTTATCTGCTTCTATGGCTAATCACTGCCCTGATAACATCTCACCTTCTCAGCCTCAACTGGGATATCAGGGCCTGACTTACTCTTATCTCATACAGCACCCTTCATTTTTGGATGGGAATACTTTCAAACCAAAGAAAGTGTTTTTATTTTTTTGTTCTGTTTTTTTGTTTTGTTTTGTTTTGTTTTGTAAGAGCAAATCCACAATTTGATTAGGTTATCAATAAGGAAGAATTTTGGATGAGTCTACTTTTGATGAGTCTGTTAGGACAGTATTTCTCAAATTGAGTTATTTGAATCATTTGCAAAAGTCATAATAATAAGTTCTTTTCCAGACCTACACAATCACAGACTCTGGAAGGTGGGTAATCGGCCCTTTTGGCAGTCTCTCCTTAAAATTCCTACCCATCTAGTCCTTATGTAGGAAGTTGAAGTGCCCAGCTGGACAGATGCATTGAAAATGAAAATTACCTGATCCTTCTGGGCTTGTCAGAGCATCAACGGCAGATAGTTTTTTGCAAGTAGGAAATGTAATGACTCCGAAGTTTAGTGTGTGCTGATGATATTTCAATGGGCCGGAGTGGAAAGAACACAGATTTTGGAGTTAGAGATGTTTACCTTTGAATCCTGGCTCTGGCACTGACTTTGGGCAAAATATTCCATCTCTCTGGGCCTCCATGTTTTGTGAGTTTTATTTTTGTTTTTGTTGTTTTACTGATAAGGCTATGAGATCTCAATGAAATTGTATATAAATTATATATAAATCATGTATAAGTGTATATATATATATATATATAATAATTTAATGTGCTGACCTCAGCATCTGGCAAACAGTAGTCATTTCATAAATTTCCTTTTTTGACTGAATCCCTCTAATCTAAAGCAAAGAACTCAGACAATTACTCATCAACAGAAGAGTTAAAGGACTGATGTAACTATTCAAACACAATTAGATGAGAGGCCTTCACTTTTCCTTCCTCTAATATTCAGTGAGATGGAGTAGAAGCAAATGCACATTTCCATCTCGAACTTGGAGACATCTAAAGTATCTTGAACTTAAGGCACTAGACACTGAATGTAAGCAAGTATTTGCAATATTGTCTTTCTTGAATCATTCTGACTTCTTCAACTACCTGCACATATGCTTCTGAGCTTATTTGGCATTAAGACAAATAGAGAGCAAAACGTGGGTCATGCAACTTACTAAGTTGGATAGAAGGCTTTAATAAAAATTCAAAGCTGCAAAAATTGGGCTCCAGAATCCTTTGTTCTGACCCTCCCCTACACCCTATCATCATTTTGGAAGCATCTTACATATCCTTTGCACTTTAGCTTAGCACATCTCTCCTTCACAAAACATTTTTCTATCAGAAATGTTAACTTTGTGAAGACTTAAAGGATCCACAGCCAAGAGAAGGAAAGAATGGAAGTAACAAAAAAATGAGAAAGAAAGAAAGAAAGAAAGAAAGAAAGAAAGAAAGAAAGAAAGAAAAAAAGAAAAGAAAAGAAAGAAAAGAAAAGAAAAGAAAGAAAAGAAGAAAAGAAAAGAAAAGGAAAAAAAAAAGAAAAGAAAAGAAAAGAAAAGAAAAGAAAAGAAAAGAAAAGAAAAGAAAAGAAAAGAAAGAAAAGAAAAGGGGAGGGAGAAGGAATTCCTGATTATCCTCAGTAATCATCGTTTGTCTTGCTAAGTTTCTAAATTCAAATAGTTTTTCAAAATTTCATTTTGGGTGTCTTTTCAGTAGGGAGTATTAGTCCATCTTCTCAGATCATTGCTCTTATTCATCTGTTAATTCACTCACTCACTCACTCATTCATTCAATGAACACTGAAGGTCAGCAAATTGACAGGCACTATTCTGGATGCTTACTTGGTTTGTAAGATGAGGTGGCTGAGCTAACTGATCACAGATATGCTGACTTCTTACCCCAAAGGAGAGTCAAAAAATAAAAAGATATTTTCTTCATTTGGCAGCAAGGGTGAAGGTGTGGAAGATAAATATAATTTTAGAGTTATAAAAATTACCTCCAAAAATAGTGGATTTTTTGCATCATAATAGGTAGCAGATACCTTTCAAGAGAAAATATTAATAATGAGATTATTATTTGCTCTTATATAAAAATAATCAGTTATTAAACTCATATTCAATTAAGTAACAACATTCATTGAGAACCAAATGTGACAGAAAGTCCTGGAAGGTCAGCATGTTTACTTTAAGGCTTTACCTTCTCTGATGTAAAGTTATAGCTAAAATCACACAAGGCCTGAACATGTCTATCAAACAGGTGAGGGAAGTTAGATATGGTTGGAAATTTAAAAAAGACATTGATAATTATATAGTTTGTGGGAAAGAGATGTGCTGGATGGAAACCCACCATCAGAAACTCATACCTGGATGGGGGCTGGCAGGAGCATCAGGACTCTGGTCTTAGGAAAACTGGCCCAGATATAATCCTGAGGCAAGGGCTCACGCCCAGGACCAGGAAACAGAACAGGGACTAATTCAGGGAACAAGATTGTAGCCCAGGTACAGGATACTGATCCAATGGGGATGGTAGGCAGCACCATGAGAGGGATGATCCGCCCACTTTGAGTCCAAACTTGCAGACCACCAAAGACTCTCCATAGTCAAGAGAAACACTGTTTTAATGCAATAAATATAAAATAAAAGTCAATGCAAAATAAAGTCCATAATGAACGAAACATCAAAATGTTTAATAAAGATAGGATTAGTACTATAGATTTTTTCCTACTGCCTGAGGCTCCCATAGGGCTTTGGATGGAGCTCTTCAGGATCTTATCTTCACCCCAAGCCCAGCCCCTCTGAAGGGGAGCAGGCCTTAGTTTAGATCACCCAGCCACTGATTGCAGCAGCCAAAATCAGTGTGGGTTTGAAACTGAGTGTGGAGGTAGGATAAGGTGGCTCTAGCTGGGGGAAGAGCAAGGTCTCAGTAAAGCCAATGTCTCACTGACTGAGGAGTGCCACTTGGTTTTCTCTGTGCTTCCAAACAATCAGTTTATCAACCACCTCCTACTTTCACCAAGACTCATGGACTCACTTCTTGATTGATACAATCAGAACTCAACTTTTCCTTCCTTTGAAAATTTATAAATGAGAAGACAAGGAAGCTCTGTCCAATCCTGCTCATCTGCACCTGCCTCTTCAATGTTCTCTATTCCTTAGAGTGTCTTACTTCGGTTTTTATACTGGTGAATGTGTTCATTCCCTTAAACTCACATAAAACATGTCCTGCATGTTCTCTGTTCACTTAACCTGGATCTCATGGCCCTTCCGAGGTACCCTCTCCTTCCTTTTGAAATGTCATCTTTCCCAAAAGAAAAGAAGGAAATTAGGAGACAGGAAATTATATGGTTATGGTTGGGGATAACTACAATGTCTTCATAGAACCCAGTCAGTGTGTATGCACGTATTCATACGTCTATGCGCAGATATCGTGTGGACATATTTCTCTTGATTTTGTAAGTCTTTGGAAAAAATGGTATGATGTGAGTGAAAAGAATATTTAAAGGAGAAAGACACATGAACAAAATTAGACTGGGTTTCAGTGGTGTGGTCATTGGGAATAGTTTGTTATCAAACTAATAAACTTGATGAGTACATAGATTCATGGATAGAGACATAGATATATCTTTGAAGGCACTGAAGAGTAAACCAAAGCAGGCAGAAATGGAAGCTTTTACCCCTTGAAAGGAAGGAAGTGAACTGGGTGAGAATCTATGGAGAAGGATTAGTCATTGCTCCCCTACCCCCCAGAACAGTGTCCTGCCCAGGATGCTCCCAGGGTGTCTACGACTGGTGCCAGGACTCGGGCACACAGTTGCAGTCTTTGTGTCTCCAGGTGTCTGAAGAAGGGAGTTTGGTGCTGCCAGACAGGTTAGAAATCAAATATATACTAGAAATCTGTGCATCTCACTATTTGCACATTATTCCTCGATCAAAAATAAAAAGGTTAAGATTTAAATCTAGATCTATTTGTTATTAGATGACAGATGGTCTCTCTGAGCCTTAGTTTACTCAAAAAACAAAATGGACACTATTAATTGAAAGCTTGCCTTGTGTCACACTCTTAGCAGCTAAACAAATATCAACTCTGAACCTCACGATAGTTCTGTAAGGAAAGTTTAATTACTTGACTTGACCAAGCTCAGCCTGATTGCACGGTTCACACAGGCATTATTACAGTGGCTATCTCCCTCAGTATAAAATCTCTGGGGAGATGGATTTAATGTGTTCTATGACTTGATGAAATGTTCTGAGGCTCTAAGTTACTGTTACTACTCACAGGGACTTGGCTGATTCTTGATCACAAAGAGGAAATATTCACCCCCATGTTGAGAAACCCAGGGCAGAGACTAAGGCAACAAAGGCCAAGCATCTTTTCAGTTTCCAAAGCTTTCCCATTGGTGGGGTCTTTCAGCCCTGTCTCTGAAGGTGTGTGATTAGGTGACAACTCCAGGAACTTTCCAGTTTTCTGCCCTTGTTTCAAGAGTTTGACACTCTGAAAACTCCAAAGAGTGAGGCAAGCAGCTGGAGAGAAGTAAAGACACATTTGCAAGATGCTGCGTGTGGTGCTTTCCTTCCCTCCCCTCCCTTTCCCCTAAACGCAGAAAGAGTGCACTGTGACTAATTACACCAGAGAGGAAAGCAGACGCTCTCAAGTTAAAGTATTTTGGTAATCATGTTTACCGCGGGTAAAGTACGTCTGCATTAAATAAGTCAAAACACAGTGCGCAAAATTTGGAATGATTCCTTGAGCACTGCAAGGACGGAGTTAGATGTAGAAATGATATAATGTCCAAGTCGAAACACTATAAGAGAAGATAAACCATCTGCTTCAACTAACTCAGATCCACTTGAAAATGCTAATCGTATGGCAGTAGGATGATTAAACTACATTAAAAAAAAAAAAACACAACACTTTTTCGGTGATGCACTGCATTGTTCAACGAGATTGGGTTGCCCACAGATGGAAGGAATGTTATTACCTAAATTAGGTGACCGTCAGTATCAAAGTGTGAGTCATGGGTTCTTAGAAGCCTTATTGATGGTCTGAGACTCTGCTCTGCCTCCATGTTGGCAGGTGGTCTAGAGAAGGCGATTAACCTGTCAAAAAGCCCAAAAATATTTAGTGAGAGATCCAGAATCCACTCTGGATGCAATGCCCTTACACAGCCTCAGAGTTCTATGCTGATAGGAAAATACTTCCCAATCACACCCAATCATGGCTACCTCGATGCTAGAGCAAAAAGAGACCTTCGCAAGTTTCTAGATGTTGAGTCCTAAATCCTCAAGTTATGAGCAATGTAACTATGGGTACGAGAGGTAAAGAATCACTATTCACTCTGCTGCAAAACTATGAAATGGAAACATGCATTTCTTACTCTCTGTTTCTCTCTTCCTCTCTCTCTCTCTCTCTCTCTCATGCACACACACACATACATGCACACATACACACACACATATGCACACAGAGACATCCTGCTCTTAAATGGAGGCAGTTGCGGGTCTTGGCACGGTCGTAGGGTACAACTTTCCTTTTCAATATCAACAATGTCATGCCATTGGTGATACAATAAATACAATAATTATGATAGTGCATTTTTGAAGCCTCATTGTATAACTATTGAGCACTTTACATATATGATTTCATTTAATCCTACAAAAAATTCTAAGGCTGTGCATTAGTTTGCTAGGGTTGCTGTAACAAAGCACCACATACTGAAAGACAACAGAAACCTATTAGTTCATAGTTCCAGAGACCAGAAGTCCAAGTTCAAGGTGTCCCAGGGTTTGTTCCTTCTTTTTTTTTTTTTTAAAGATTTTATTTATTTATTCATGATAGTCACACAGAGAGAGAGAGAGGCAGAGACATAGGCAGAGGGAGAAGCAGGCTCCATGCACTGGAAGCCCAATGTGGGATTCGATCCCGGGTCTCCAGGATCGCGCCCTGGGCCAAAGGCAGGCGCCAAACCGCTGCGCCACCCAGGGATCCCTGGGTTTGTTCCTTCTGAAGGATATGAGGGAAGGTTCTAGGTTTGTTGTCTTGGCTTATAGATGCCCATCTTCTTCCTGTGTCTTCACATCCTCTTCCCTTTATGCATGTGTGTTAAAATTTCCCTTTCTTGTAAGGAAACCAGTCATATAAATTTAGGACCCACCCTAAAGACTTCATTTTGACTTGATCACCTCTGTAAAGGCCTTATCTCCTAAAAAGGCCACATTCTAAGGTACTTGGGGTGACAACACGAACATATGAATTTTGTGAGGGTATAATTCCACCCATAACAGGCAAGTATGATTGTTATAACTGCCATCCTGGAGGTGAGGTACCCAGGCTCACACAAAGTAATGAGCTCATGCTCACAAAGGCCAGGAGGGAGGAGAACTCGTAAGAAGCCACTGGATCAAATGAAAAGCCTCCTCAAGATACTGTGTTTGAAAAAAAAAAAAAAAAAGATGCTATGTTTGCTGCTGTGTAAGTAAGGCCCAGATCAGGCTAATAGAAAAGGTCTCTGACCAGTTCCTGGAAACAGGAACATGGAAACATCTCTCCTAGATGACTCCATTTAGGAGTCTCTTTTCCCTGAAGAAAACAAGGAGCAGATTTCTGACTGTCCAGCCAGGTAGCCAGAGTCCCACTCTGCAGTGTCCTGGAGCCTCTGAGCTGCCTCCTGATTCTGGTGGGCCCAGGTGTTGACTGATGTTCTGAGTCTCAGCCATTGCCTCATCATTACTGTCAGAATAGAAAGCTGAGCACAACCTGCTAAGAAGCCAAGAGAATGAATGTTCAGTGTTTAACTGGGCAGGGGGTGGGGGAGAGGACAAATGACCACTACTATACATCATTCACTAGACAAGGGATTCCATCTGACAAAAAATTCCTCCAAGAGAAAATGACTATATCCTAGGAAGGGAGAAAGACTGAGGGAGCAAGGAGTGGAAGCCAGTGAGAGAGGCTTAGGCTGAAATACTTGCAAGTGATAAAATGGAGGAAAAGGATAAGAGCCAAGTTTGCAGGTTAGGAAGAAAACAGAGAACTGAAAGTCAATCAGATCCACTAATGCAAAATGTGTGGTTATTAGCATCTTTTTTTTTTTTCAAAGATTTCAGTGTAATTAGTCCTGAGTGTAAATTATATCTTTGTGAAACATTTTCATATGAATTTCATTGAGAATTTTAGGCCAGGTGAAGTGGACAGGTGAACCAAGATATGACTCATGGGAGGAGTGTGACCTCCTGTACATAAGGCAGCCAGAGCTAGCAGGGCTGGGTTTACACCCTGCAATTATGGGTTTTCCAGTTCTGAGGCCCTGGAAAAGTGAATTAACTCTTTGGGTGTTGGTCTCCATATCGTAATACATGTGCACCGTGATGGTATCCTAATGAGTTGTGGTGATTCGAGGAAATAGAGCATGTGAAAGTGCTGGGGTGAGCTTTGCACTTATGAGGTGCTCCACAAATATTTTTGAATAATAAGATTAATTGCATAGTAAGGCAGAGAGACTTGGGGAACAGGGCTCCTGTGTGTAATTCCGTCTCCTTTCTGGGACACAGAGAAGTGCATACTCATCTCAAAAGATATCCAAAGAAGAGGCTGTGTCATGAGATAGAGAAACAACCCTTCCAAAATCATAACACTGTAAGAAAAAATCTTGCAGAGCAGAGTTCAAATGAGACCAGTGGTTCACATGGACAATCAGCTATTGTATTATTGGGAAATAATCCTGACCTCCTGTAGGAAAAATTGTGAGTCCTTTATATCATTGAGGTGGAAAATGAAATGTGAGATCTTGGTGGTTGTGACTTTCATTCACTCCTAACATGGGACATTACTTGGATCACTTTGGGCATCATTTCCCACTCCGTTTCTTTTTCCTTCAAAAATGCCTCTGGGAACAGCAACATTTCTTTTTTTTTTTTTTAATTTATTTTTTATTGGTGTTCAATTTACTAACATACAGAATAACCCCCAGTGCCCGTCACCCATTCACTCCCACCCCCCACCCTTCTCCCCTTCCACCACCCCTAGTTCGTTTCCCAGAGTTAGCAGTCTTTACGTTCTGTCTCCCTTTCTGATATTTCCCACACATTTCTTCTCCCTTCCCTTATATTCCCTTTCACTATTATTTATATTCCCCAAATGAATGAGAACATATAATGTTTGTCCTTCACCGACTGACTTACTTCACTCAGCATAATACCTTCCAGTTCCATCCACGTTGAAGCAAATGGTGGGTATTTGTCATTTCTAATAGATGAGTAATATTCCATTGTATACATAAACCACATCTTCTTTATCCATTCATCTTTCGTTGGACACCGAGGCTCCTTCCAGTTTGGCTATCGTGGCCATTGCTGCTAGAAACATCGGGGTGCAGGTGTCCCGGCGTTTCAATGCATCTGTATCTTTGGGGTAAATCCCCAACAGTGCAATTGCTGGGTCGTAGGGCAGGTCTATTTTTAACTGTTTGAGGAACCTCCACACAGTTTTCCAGAGTGGCTGCACCAGTTCACATTCCCACCAACAGTGCAAGAGGGTTCCCTTTTCTCCGCATCCTCTCCAACATTTGTTGTTTCCTGCCTTGTTAATTTTCCCCATTCTCACTGGTGTGAGGTGGTATCTCATTGTGGTTTTGATTTGTATTTCCCTGATGGCAAGTGATGCAGAGCATTTTCTCATATGCATGTTGGCCATGTCTATGTCTTCCTCTGTGAGATTTCTCTTCATGTCTTTTGCCCATTTCATGATTGGATTGTTTGTTTCTTTGGTGTTGAGTTTAATAAGTTCTTTATAGATCTTGGAAACTAGCCCTTTATCTGATATGTCATTTGCAAATATCTTCTCCCATTCTGTAGGTTGTCTTTGAGTTTTGTTGACTGTATCCTTTGCTGTGCAAAAGCTTCTTATCTTGATGAAGTCCCAATAGTTCGTTTTTGCTTTTGTTTCTTTTGCCTTCGTGGATGTATCTTGCAAGAAGTTACTATGGCCGAGTTCAAAAAGGGTGTTGCCTGTGTTCTTCTCTAGGATTTTGATGGAATCATCCAAAATCTTTGGGATGTAGCAAAAGCAGTCCTAAGGGGGAAATACATCGCAATACAAGCATCCATTCAAAAACTGGAAAGAACTCAAATACAAAAGCTAACCTTACACATAAAGGAGCTAGAGAAAAAACAGCAAATAGATCCTACACCCAAGAGAAGAAGGGAGTTAATAAAGATTCGAGCAGAACGGAGCGGCAACATTTCTATCTTTCATTCCCCACCTGGTAGATGAGGGGGCTGAGGGCTGGGTACAGGGAATGATGTTTACTAGTTCACAATTCCCTCCTCCTGTATAGCCTGCACTTAAGAGGCATCCACATGAGCCATAATTTCCCCATTTTTCAAATGAGAAGAGTCTCTCCAAGGAGCTTGCCTGTAGAGACGTAGTTAGTTAGTAGCAGATTTAAACTTCATGCTGTCTAAGCCAATGCCCATGCTCCTTACATTATATTTACATTAATAAAATAACAAAAACTTAACACTTACATAGAATTGCCTGTATGTCAGGTATGGTTTAGATACCTTTACTCAGTCTTTATATAACTCTGTACAGTGGGTGAGGGTAGGTGCTGTTGTCACTAACTCATAGATGTGGAACCAGAGCAATGGATGGCATGAGTCAAGCACAGTTAGTAAGGATGGAGCTGGGATTTCATCCCAGGTGATCTGCCCCCTAGTACATCAACATTGGATTAGGTTGCCGGGGCTGCCATAAGCAAGCACCAGACAGCGGGGCTTAAACACCAGACATTTATCTCCTCATAGTTCTGGCGGCTAGAAGTCTAAGATCAAGGTGTTGGGCAGGATTGGTTCCTTCTGAAACCTCTCTCCCTGACTTACAGATGGCTTTTTTCTCCTTATGTCTTCACTCCTTATGTCATAGAGTCTTTTTTCTGTGTGTGCCTGTATCCTAATCTCTTCTTATAAGGGCACCAGCCATATTGGATTTAGCTCACCAAATGATGTCTATTTGACCTTAATTACCTCTCTAAAGACCCTGTTTCCAAATAGGGTCACATTCTGAGGTATCAGGGATCAGGACTTCAACATATAAATTTTGGGAGGACACAATTCAGCCTGCAACAACCACTGTACCAGACAGTCTCTTTCCAGTTGTACTCTCTCCAGTTAGAGTCTTGGTGCTTTGCTTTTATGTCCTTTCTTTTCCCATGGTCTTGACCCTGTGGTGGGATGGTGTGATATACATTATATTGATGGATACTGAATTTATCAGACAATGAGACTTAACTCCCCTTATAAATTCTCACCCCATGCTTTAGATAGAATTAAGTACCTACTGACTGATCTTAAAAGTGTTCTTTTCCTAAAAGTCACCATTTCTTCTTTATGAACTTAAAAAAATTATGTGAACAGATCGAGACAGTTGGCCGAGGGCAAAGGTAGAAATAGAAGTCAGATACGTTGCCTCTGGGGAAAATAAAACAGCTTGCTGTGTTCTCTTGAAGTTGCAGTTATAAAAATCTATGGTCTGACATGAGGAAATATTTGTTTTAACATTAAGACAAAATAGTGAAATAAAAATTGTATGCAAACATGGCCATGCTTAAATATAAAACTATAAACAAGAAATAAAAGACAGGAAGGAAGTGAACCAAGTTGTTCACATTGGTTGTCTTCCAGCCATGGTGCTAAGAGTGATTTTTTTTCTTCTCATTTTTTCTTCTAAGTACATAATACTTCATAGTGGAATAAATAATAACATTTTAAAATAACTCAAAGTTTCTTAAGTGTGATTACCTTATAATTAAGCTTCTATTTGGACTGAAGAGTCTGTGTTAGAAAGTCATCTCCCCTCTCACAACAAGCATGTGAAGACATAGATCTTGTTCATGAGGCAAGCTATACGTCTTTAATCTTCATGGGGAATTCGAATGTTCAAAGCATTCTCACAAAACTCAATTATTTAATTCTCAAAGCCACCATGTTCAGTAAATAGAGTAGTGATTAATATTAAAATAGGGTGTAAGAAGACTCAGGATCAAGAGAATCTGAGGGCTGGTAGTCACGGAGCGGCAAGTCAATGCAGACCATGAGGTCAGCTTTCTTCTAGTTTCTTCTGTACTGAGGTGCTAAGAATATATTTCTAAGTTTTTGCCTAAAAATGCAGGCCAATTTCAAGTAGGACAGTTTCTATAAGTGATTTTTCCAGTAGTATAAATGGTAGTACAGAATTTCATTTTTACTATACATATTTAGCACTTTTTTAAATGGTGTGGTTCTTTACCAAATTTTAACACACTGGAGGTGACCAACATATTCATCTGTACTACTGGCCCAACCTGTTTTGGCCTATCTCTGAAAATATTTCGCATGTATCCTGTGAATATATTTAAATTCATGTCAGATATATCATTAACGATGCAGACCATAGCTCTACCTTGGCCCTCAGATGATTCAGGCCTATGCAAAGATTTGTGCTCGTGTCAAGTCCAAATGTGTACTGTGCACTATTGTAGCCCAACATGCTTTGCTCAGTAGATGCCAGGCAAGGGTCAGGTGCCCCTGCGAGGTTCACGCTCCCATCTCGGTTTTGCTACCATCTGTGTGATAATAGGAGAACATATGACATGTCTCTGTGGGATTATGTCTTACTGTGGGTAGTTCACGGGCTTAAGTGATTGCTTTTTTGTTTTATTTGCTTTAGTTTGCTTTGGTTTGTTTAGTTTTGCTATTCCTCTAGCTTTGAATTTATGATTTGACTATGAGAACACTTAGATACTGTGGTTTGGTTATAAGCGAAGTTAGATACTCGTTCGAATTTTAAACAAAAAAGATTTCTCATTTATATCTTAAACTTTTGCAACAGATTATTCTGAGAGTACAAAGAAAATTAAAAAAAAATGCTACTTGTGTGGTTCTATCTGTAAGGATTAAGATATTTAAACCCTGCACAACCATAAGAAATTACCAGAATAAAGTAGATGCTAAAGTAGATCCTTTCTCAGATGAGACTGAGTTGTCATTACGCTTGATTTCAAATGCTTATGCAATAAAACAGCTTCATTTTGTAGCTGCTTGATATAATAATGAGGTATTATAAATTTGAGATTAGAAAATACATTTTTTTTTTTTTTAGAAAATACATTTGTCATAAGAAAATACCGATTTCACTTGCTTTATATTTAGGGATCTACCTAATAGCTTGTTTGAAAATGATATTTTCCTTTTTAAAAGTTTGAAAAACATTAAAGTAGGCCAATACCATACTAATTCTGCTTCTAAAAGCAGAACTTGCTTATACTGTAAGTTTTCATAGTTTCCCAGAATTCATGTTCTGGTTAATCATTGATTATTTTCAGCTTTTTCCAAGCTGCATGAGTTATTTCAAATTGAACCAGGATTTTGGATTTTCCCTGGGAAATAACCATTTGCTCATTGCTTCTATTGTTATTCATAAGACTGGTGATTAAGCATGACAGTTACCACCAAGACCTGCCCGACCAAGGCAAATTTGAACAAAATTCTCATCTCCTATAAGCCAGTTCAGAGGGGACGTTGCCACCTTTTTAACCTTCGCTTTCAAGATGCCCTATAAAGTCAAATTCCTAGATCAAAGGTTAAAAAGTCTTCCAATATGGAGAAAAAGAAGTTGGCCTTCCATTATACAGTCATTTGAAATTCCACTGCCTCAACAGGTATCAATGAAGGCAGCATTTTACCTTAGGCAGAACCTTCAAATTTGGGTGCCCTTCCGGTCACAGTGTTTAGGGGGTGATGTGAGGGCATTTGGTAGGCAAGGGCCATGGATGCTGGATGCATTCTAATTCATGGAACAATGATTTAGAGATTAACGAAACAAAACAAAACAAAAACAAACAAAAAACCAACCTCTATGTTGTGGAACTTTCAAAACCCTCACCTGAAATTCATGCAGGTGAAAAGCTTTTTGGAAATTATTTGAACTTAGAACCTAATTTCATTTTACAGATAGAAACACACAGCTCTTTCTGTATAGCTTTCTCACTCACTGAACTTTCTGAGAACACACCTACTTTGCAAGCCAAGGGGAGATTATATTTTTCTCTTATGGGAACTTTACCAATAGTAAAGTTCATGTCTGAAAAACCCTAACATTCTGATGACACTACTGGTGATACTTGAGTGACCACCACGACTGTGTTAGCCCTCAGCTGTAGGTGTAACAGCCAAGCTGTTCTGTTTAGGGTTGTGCGTTCCTGCCAACTTCATTATTTTCCTTTATTATCTCTTCATCATATTATAGTAGGGAGAAATATAGGGTTACATATAGTATTATACTGAGTTTTAACTTCAAGCACAGGAATGCAGAAGATGGACCTGAACACACTCTTCAGTTCACTGTGCATGATTAACATTGGTTCCTGTTTCTCTTGTTTTATAACCTATCATCTTTTATCATCCTAACACATTTCCATTCCCCATACAACCGTTTTAGTGTGATATAGTGAGTATTTTTCTGAGATTTTTTTCAAAATGGTTGTTATCGACAGGACTACCTCTGTGTTGTACCTCTAGTCTTTTTCTTGCATTTCCATTAAATACTATATCTTTGAGATGTGTCTATGGTACTACACGTATAGCTAAGCATCTGAACTATGCCCTAACTGCCGCTACTACCCTACAATGTGTGTCTGCCACCGTGGTGGTGCCCTCCCCTAGGAGGACACGTGGCTTCCGGTTTCTGCTATGAGGACCAGTAACCAATGAGCATCTTTGTCCCTGTCTTCTTATGGATATGTGAGAGAATTTCTTTCCTGGGACAGTCCCAGGGGAAGGATTGCTGGAGTCACAGTCTGTATCTACACTCTAGTTGACTGATTATGAGCATGTTGGTCTTCAGAATGGCTGTGCCATCCACATCCCTACTAGAAAACTTGTTCCTGTATTCCCCAATGTTTGTCAACCTTTGGTATCCACCTACTTTTATAGCCTTTTTTTTTTTTTTTTTTTTTTTTTTAGTGGGAGGAGGGAAGCTAATACGCTTGTAGTAATAGTTTTCTGTATTTCTTATTTCTCTGGCCACTAAAGACTAGAAGATCTCCTCGTGTGACTGTTAGGTATTCCTTTTACAATTTGGATATTAATCACTCTCCTATTTAAACATCAAAATCATTTTCCCCCCATTCCTTTTTGGAACAGAGTATTTTAATTTTGAGGTAACCAAATCTTCTTCAATTCTTCCCTCATATTTAATGCTCTGGAAGTTGTTAAAAGTCCTTAGCTTCTCTTAAAAACAGAGAAGAGATTATCTTACATTTTAAAATTAATGTTGTGGTTTTATCATTGATACTTAAGCTGCGCAACACATGGCTCCGTGTGCCAGTCCTGGTCCCCGACCCCTTTCACACCTTTGATGCCTTCCTCCTATCTCTCTGATCCTGCCTCCTCCCCAACTGTGCTAGGGGTCTGTGGGATGTCTGAATGGCTGCCTTGTGATGGGGAGCATTTGTGAAGAGCTGAAGAGCTGAGCAGTACAACTGAGGTAGCCTCAAATGCTTGAGAGTTGAGTCCATATGAATCATAAGGAAGGAGTTGCTACAATCCTGTGCCCACTGTGCCCTACCAAAATTCTACAAAAATTGGTCCTCGGTTGGCACAGTTCAAGTCCAGGTAAGCTGCTGGCCAAAGGCCAAGGGCACAAGCGAGGCCTCTGTGGGGCTGTACTCCTGCTTTGTCACTGGGATGTGGCAACTCTGCCATTAGGAAATGCAGAGCAGAGATGCACACGGGTGTCTCAGGCCCCTCAGGTCACCTCCAAGGAGCTAAGGAAAGCACTGTCTTCAGCTTTCGCATCTGCCCCGTCCCATGACTCTTCATCCTCTCTGCCCATCTTGTTTCTTTGGCGTGGTCACTCCAACTAGGTGTACTTAAGTGCACCTTTTGCCACTTCTTGCTTTCTGCCCTGGGCTCCTCTGTCCCTACCAAGGCCACTACTGAGCTTTCCCATGCCTGCACGAGCCCAGAGGTCTAAGCAATTTCATAGGCATAGAGCAACCCTCCAACATCAGACAGTGGATGGAAGATGGTCCATAACTACAGCCTCCTCTGCCCCTACATTGTACAGGTTCCTCTGAAGTTCCCAATTGTCCCGAGTGGGAATTAGCTCTCTCTCCTTCCTTGTTTCACTCTGTCCTGATTCCACTTCCTAAAATAAACTCTCTGCATCCATGCCCCTGTCTGAAGCTCTGCTTTGAGGGTCCAGTGGCTAAGACAGAGAGATTGCTCCATACTGACCTTCACAGTTTATATTTATATTTATATCCTGGCCCCTGGTTCTCATCTGCTGATGGATCCCACAGGTCACATAGAATCAAATTCAGCCAACAATTCTCCTATTTAGCCTATGTTACAACCTGTATCTCATATTGAGGTTCCAACAGTGCAAACAAAACATCCTTGTCCCTGCAGTGCCCTCACTTAGTGTGGAACACAGGCAAGTGTAAAGGCGATTACAATGGAAAACTGCTTTTATAATTCAGCAAAGATCATGTTTTTTTTATCTCAAGCAGCAGTAACTTCCAGCTGCCTCCATGTGCAGAGAAAGATTGAGGCAAGTCTGTTTGTAATGAGTCAGATGTAATAGAGAAACAGAGCACTGGACCAGGTCTGCCCATGTAGCCGGTGCTGCCCAGATGAACAGCACCATCCGGGTGCCCATGTAGCCGGTGTCCCCATGGCTGGCACCACTAATAGACCACAGCACTCTTGTCCTCCGAAGCTCACGGGCTCATTCAGCTTCCTTCTCATTAGAGTAAAACATGCAGCCACTGTACTAGGTCACATTTCACATTCACAATAAAGTCTATTTGCCTGGTGGACACTTCACATTTTGCAGGTGAGAAGACAAATCCAGGCAGAAGGAAAGACTTCCTCAAAGTGACCTTGCCAATCGATACCACAGTTTAGACAAAAACCCACAGACAGCTACCAGTGGGTGACAACTTGTAGCATGAACCCATGGCTGTGAAGAACACATGGTATAGTGTTCTTTCCTCCTGTGTTGATTTCTCATTCATTCATTCATTCATTCATCCATGTAATGCTTGTTCTCCATTCATTTTTCATCCCTACTGGTGCATAGGCAAACCTCACAGCCACTGATGTAATGTCCTTCCCCACTAATCAACTGGTTGACTAATTCTTTCATTCAGTCATATTTTTAGCAAACAAAACACCTCTGCAGAGAGTGAGAGCAGAGGTTACATATTACTCCGATTTAAAAGTCACAGAAACACATCAATGTTATTCTTACTAGGCTCTGAGCATCACGCATGCAGGAACCACGTGTCAATGCCTACCATTTCTCCACAGCTACTGGGGTACTACGGCCAATTGTTTCTTGTCCTTCTCTCTCCTAAGTCAACAGTGGGCCCTGAGAAGCTCTGAAAAACTTGTGGTCTTAAAAGGAGCTTGCAAACCCTTAGGAAAAACTGTATATATCAGTCAGGGTTCAAATAAGAAAAGAAAGACATTAAGTATTTCAAACAGAGACAATTAGTGTAAAAGCTCTATTACTTAGGTAATGAGAGAGCTGCAAATCCAACCCCAGCATGGTGGCTAACAGAGGCACTAACTGGCGTAGGACGGAGAAGTAAAATAAAAGAGTGACATCGGAGGAGTACAGGGGCCAATGTCACCCGGGGAAGATTCAGCTAATGAGGACCTCTAGGATGGAAGACACGACCACTATGGGGGCCATCACCTGCTGAGAGAAAGATACAAAGATAGCCGGCTCCTCCCTTCATCCCAGCTTTCCATTTCCCAGGAGGGCTTCCTATTGACCAGACCCACCTGAATGCCACCTGCATTGAGGGCCTGGGAAACGCAGCCCACAGGGGTCAACTTCTGGGATTCAAAGAACAGCAAGACAAAGGAAATGATCTGCAAGGAGAGTCCCAAGACTCACATAAATCTCATGCTGCCTTCCAGTTCTAACATCTCAAAGTCTCTGAACAAGCATTGGTCAGACCCATGATTCAGAGCATGGCACATGGTTTCGGTAGACGTTCTTTTCATCTCAGAAAAGATGCCAAGAATATAGGATTCCAGACTCATTTTTTTTTCTAATTTGCTAAACAGATGCAAATATGCTATCCTAGACAGTGCTGTAATATCAGAGGCGCGTGCCTACACAATGGAGTAAAATAAATATTTGTGTAAGGAAACAGATTTGGGTTTCTAATCTTAAAAGGAGATTTTCTCATCAAGTTAAAATATAGGCTAACATATGTTATTAGAAAACAATGTACCTTTATTTAGTTCAGTGTCTTCCAAACAAAGTCTGCTTTCTCATGTATGCAACCATTGTAAATCCACCTGCCAAAGATAGCATGACAGAGCTGGGCAGGATCTCAGGAAGGAGAAGACCTTTCTGACAGGCATCCAAAGTAACAGAGTAGATGGCAAAGGACACAAAAGTCCATAAATGGAAAGCAAGATACTTAACATGAAATGAAAGGTTATATCGTATTGGAGGAGTCAAGCCATTAGAAAGTCAAGCCAGTTAGATTCACATCATTTATACAGGACAGAAGGACAAGGCTGTACCAGAGTGGAAGGAAAGAGAACTGAATCACAAACACACACACACACACACACACACACACACTGCCAATGGAAATATATATATAATTTATCATATACCATATATTAAAACCAGCACTTATTATGTGCCTCTGCATAATAGATTCCACATTAAATTATGTAACTTGAATAATTTCTCCATAACCATGTGACATACCTTCCTCATACAACTATTACTGTAAATAACACTTAGCTAAGAGAGACAAATGGCTTCTTCAAGGGCACTCTGCCAATAATTCGAAGACATTTTTGTAGGACTCCAAATTCTGTTCTTATCACTGTACATCACTATGTTATAGGCATACATTAGGAACCGATTTAAATAAAGTTTTAGATTCACCCAACCTCTTGGCATTTATCTATAACTTAAGCTAATTATACACCACAAAGTAGAAATGCTACACTGATTCTAATATTAACCGCTCTTGGGATAATCTGTCAAGAAATAAGGAACCTGAAAAGCCACTTAAGTTGGGCATTTGCATTCTAATGTTATTTTTGTTTTTACTTGAAAATTTGTTAAGACCACATAGCAAGCACTGTGCAAAGAGGCCTCGTGACACTGTTTGGTTTCGTTCTCTCAACGACCCCCAAAAGTGAGTACTGTGATCCCTCTCTCACAAAGAGGAAAACAAAGAGGGTGATTATTTTAAGCCTGCCCACAAACCCACAGGCTGGGCAGACAGATCCGGAGTCTGGACCAGCCATCTGACTCTGTGACTGAGGGTCTTTCCTCCATCCTCGCTGACACTTTTTCAATTCGGAGTCCCAATCTTGGTTTGCTGAGAAGCCCGCGAGGCCGAGCGAACCACTCACGATCGCTTCCAGAGGCCAGGCCAGGTGTTCAACTCCTGGCCTTGCCTGCTCTGGATTATGCTTACTGGAGGCTTTTTAAAAAGGAGATCTCACATAATAACCCTATTATTAGTATTATCATCATTATTATCATAATCCTTTCTCTGAAATAATTTCCGTAAAATATTTTTACTAAAGAAGAAGAGCACTTGAAAAAAAAATGCTAATCCATCCCCTACCACACAAACCCCAGATGGCCTTGTATTAAGTGGAGGAAGACACCATAATAATAACCCCGATTACCATCAATTCCACGCAGCGGCAGATGTGAAAGAGATAAAGATGCCGGGATGCTCCCATAGAAGTTCAGAAAATCCTTCTGTCCTCCACACAACACAAAAGAACAAATCCATGTTTAAAGAATAGGTTCTGTGCAGTCACATTTTCATCTTCCTGCATATCTATGCCCCAGATGGCCCCATGTTTAATGGGAGGAGAATAATCGTCACTTTGTGAGCAATTCAGGGGAAATTACAGAAGTATGGAAACTGTCCTGTGTATCTTTATTCAATTTTCTCTCATTTCCCTAGCAGCGTGAACAAAAGGAGGGGTGCATATTTTTAGCTGAGGGTGCCATTTTGACTTCTGAAAGAGAGGACAGGGATCCCTGGGTGGCGCAGCGGTTTGGCGCCTGCCTTTGGCCCAGGGCGCGATCCTGGAGACCCGGGATCGAATCCCACGTCAGGCTCCCGGTGCGTGGAGCCTGCTTCTCCCTCTGCCTGTGTCTCTGCCTCTCTCCTCTCTCTCTCTGTGTGCCTATCATAAATAAATAAAAAATTTAAAAAAAAAAATATTTTTGAAAGAGAGGACATCCAAAGTGACTTACGCTAAGACTCTTCTGCTCCGCTTCAGTTTGTAAACACAGGAGAATAAAGTAAGTCTGTTCCTTGGCTAGTCTACCTAAATTTCAATTAATCAAAATGGGTAGAAGTTAGTTTCTTGAGTTGCACTAGCCATATTTCTAGTGCTCAATAGTCACATGGGATGAGTGACTGCCATATTGGATAGAATAGATACTGAACATTTCCATCACTGTAGAAAGTTCTATTGGATAGTGCTGTGCTAAATGCTGAGCGTACTCATTTTTTGAAACTAACTGTATTGACACCTAGAATCATGAAGTTTTTAAACTTAAAAGACTTTGGTCCACATGGAGCTCAACAATTCATTTTACATAAAAGAAAAACAAAAACAAAAGCCTAGTGACTTTTCTAGTAAGTAAGGCTGTCCCAGAAAGATGCTAGAGGAAAATCATCATGTCACGAGGTGCACTTATTCTCACACACACACTATTTGGTTTTGTTTTCTCAACGACCAGCACAGGTAAGAATTATTATCTCTTTTTCACAAATAGGAAAACAAAGAGGGTGATTATTTTAAGCCTGCCCAAAGACCCACAGGCAGGAGCGGAAAGAGCAAGGATCTGGACCAAGCAGATCATACTTTGTAAGATTCTCAAGGACAAAGGCAATTGCTTTTCCTTTGTCCATCCCTCGTGTCTAAAGCCACACCGAGCACACAGTGGAGATCCAGGAGATGTTTGATTGACAGTGGAGATCCAGGAGATGTTTGATTGATCTGGGAATATCAAGAAGAACATTGGGACCTAATTTCTAATCCATTAATCACAGTAGTAGGGTTCAGAGAATATTAGACATAGGCTGGGTACGTATTGGCAAAGAGTCTAGAATGTCACTTAAGTCACAGCCAGGCTACATCTGGTTTCCCGGAGCAGATATGGGCAGCCTGTGAACAGGTGCTGGGTATGTCCACCTGGGCAGGTGTTGACAGCACCTGTGATAGCCAACAGAGAGTTCATTCTGACCAACATGACACACATTCAAAGGACTCACGAGAACAACAGAAATCTAGGCAAAGCAGTTGGCAATGAGATTCTAGAATTCCTATCGGAATGTCTGTTGGGAAGCCGACCCAGTGGGAAAGGTCACAGTCAGGAGCTTGGACCAGTAGAAACAGCTCTTATTTCTCTCAGGAAGCTGGGAGTTTTTAGGAGCAAAGTTCCAGTTTCTAGATTAGGAATTTACCAGAGGAAGGCAGGACCTTGGCTCAGGAAGAAACAGAGAACAAAGCAACTCGCCCCAGGGAGGAACTAAGATCCAGCAAATGAGGCTGGTAAAGAGGTTTTCAGAGCAATTTTAGACTATTATTTGTCTTGTGGAACTAGTCTGACTTAATAAATGTGAATTTATGGTTGCATTGTCCTCACCTCTCTATCCCCCCGCCCATCCTGTTTCAGCTGAGAGCAGGGCAGAGCCAAGGGAACAGGAGGCAATCGGTGCCGGGAGGCCTCACTGTGGAGTGCTCAGGTCAGCCCAGGAGTGGGAGATCTAAGATTGGGGTAGCCCTCCATTACCCAGTGGGCATTAACCCTATCTGTTTGTGGCAAAAAGAAAAGAAAAAAAAAGCCACGAGGGGAAAAAAAAAAACTCTATAAAAATGCATATATTAAAAGGCACTAAAGTAGTTAGCATAGAAAAAAGAAGGAATTCCTGTGATTTCCTGCCAATGCCTTTAACATTTCTATTTTGAATTACATATTGAGGATGGGGCTGCAGGCGTTCACCAAAATATTGTCTATACTGATCCTCTGAGGGGCGTGATCCAGAGCAGCCAGGAGCTATCAGCGAGCACAGACCAAGCCAAGGACCTCATGGTCCCAAAGAAATCAGGACAGACAGCAGTGTGGGGTCCTCTGCAGCCGTTCTAGAAATTAGATCCCTCCTCAGCCTCCTCTCCCCTCATTATTTAAAGCAAGAAGCCTTTAAGTGTTTGAGCTTTAGAGCCATCTCCTCAAAGAGTTAACATAATATAAACCATCATAAAAGGGGAAAAAAAAACCCAGGGACCCATTTATACTCAAATTACACAGGAGTCGCTTGTCTCTATCAAGGCTCAGGAGTATTTGCTCTTAAAAGCTATTTTTTCCTCTGAAACAATAGTGCAGGTGCATTGCCTCTAGTGTACAACGCATTCATCCCGGGAGGCAGGAAGGTGATTTCACACCTGTTTCTTCTTTTTTATTTGCTCCTGGCCTGGCTAATTTACCCAATGTCAAGAATGGTGTGGCCAGAGTCTGTCAACAGGAATTACTGCCTTGCTACATAGCGCCCTTGCTCTGGGACTTTGGATGATGTGATGCGCTGCACACCCTATTCTGGAAGAATCTCTGTTTCACATCTTATGTGAGTGGAACTGAGTGTCCTAACAACTTAGAAGGGATTACGTGTCTGTGCTATTATACATATATGTGTACATGCGTACACGCACAGAGCCAAGAACCTACCTGGCATAGGGCATACACTGCTAATGAGGGATAGAGAAAGAAATAAGAGGTGTTATTCTGTGCTTTGATTGGTTAAGGTGATTCCCTGCAAAGGACATCTGATTGTCACTTCCAGAGAGGAAAGGGGAAGAAAAGAAATCTCAAATCTCTGAAAGCCCGAACTGTGCCATGTACCCTGGATCCAGAGAGGTGGACTTTTCACATCTCTCTGTAGTAGAACTTGGGGGGCAAACAGTAGGTGATGAAGACCGCGAGGCAGCATGTGGTATTTGCAGGAGAGAGCACAGTTTTGTTATATGGGGTGGTGGCCGCTCCCTACTTTACCTCAACTCTCTGTATTCCACTCATGTTTATTTTTTGATATGCTCTGGAACAGAATGGCCACATATTCAAAACTCCTTGGTTTAACATAAAACTTACAAATAATGAATCAGTAGCCCTATCATTTTTTTTTAAATCATGCTCTCTGCCCATTACAAATAGTTGACATTATCCTATTATTTATGTTTTCGGTATGATTTTGGCAATTCTAATAGAAAACCGGTATCTTATAAACTTGTCAACTTCTTTTCCCATCAAAATGTTTCTCTTGTTTATTGTCATGTGATGCCAATTCAGGTTACTCAGGAGCAGCTTGAGCTGCAAATTTGTTAATTTGTAAGTCAGTGCTTTGAAGGCTCATAAATTCTCTAATCAAACAAAAGGCTTTAAAGAAACATTTGATATTTTTGAATAAAGTGCACCAAATTATTGAATATAAACTTATTTTCATATTTTATGTTGCTTATTTAAATATTTAGAATATGGTTTTAATTGCCATGAAACTTCACTAAACATCCACCTGTCAGTAAAGAAACTGATTATTTTTTTTTTTATATTTGCATTCTCCTGAAAGGGAAACAGGTGTGAAAACCTGCAGGTATTTATCCACCAACAAAAAATAAAGGATATCTGTGAAATGTGGAGGAAGAAGTAAACATGAACGTAATCTTGAAGCTGCATGCCATAGGTATGCGATTCCAAATGCAAAATGCACAAAGAAATTCCAGAGGAGCAGGGAAATGCACCCTTATCCCTGGTGTGTACCTTGTCCTCCCATTGCCTGTAGGGTCGAGTCCAGACTCCTTATCCAGGGATTCAGGACATGTAAACATGGCCCCCAGTGACTTCTGCTTCATCTGACACTTCTACTCAAGCCCTGACCCTTCTGCATTTGTAATCCTCTCTGCGGAGGGCACTTACCTCCTTCCGCTCCTGCCACAAGTGCTCCCTGTGTGCCCCTGTTCCAGTCCTTCTCTGTTCCAGGATCATCTGTCCCCTCTGCTTCTTATTTGTGTAGTCATGGTTTGGACACCTCTTTTCAGGCCCCAGTTATTCAATGAAGAATTGATGCCCAACTGTCTCCCTCATCTCCCCCATCCATGGAGCTCCTAGGCCTCCTCTGACCTCAATGGCATGGGCAGCACCATGGCAGTTGTAAATTGTGAAAATATTTGTGGAACACCTCTCAGACATCAGGTGCCTCATTAGGCTCTGTCTCTCTCTCTCTCTTTCTGTCTATGTATGTTAATTTAATCCTTGCAACAATCTTCTCATGTTTATGATAATATCAGTTTATAGATGTGAAAATTAATGTTGTGTCATTTTCTCAAGATCCTAAAGATTGTTCATGGAATTTCCTGATTTTCCATTTAGTGTCTAGGGTATGTGCTGATGTCTCTTTTATCAATCCTGATATTGGTAAGTTTATGTCATTTCCATATTCTTCTTACTCATTCTCACTAGAAGTATCTCAATTTCATTGGCCTTTGCAAAGAACAAGCTTTTGGTATCTCTGATTTTTCTCTATTGGTTTTCTTAATTTCTGTGATGTCTGCTCTTTATTATTTCCTTTATTATGTTTGCCTTATGTCTATTTTGTTCTTTTATTTCTAATTCCCTTTTTTTTTTAAAAAAAAGATTTTATTCTTTTATTCATGAGAGACACACAGAGAGAGAGAGAGGCAGAGACATAGGCAGAGACATAGGCAGAGGGTGAAACAGGCTCCCCACCGAGCAGGGAGCCTGATGTGGAACTGATCCCAGGATCCTGGGATCACACCTTGAGCCGAAGGCAGATGCTCAACTGCTGAGCCACCCAGGTGCCCCTATTTCTAAGTTCTTAAGGTGGAAACTTGATCATTGACTTGCAGTCTTGCTTTCTTCTAATTCAAGTATTTAGTGCTACAGTTTCCTTCTAAGTTGCATTCAGAGGGAAGACACAGGATGGGGTGAGTCTGCTCCATCCCACCAGAACTGGGACTCCAGAGCTTCAGTTTAAGAGAAGTAGGTGTTGTGGCAAGATCCTAGGCTCTGGGGGCAAATTGTCTTGAATTCTTCCACTCTGCTTAACAAACTCTGTGTCCTTGGGAAAGCTCTTAGAAGTCTTACTTTCTCAAAAATAGCTGTAACAAAATGAGACCAAAAGTCCTATTTCTGGCCCTTCCATGAGAATTTATATAAGGCGAATGCACACTGCCTTTACCTAGAGTCTTGGTCCTTTCCATACTTCAGACCACTGAGTCTTGGCTGCCCTTCCCACATCAACATAATGCACAAGTAACCTGACACCCTCAGCCTTGGCTTGCTGACCTCTGCTCCATGCACACTTCTTTAATATTCAGTTTTAGTTAGCATTTATCAGTCACCTACTTCATGCCAGACATTGTGCCAATGATTTCCACGTGTTAGCTTTTAGTGCCAAATGCATTTGTGTAGAGGAAGTTGTTACTATCCAAGTTTTTAGAAATAAAGACAAGTCCTCATCAAAATCACGCAACGTGTATGGTGTAAAGACGAGATTCAAATCCATAGTAGCTTGACTCTAATATCGTGCTCTCCTCAATATAGTAGAGCTGCTCCTAGTGTTTTCCATTTTGTCTGCCTAGATTTCTCATCATCAGCTTCTTCATGTCCTCTGAAGCCTAATTGTCTCCTCACCTGGATTGTGGATTCTAGGCTGGAGGTTCATCTACCGTGACCACTTGAGATTTGGCTCTGGTGCTCCCATGGCCCAGCCATCCTCAAATCAAGGTATCTTCCAACTCCAGAAGAATGGCAGGGCATAGCGAAGTGAAGAGGGCACTGCCTAATTAAACAATCACTCACTACTTAGGGATACATATTTTTCTAAAAATTCCCCCAATGCAAACTGTTTTCAATTTATTACAGGAGGGATATATATATATATATTCTTTCCTACTGACTATTACCATTTCAATTTTCCAGTCAAGGACAAATCTGCTTTTTCTAAAACATAAAACCAATTTTTCTAATTCCTATATACTCTGTGGGTCTGTCACAGATATATATCCTTCATCATAATGCTTTTCTAAGCAGTGAATCTATAAGCCCCTTGACTTCCCTTCTCCTCAGAGTCTGTCTGAACCAAGGCAGACTTAGGAATTAATGCTCTAAGCTTTCCACTGGCATCTCATTTCCACTGTAGACAACCCTGAAAGTTCTTTACCTTATTAAAGTCAACATGTCTTGACTAAGAAGAGATGAGTATAACTAGGGAGACCTGAGAGCTGCTTCCATTTGGATCAGAAACAAGTGTAGAGAGGGAGGATCTAGAGGCAGGAGTGGGGATGGGACAGGGGGTAGTACTAGGGGCACGAAGGGAGGACAGTGGGATGGTTAATCTTATGTGTCAACTTGACTGAGTGTTGGGGTGCCCAGACATTTGGTCAAACATACTGGGTTTATCTTCGAAGATATTTCTGGATGAGATTAATATTTGAATCAGTTGACTGAATAAATAAGATCACCCTTTTTAGTGGGGGGTGGGCCTCATCTAATCAACTGATGACCTAAATAGAACAAAAAAGGCTGAGTAAGAAGGAACTTTGCTTGCCTGAGAAAACATTGATCTTCTCCTACTTTTGGACTGAAACTTATATCATTGGCTCTCCTGGTTCTCAGGCCCTCAGAGTCAGATTGGAATTACACTGTTGTCTCTCCTGGGTCTCAAGCATCTGAACTTGGGCTGGAACTTACACCATCAGCTAGCAGCCTGGTTCTTGACCTCTAGACTAGAACTGTGACTACTCCACTGGCTCTCCTGGGTCTCCAGGTTGCTGACTGCAGGTCCTGGGACTTGTCAGTCTCCATTTTCACATGAGCCAATTCCTGATGACTAACTTCTCTCTCTCTTCCTCTCTCCTGTTGGCTCTTTTCTGGAGAACACTGGCTATTATAGACAATGAGTGATGTAAGTTAAAGGAGACAAAAGTGAAAGACACTGGTCAAGTCTAGGTTCCTTACACTAACTAGCAGTATGCCTTATAAGTCACTTACCTTTTCTGTTCTTTTTTTTTTTTTTCTTTCATTAAAGGTTAGTGATGACATGACCAGGGGGTTACTTAGGGCCCTTATATCCCAGGATGTTCTAAAAGAAGCTGTGAGTATGGTAAAGAGTCTCTCTTTCTATACTGACTGTGGCCCAAAAAACAAATTGAAATTTGGTGACTGAGAAGCTAGGCCACATTTGTTTGTCAAGTCAGGGTTATAAAGGATTCTTAGGTTCTCAGGCCAGTCCTCTAAATCCTACTAATCCACGATGAACTTGTTGGTATAAGATTTGAGAAGCAAGGGAGAGAGGGAACAACAAAGGAGTTTCCCCAAATGTTGCTGAGTATGGTATCCTTCTATGAACCCCCTCCTCCATGGTCCCATGGTCCACTCATTGCTGTTTAAATAGGCCTCACTTCCCAAGAAGTTCTAGGTAATGAAATCACTATCTCAACTCATTCCCCATTAAAAATTTTCAAAGATCATTCCTTTAGCCCCACTTCATTCTGCTAACCAGTAAGAGAAAAATAAGTATAGTAGTTCACTAAGAAAAAAAACAAAAACAAAAACAAAAACAAAAACGAGTGAGTAGAAGTCCTTAATCTTACTTCCAACCATTTTCATCTTAAAGAGACTAGTATTGACCTAACATTTAACAAGATACCAGCTTTCTCTGTAAAATAAACATATTTTTATTTTTGGAAGAGTGGAGGTATTTGGGACATGTAATTAGTTTTGTAGACAAACCAAATTCACCAAGGAGAAGTCTCAGATAGGTGCTTTGAGGTTTATGTTTCCCTATCTTCAGTAGTACACAAAAGTTCTTAAAGGCTCTAAATGTCCACCCTCTTGTGGCAGGGGCACGAGCTCCAGTAGAAATGACAAGTGAAATAGAGCCACTCATGTGCAAGTTTGGAATATTAGATATTTCTAAAGAATCTACTCAGCATTACCCTCCAATATCAGAAGGCTTCCTGAGATTCCTTGGGTTTATGTCTCTCTACCAATTATCCTTCTCACTGTAATCATGGCTTTTCCTGTTTATTTCTGAGTAAATCATAAAATCCATGTCTTTTAGCCTGTCAAATTCCCGACACATTCAAGTCTGTCTGTAGATGCTTACCTAATCATTGTTTCAATGAATGATCAGTCAACACTCTGGCAAAAAGCAAGAATTTATTTCTAGGCCTTTCTTAAATTTCCAAGGTGGTATCTAACACCCACTTAATCACACTCTACTGAGAACCACTGAGATATTGAAATATTAGACAAGACATGGGATTTTCATAGCCAAACAGAGGGCTTTATTTTCCCTCACCTCTCAAGTCTACCTGGGGGGGTTATGAGCCATTCTTGTTGTTGTTGTTGACTTCACATATTCTAAACAGTAAATCTGGAATTGTTGCCATGTTAAAAATTTGATGGTACATATTTTGTTTACTCACTGATTATTTAACTCAAAAGTATCTATAAAAAGATAGAGTAGGGATACTAATTAAAGTGCCAGCTAAAAATATCAGAAAGAGTGAGGATAAAGTGGCAAATAAAGAGAAGCATCCCCTCCTCTCATGAAATGTACTGTCCTCTGGAAGAGCAGACATTAAAGAAGTAACTAACTATGGGTTAACGACCGAACTTTAGAAGTAAGAATAAATACAAATTCTGCCTTTAGCTGTATGGAAACTCACAACTTGATGACTATACTTCAAAGTAGTGAAATCAAAGCTGGAGGGGTTTTAAAAAATATTATCTATTTTCTTCTGTAAGGTGATTATATAGTTTTTATATTGAAAAGCTTGGTAATTATGGATCATATGCTGACCCATAGAGCATTAAAGACTCTTGAGTAAGAGAAAATATAAACCGATTTGAATGATACACACACACACACACACACACACACACACACATAAGTGTCTGTGAAATCTGGTGACATCTGAATAAAGTCTGTAGATTATATCAGTATTGATCCCCTGGGTTCGATATTGTGCTATAGTTATGTCAGGTGTTTCCACCGGGAAGAGCAGGGAAAAAGGTAGAGGAGATCTCTCTGTACCGATTTTATAAATATTTCAGATTATTTTAAATTGTGTCATAATTATTTCAAAATAAAGCACTAATAAATAATATTCAAGATGTAAATGCTGCAATCTCAAGTTGTTTCTTCATGTAGAAGACTGGAGAAAATGACCCTGGTTTTGTTATAATGCAGGGGTTGTGGCCTTTCCTCCCTTTAAAACTATACTTGAATGTTTTATACTATATTTTCCACAATATTTAAATACAGTTTCGGGCACCTGGGTGGCTCAGTGATTTAGCATCAGTCTTTGACTCAGGTCGTGATCCCAGGGTCCTGGGATCGAGTCCCACATCAGAGCCCCTGCAGGGAACCTGCTTCTCCCTCTGCCTGTGTCTCTGCCTCTCTCTTTGTGTCTCTCATGAATAAATAAATAACATATTTAAATACAATTTCAATGCTATTTAAGTCATGTTAAAAGAAAATATAGCTTAAAAACATATTTCCCTTAGGAAAGAATCTGCTTTGACCGGTTTCTTGCTACATATTAAGAAAGAATATGAAAGTTCTGTAGAAATCTGTCAAAAGCCAACCCATTTCATCCACCTGACTCTGTAAGCTTGTCTTCTCTGCCATAACATTGCAAGGGATGGTAGAGAACCTTGTTGAAATACTTGATAAATCATCATTTTTAGGTTTCAAACTTTATCTCCCAAATCTGGGTCCTGCTCACGGAAATGAAGCCACATGCTTATCCTGAACAAGACTCAGTTATTACAACGACTGCCCTACTTATTCCTCAGCTGTGGTGTTTGCGGTGCTAGCAGGCAAAATGAATGTCAATAGCTCACCATCCTTTTAGCTGTTAATGGGGTTATTTTATTTTTGTGGGCTTTATCAGAATAAAACTTGTTTTTCACTTTCACATATGTATCGAATGTGCACCTTGCTGTTATTTTAGCAGTAAGAATCTATAGCCAATGATATCATGGGTTTTCCACATGCTAAGTAATCCTTTTGTGGCTTTTGCATAGTAAATCTATGTTAGTAACATTCAGGACTAGCCATTCTCCCACACATTTTAGGTACCTATTACTAATCCAAATAAATGTTAGTTAAACATCAAATTTACTTCTCTTAAAAAACAAATCGTGTCTGTTTCTATCACAGGTAGACCCAGGTTTTGACACACCACATGCTTCTGCCAGAATAAAGGTGCCGCCGAGGTAAAGGAATCCAGCACTTTCCTTTATTTGTTTTATGCATGTGCATAGTCTCTGGAGCCTGAAGGTCTAATAAAATAGTAAGTAGATAAATACTTTGGGAAATGCATTGAACTTTTCATCACAATGCTCCCCCAAATATCATTTGCTTCCCGTTTCCTTCAGAACTGAAGAGTACGTAACGACAACAATGCTTATATAGTGTTCGTTACATCCCAAGCACTGTTCTATATGCTTTATATATTTTAACTGTTTATCCTTACAGCAGCCCTATGAAGTTGATAATAATTTAGTCCCATTTTGTAGAGAAGGAAATTGAGGGTTGGGAAATGTATCTTAGGTTCATACAACCACGGAAAAAATAAGTTTGGAGTCCCTAACACAATGTTGCTCTAGAATTTACACTTCTAATAACTATGCTAGATTGCCCAATAAAAAAAAAAATCCCTAGTTCTCGGGGGTACCTGGGTAGCTCAGTGGGTTAAGCGTCTGCCTTTGATGCAGGTCATGATCCCTGGATCCTGGGATCAAGCCCTGTGTTGGGCTCCCAGCTCTGCAGGAAGTCTGCTTCTCTCTCTCCCTCTGCCTCTCCCCCTTTCTTGTGCTCTCTCAGGGGAGAAGTACCTATCTCTCTCTCTCTCAAATAAATAAAAAAATCTTTAAAAATAAATCCCTAGCTTTCATATTCAAGTACCACCACCATTTGACTGTGTGCAACTTTGCAAACCTCATTTCCCATGATTTTGCATCTCTGGCTAAGTAGAAAACCCACTGCTCCCCAGACAAGTCTTTCCAGCTCCATGAACTTGTCCATCTGGCTTTTGCTTTCTGTAATGTCCCCTGTTTCTATTCAACACCTCGGCCATCTGGGCCCTGTGTACCACGTTTCCTAGCGCTATCAAAAACTTCCCAAAGCCAGCTGCCACCCAGAGACAGAGCTACCAGTCTTTGAAGGGTTGCTCATTCCTTGGCAGTGACATTGATGATTGCAGGTTGGAGGCCCCCCTTCCATTTTGGTCCTCTGAGTATCATACATCTTTGATGCTGGTGGAGCCCAGGGTGCCAAGAGGAGCATTGATGATGGAAACTGAATTAGATGAAGGTTCAGACTAGGTTTCATAAGACTCCTTGCAGGTCTACCTTTGGAGATTAACCCAAGTGTCATCACAGTGTATCACAACAAACAAACATCTAGGAGGGAATGCCTTGGGGATTTATGGGGCACAAATGAATGAATAGCCAACAGGCTGGTAGAGGCAGAGCACAACCTGGGAAGACTTCCTAGAAGAAGTGTTACCTGGGCAACATTTTGAAGACAGAAAAGGAATTTGCCAAAAAAAAAAAAAAAAAAAAAAAAAACAGAGGTGAGGGTAGGCTGTCTGTATGAGAAGTCACTGCAGGTGGAGAAAGCAGTCTTTTGCTAAAGCACAAAAGCAGAAGCAAGTATGTAGGCAACTACATGTCGCTTGGGTTTGTTACATGCACCTGTATATGTGCATATGCGTAACATGTATGTGTGTGTATGTGTCCTGGCATGGTGACGGCTGCTTAGCACCTGCTCAATAAAAGCCTGGGTCTTCCTGCTTTTATTTCCATACCTCCCTCAGCCCTGCCTCTTGCTCCATATGCACAGGTTTGGGAACTTAGCATCCTTTTTTTAAAAAGATTTCTTTATTTTATAAAGAGAGAGCAAGAGAGTGAGAGAGCACGACCTGACAGACAGAGGGAGATGAAGAAAGAATCTCATGCAGACTCCCTGCTCAGGGCCGAGCCTGACGTGGGGCTCGATATTACGACCCTGAGATCATGACCTGAGCCGAAACTAAGGGTAGGATGCTCAACCAACTGAGCCATCCAGGTGACCTGAACTTACATTTTGTAAATGAGCTTTTGTTCTCTTCATGCAGACACCTTGAGCACACCTCTGAAATCTTTGCTTGAGGAAACTAAAGTTGATAAATTCTGCTTCTCGTGAGAAAGAAAATTTTATCCAAACTATCCATAAATGTTTTTCTGTTTCAATGAAACAGCATGGCATCACCGTACTCTACCTGCAAATCTCAAGGTAAATCCTAAAGGTGGTTCAGGATTTCTGAACGCTGTTTTATCTGAGCCCTTGATTATATGCCTTGCCTCCCCCTGCCCCCTACCCCCCACCCACTGTCTTTGGTGCAGTGGTCAGTGTAAGATGTGTTATCACAATTACAAATTAATAATTTTTTTTGCACCAAATAAAGTGATTTGGTAGATGCTTCCCCTGTGCAACAGTTTGCAAAATGTATTGTGCTTTTCGAGACAGACATTTTATGAATAGGTACAAAATTCGCAGGACTGCAGTGTAAAATTGCTGCAATTGATTTGATAAATGGCTGCCATTTTACTTGGGAAAATATTGGCGTTGCTGTACTCCACTGATAGGAGAACACTCTTCAAGAAAGCCACGAGCTCTGCTCCTCTGGGTCAGCATCTCAAAACAATTTACAGCAAAATTAATACAACTTAAGAAGAAACTTGAAAGGAAAGTCAGAACAACCACCTTCTAAGCAGAAGATTCACTAATCCAAAACAGAGACAAAAGCCTTAATTAAATACCAAATCAGACCAGCTTCTTTTTTTTTTTTTTTTTTTTTAGGAGAGATTTTCAGCCTTTCGGTGATTTGCGTATTCTTAGAAACAAAGGAAAGGGAGCTGCAGAGTGTGAGGGCTCTGCAAACAAACAGCCTCAAACTTCATTTTCTATATAGCAAAGTGAGCGAGGGAAAAGATTGTCATTCAGCTAATAAATAGGTATTGTGTTCTTGAACTCCTGCTGACTGCACGAGGGAACAATACACCAAATGCCTTCTTGTGGCTTCCTCATCTGGAACCCTCTGTCTGCCCATCGGATTCTTGTCCAAACGCCCCGCTGGCAGCTGTCACCCTCCAGATTTGCAGAGATGAGCTCAGTGGCTGTGCCACCAGCACAAGTTGGAAGAAAGCTCATTTCCATGGAGGAAGACAGGGAGATGACAGGTTTCTTTTGTTGATGTTTTGTATTTTGTTTTTCCAGGGCAAGACAACTCACTTGGTGGACATAACAAGCAATCTGGCCTCCACATCGACAATCCAGATGGCTGTTAGTAGCTGAGCGGGGCTGGCCATCAGCAAACTCAATCCAGCTCCTTTATTACGGGCGACCTTCTCCCTGTGGCCTGCAAGCCACATGGTCTTGTCTAAGGGACTGTGTGTTTTGAATGTAATGGGTGTTTTTCAATTTCTAACATCCACACCTCGGTTCATTTTTAAAACTCATGTGCCATTTGGAAATGTGCTAAATGGGAAACCGTGAATAATATCCTGTTTTGACATCTTCCTAAAGCAAAGTGCTCATGAATCTTGAGGCATGTGATCTATTAATTAATGTAGGCATTGATCAATGGAGAGCTAAACCCAGGTCTGATCTGACTCCCTGCATGGTCTGAGACTGGCGCCCCTGCCTGGAGTTTGCTCATCTCTGGAGACAGAGTCATAGGTCCCTCCCAGCTTTCACAGAAATGGATTTGTCTAATTAAATTAAGTCCGATTCTATTCAATTCACTATATTTCAAATATGTATCTACACAGTGTCAGAAACTCACGGGTAGGTGGCCCATGTTCTCAGGGAGCTCAAAATAACACTTTATTCAATTAATTTTACTATTTAGTCTTGACCCTGAGTTGTTTTCAAAAGCATCCATGAAGCCAAAGAAGAGGACCTGAAATAATGCAGATATGCCAAAGCACTAAACAGAGGACCCAATCACTACGTATAGAAATCTCTAGAACACAGTGCAATCCTGTGAAGTAAACCCTGAGTTTCACACCGAGGCTATGGCTGACTGGCTGTGGGAGAAGGGAGACTCAAAGGGGGTGGAAAGAGTCAGAGAACTTGAAGAAATCTGAGAACAGAGCCCACTGAACCTTCTCTTACAGGAATGAAAGGGGACATATATCCAACCTCAAGAGGTAGGGAACAGAAAGAAAGAATAACTCCAATCCAGAAATGCGAAGGGGTGTGTGAGGCTCAAGCTTAAGAAAAACCAACAACAAGCTAAATGTCCAAAGATCCAATCACTGAAAGACTATAAGTACCGCTCTGCCGTTAATGAGGAAAACCAACACGGCCTTTCCAGCTGCCTCATGGCCTCTAGTGTCCAAGTCATCATGGTCACGGTGATGGCCAGGTGCTTGTGTTTGGGACTAGAGTGTCCACGTGCCGTGAACCAGCAGCATCAGAGGAAACAGCCCACCCTCCTTCAACCTACCAGGGGTGTGAGGGTGGGGGCTCCCTACTTCCCAGGACCCTGGGAAAGGCTCTCAGGCCCTTTGGATGGTCCTTGGAGTGGAAGATAGATTTCCCAGTCCATTCCTCAGGCTAATTCTGCCCTTTGATATGGCCACAGAGTCCCCCTGGCTGGTACCTTGACTCTTAATTTTACTGATAAAATGAGCTCAGGAGGACTGTTCAGAAATGTTGGTGCATCCTAATTTCTCTGACACTATTTTTTCCTAGTCACAGGTACTGAAGAGCAATGACAAAGGCGTTCATGTCGGCAGTGCAAACACCCCTCTTGGTTAGCTGTTATGAGATGAATCCCCTCCCTACTCACCAACTCAGTTCCTAAACTGAAGCCCAGACCTCCAGTATCTCAGAGTGTGAGCATAGTTGGAGATGGGTCCTTTGCAGAGGTAATTAAGGTCAAATGAGGTCATGAGGATAGGCTGTAATCCAATATGATAGATGTCCTTATAAGAAGAGATTAGGACATAGAGGGGGCGCCACATGAGGACACAGGGAGAAGGTGGCTGTCTGCACACCAAGGACAGAGGCCTCAGAGAAAACAACCTTGCCGATAGTTGACCTCAGACTTTAGCCTCTAGAATTGAGGAAATACACTTCTGATGTTCAACCCACAAAATCTGTGGCATGTTGTTGAGGGAAGCTCTTTCAAACTGGCATGTCCAGGGGCTGGCTTGGGTTGGTAGCCCCAGAAGCAGCACCAGAGCCACCTCTGGCGATGCCGTCTGGGGCCCTGGAAGGACACATTGGAGCAAAACCAGGACAGGGACGAATGAGAAGATCCTGGGTGTCTGGCTGCCCTTATATCACAAGCGCATAAATACAATTATATTTGCCAATTTTTCCTCAATAAAATTGCGTGTGGGTGGTATGGTTTGCTTAAAACAGGGGCCCCGACCATACCTACACATTTGAATCACCTGGAGAACTTTTTACATGCCTGACACCCAGGTTACCTTCCAGACCAAAGAAATCAGAATCTCTGGAGGTTGAGAGCCAGGCATAAATAATGAGTTAGTTCTCCACAGGATTCGAATACATATGCAGCTGTGTCTGAGAATAGCTGATTTAAAGAGATAGAAGTTTGTTACAGTACCTGAGCACCGATTATTGCTCAATGTATCTCTCTGCCTTTGGTCTTACCTTCTGAAACCTGTATATCACACTGCGGCCCCGTTACCTTGCTCCGAAACTTATATATCACATAATAAATTCGTTGCTTGGATTATAAAGATAGTCAAGACTTTTTCTCGCTTTCAATGACAAGGTGAAAAGAGAAAATGTCTAGATCAAAACAAAAATAAAATAATTAACAGTACAAAGTAAATAAGGCATGACACGGCATTTTGTCAAGAGTCCAAATTCCAGACAGTAGCACAAACTCGTATTTTTGGGTGACAAACATTTTCACTGTCTTAACTCCTTAAGCCCGTGACAGCTTTCAGCTAACTCTGCAGGTAAGTGTTTCTGATTCCTATCCTTTTCAGGCTGTGTCAAAACACCTTTAAGTCAAAAAGATGACTTGAAAGCTGTTAGACGTAATTAAAATAACGGCACAGTTGCTGCTTTTGCTTTGGACAGATTTTTAACACAACCACATCCCCCACCCCCACCCCCCGACATGATCGATTCCAAGGATGGCCATAAACAAAAATTAGTCTGATGCTAAATCTTCTCTTGATAGCATTAAGCAGTTTTTATCTGAAAGAAAAGTTTCAAGAGGGGGAGCTAGTTAGCTAATTGATCACAGATTGTGACTGAAATGTTGCAGGAAGGGGATGCTTTCAGAGTTTAAGGAAAACCCTAAGAAGGCAGTGTTCCCACGTCCCATCGCTACCCCTGCCTTCCCTATAAAGCAGGCTGATTACTGAGGCTCTCACTCCAGCCCAGCAGGGTAGCTGATTAAGGCTTGACGAGCAAAAAAGCAAATCGGATTTTTAATCATGCGTCTCACAGAAATGGAAGCACAAAAACCAAAAGAATTGCCATTACACTCTGAGTCATGCAATTTAAAGCAACTAAGAGACTAGGTGCTCACACACAAGCTCTGTGGTTATAGCCTTTGGACCTGGTTTGAGCAAAGTCATCAGTACTTTGACGATATGAAAACCAGCCTCCTCACACCTCCCTGCGGTGTATCTCCCATCTGCTAATGGGTGGTAATTCGTAAGATGGGCTCAACAGCATGCAGCAGCAGCTAGGCTCATTTGTTCTAAGAGGGGCGTGTGGCCAAGTTACTTTTATCCCATTTTCTCTTTTGTCCTCCATTCTGTCCCTCTCTCCCCACCCACTCCTTAAACCACCCTATCACCTCCCTCCCTCCCTCTCTCCATCTTCTGTCCGCATTAAAAATAATAAAATAAAAAAAATCAAGATCAACAGCCATAGCTGCCTTTGTGGTTTTTCTGTTCATTTTGTCATTTTCTCACTTGTTTAGAAAATAAATTCCACCCACACTCACACCTGTGCAAGCCCCCCCCCGCCCCCGCCCTAAGGAGGCAGGCGAGAGCCAGCCTCTGAACAAACATCTCCAAGAGGGAAGATCATCATGACTGTGTGTGTCTGTGTGTGTGAGAGTGTGAGTGTGTGCTTATTTGTGGGTGATGTGAATAGGATATACTAATTGATTGTTCATAGGTATCTAAATCAAGATAGATGCTCCCCAATACATTCAACACATATTGACCATTTTATAGGAACACACACCCTGAAATGTGTTTGTAATTATGCGTACACATACATGAACTACAGGATTACATCTCTCATGGGTCCTAGAGCAGAGAATAAAATAGAACCTGCACCTCACTTCACAGGGACCTCCCCTGCAAGGCTGGTCTCCCAGCTAAGGTGGTAGGATGGGGTGTGATAGTCGATGTCTGTGTCTCACTGGGGCAAGTTCAAAGTTAAGACTTAGAATCTGAGAGAGTCAGATCTGAAGCAGGGCTGCACCACCTCCCAACTCGGGCGCCCTTGGGTACTCAGTTTCCTCAGAGCTGAAACAAGGGGAAAATCTGCCTCTTGAAGTTTTTCTGTGTGGATTGAGATCCTATGTACAAAATGGTAGAGCCGTTCCCACAGGCGTGTAAGCGTGCACCGTGTGATGTAAATGTACTTTGGGGAAAGTACTTTCCAATGTACATTGTCTTGAATTCGTCAGCCATCTGGCTGTCCCTTGTGATCTCTCAAGAGTCCTTCTCTAACATTCTTATAGCAGGGAGTTTGGTCAATACAGGTGGGGTGAACTGGAGTGGGGAGGAAATGAGGTGATGGCTACTGTACAGCTGTGAGTCTTGAGCTACCCCCCAAGATCCTTTGGACATGTATTTATTGAAGCTAGAGAATGACATGCTTGTAGGCAAGAGGTGATAAGAAAGGTAGAAGAGGTAAGTCTAGCTCCAGATATGGGAGCAGATACAGTGGCTTGGAGGACAGGGAGGAGGTGGGCGTGTGGAGACCCCGGAAGCTGATGTCAGGTGCATATGGCTGTGGCGCTGCCATCACATGGTTGTATTCAGAACCAGGAACACCACCGCTCCAGACACGGATTTTAAAGCAAAAGAAACTTGAGACAAAACACTTGTACTTGCTACTTACTCACTGAGCCCCAGATTCTTTATCTACAAGATGGCAGTTAGCCACATGGTGCTTTCTAAGAGAAAGTGCTGGAAATTGCATTGAATGGAGGATATAAACCACCTACTTCAGTGCCCTACACAACCTGCTGCTTCCTAAATGTTGCCTTCCTTCTCACCCTCCATTCTCCTCTTACCTTTTCCTTCTATCCAATTTCCCTCCCCTCCGTCCTCTCATAATCCTGGAACATCCAAAGCCAAAGACCTGGAGAAACTATCCTCACTGTGTTCTTCACCGTGGGTCTGAATATGGGAGTGGTCACAGGGGAAGAGACTGGGTCACTGAAGCTCATGCAGAATGTGTGTGTATCGGGGGGACACTCATGGACATTATGATGCACCAGCAAGACTGTCTTTCACTGAAGGACTGGTTGACCCTGGGGGAAGAGGCATTGGCGGGCAGCCTTTCAGAGATTGCCTTGGCTTCAGATAGCTGGCCCCAGATGGTGCCTCCTCTGGTAAGATCCACATGCCTGACTTGTCCCTAGTAGGAGCTGGGGATGGGGATGAGTAGTAAGACATTAGCCATCTCAACCCAAGTCAGAGAGTCTTCAGAAGGGGCGTTTTGGCTCGCAAGGTTCCCATAAGAGACGTGAGGCTGCCCCGGGTCTTCACTGAAGCTTGGTCCTCCCTCTGCTCCCTTTCTCTTCCCTCCACAGGTGTGGATCCCAAGACACTCCTTGATAAACTCTCTTCATGCTAAATTATCAGACTCAGTTTCCCCGGAACCCAACTTCAACAGGGAGTAACAGAGATTCAGTCCCTCTGCACTCATTGTTTCTGAAATATGTGTGCTTACAACTAGAGACATAGCCATTGGAGATGAGATCCCAGTCTGAGGACTCTGCATGCCCTATATGGAGACAGAATTTTTTTCCAGCAAAAGCGCTGGTGCATTCCGAGGCAGAGATAGGACTTTGTCCTATAGGGTGGCAGTCACATACAGGGGATCAGTAAAACTATAAATATGTTTATTATGATTTTGTACAATACTCATTTCTTCCAGTGATGACTAGCCCACTAGACACTTTCCACTCTGGAGTCCTCATGTCCATTTCTCTCAGCTTTATCTGAAGAACAAGGATGGAGGGACTTCAGCATAACTGCTTTAAAGATTATTAGTCTTTGGTTTTGACAGGTTTCCCCAAGGACAAAACAAAGACAGACATGATGAGGATGGGGTTGAGGGTTCACCATGGACCTTTATAAGTAGAAGAGAGTCAAAGTCCGTTGTGAAGATGGGCTTTAAAAAGGAATTTTTTAACCACTAGGTAGGTGCCACCCATGAGACTTGCTCTGAGGGGGCTGATGAAGGACTTCATCTAATTTCTATTAAAATGGGGTCCTGAGAGAAGCGTATTTTGCCCTTCAGATTGAAGAGTTACACAATTTTATTCTTGTCTAGGAAAGCTGTGGATGCTGTAAGTGATATGACTGTTTTTACCTTTTGAACCCAACCTGATTTGCACAATGAGGGGTTCTTTCCTCTTGCCTGGTGATGTGTTCTATGTGGCTGTCTCCTTAACAACCTAAGAAGTAGACAATAATATTCTCCTTTTACAGATGAGAACATTGAGGCTCAGAGAAATTGCCTGACTTGTCCAGGGGCACAGAGGGGAGATGCAGCCTTGTGATTTGCTGCTAGACACTTGGCTGGGTCTTACTCTCTTAACCTCCACGGCACAACAGCACCTGCTCTACAGGGTGCTATCAAGGACCGCAGGTACTACATGTCAGGCAACCAGCAGTGCTTGGCAGGCAGAAAAAGGCAGCCACTGGGCATTCCTTCTGTATTTGGAAAACACCATTAGAGAATACCATTTGGCCAATGTGAGTAACCCGGTTTCGTGTATGACTTTGAGAAATGGGTGATGCCCTAGTGGCCCGAATCCAAGAAACTGCCAATCAGGAGGGCAGTGTAAAAGTTTTGGGTCCCCAAAGTGGAATCGTGTAAAGGCTAAATCACTCCAGAACCACACACAGCTCCCATTAAAATGACTGAGAGTGGTTTATGTGTGAGTGCACCGTGTGACCCTCCAGAGGCAAGAGGAGCCTAGCTGTTCCAGACCACTAAGTCCCCACAGCTGAGCCCCCACTGGTAACGAATGAAGAGGATGAGGAGCTGCTGCTGTCTCTCAGAAATGCACATTGCATCAATCTACAGCCCTGCCAAGGATACAGACCCAAGATGGATAAATGCATCAGTATTTTTCTAACATCCATCCAGCAAACTGAGATGACAATAAGGAAGGAACAGTTAGGGGATCCCTGGGTGGCTCAGTGGTTTAGTGCCTGCCTTTGGCCCAGGGCATGATCCTGGAGTCCTGGGATCGAGTCCCGCATCGCTCCCTGCATGGAGCCTGCTTCTCTTTCTGCCTGTGTCTCTCATGAATAAATAAATAAAATCTTGAAAGAAAGAAAGAAAGAAAGAAAGAAAGAAAGAAAGAAAGAAAGAAAGAAAGAAAGAAAGGATCAGTCATCGAAAGTTACGTTTACTCAGAAGTATACATGTTAAAGCACCCTGCCTTTGCCAATGTTCCTCCTGCTAATTGTCTATTTAGGTATATTGTTTACTATTTAAGAGCTGATTAATTTACGTGTTTTTCTTTTTTCTCTTTGACTCACAATTACTTCATGGAAAGTACAAGTTAAGAAAATGCAACATTAGCTAAATAGGATTGGTGTAAACATAATGAACCCACTGAAGATGGGTTTTACTATTTGCTCAATGAATGGTTTTAAGTATCTCCAAATTAGATGGAATAATGTCCATGACTTTTGGGAATACTTCAGGAAATAAAAGCCAGAAATGAGTGTGCTAGTTTTGTTTGGATTCAAACATTTCTCACTGCTTGCCTGTATTCCTTGTTTATCACTAAATGCAACCAGGTCTTTAGAACTTTTTGCTTCTAAGAGACAAAGAAGACAAATGATTTCATGTGCCTTACATAAATGGGATGGCCACCACGCAGCATTTCACCAGGAACATCAAGAAACAGCCCAAGCTCTTTCTTCTCAGTAACTGTCAGTGCAGGGGCTTCGCCTCCAAAGAGAACCAGCAAAGCTGCAGCACAGCTGGCCCCTGTGCAAGAATGCGCGGTATGGCCACTGCTGAATCCCTGGATGAGCATGTTGAGGTCTGGAGAAGCTAAAGGTCTACAGTTAGCAACTGCTGGAAAGAGAACCCCAAGCCCAGGCAGTCTACCGGTGTCTGCCCCACACTGTCCCAGACCCTTCTGTCAGCTGGCTGTGACCAGAGTAGACAGCTGGCTGCTTTGTGCATGGGGACCCCCTCCGTTTCTGTGCCATGCATGAACGCAAACTTAGTATGAGCTTTTTGTCTCCTGTTGTTTGTTTTTAAATCATTAACATCATGATAACAGCAGCCTCTCTCTTAAGTTAGGAAGCCATTTTCACTCCGGACTTCCGGTTGCAAACATTTCAATTTTCCACCAAGATATTATTCTGGGATTGAGATTTCTTGATTCTTCTGGATTCTTCTTGTCACATGAATGATCAAGACATACCCCTATTTTAAGGAAGGCAGAGTGCTTCAGAAAAGAACTAAATGTGATTTTCCTGCTTTATGGATGTGTCCCACCTGGAAGGAAATATGGCATAGCAAGGGGGAGTGGCATGGTTGTAGAGGCGAGTGGGACTATCTTAACTCACTGTGCAGTCTTATGCAAGTCACTTGGTCTGTCACCACAGTTCAGGTTCCTATTTACAGAACTTGTCATAACAGCCACCTTACAAGATTCTTGTTATGAATAACTAGGATAAAAGTTGTGAAGTTATTTTGTAAAGAAAAGAGTCCTTAAAATTGGACTTCACAGAATTCACACACACACACACAAAAATAGATCTTAGTCATTCACTAAGAATTCAGCTAATTAAAACATATATAGCTAACAGTTGCGTAGAACTTTATATTTGACTCAGTAGTTTGACTTACGGTGGCACATCTATTCTTCCAAAAAATCCTAAAAATTAAGCAGCCTATGTATTATGGTTGTTATAAGGATTCTTGCTCTTGATTACATGGTGACTATCATGTATCACGCCTTGGGCAGTGAGTGGGAGGAAATGTTACCTAGTCTTCTGATTTCTTTCAATGTAATAACTTTACATACATGTGATACTAATGAGACAAGAGTGATTCTAAAAGCTTAACCAGGGATGGTTCTGGTTAAATGACCATTCTGATGGTCTTCTATGAATAACCTTTGCTAATTCATTGTTCCCTTCTGTTTTGTGTGTCAATGTTTCAGAAAAGAGTGAACTTGCTTCCTCTGCTTCTACTAAATCCAGTTGTGACAAAATCTAAATTGTAAGGTATGATTTAAATAAGGTTACAGAAATAAAGCTAATAAAACTTTTTAAAAAACCTAAATCTACTAAAGAAAAGAGAGTACAAAAGTGAGAAAAATATAAGGCAGCAAGAAAGCCATGACTAGCATCTATCCTTAACCATAAGACAGCAGTGTCATAAAGAGAAAGACGATTTTGTAAACTCAATTTTGTGGTTACTTGGGTTACCAAGTATCCATACCCAAGTATGGATTTAAAAAAAACAAAGTCAGTGGTCTATACAGAACATAACAAAAAGAGATCTCATAAGCAGGCTTTGTTCATGACTCTCAGGGGTTCCAGATGTTCAGACACTATAGGAGCAATACCTATTATTTGGGCAGAAATAACCTGAATTGAAATGAGACAATGTACATTAACCTAGCTTGATGGAATTAATCTTTCAGAATATTTAACTTCTTCATTAAAAGCTATCTTAAACTCTTTTTAAATTTTTAAAAAAATTACTTTATTTAAAAAAATACTTTATTTATTTGAGAAAGAGAGCACACACTTGAGTAGAGGGAGTTGCAGAGGAAGAGGGAGAAGCAGACCCCTCACTAGGTAGGGAGCCAGATGGGGGGGCTCCATCCCAGGACACTGATATCATGACCTGAGCAGAAGGTAGACACTTCACTGATTGAGCCACCCAGGTACCCCTGTCTTAAACTCTTTTTATAAGCAAGCAACAAATAAATAAGTTACCTTTAAAATAAATAAATAAATAAAAATAAATAAAAAATAAATAGATAGATAGATAGATAGATAGATAGATAGATAGATAAATAAATAAATAAATAAATAAATAAATAAGATAACTTTAACTGCAAGCATCCATTCAACCCAAAATCTGGCCTCCTAGATTGATTTAAAAACTAAAGTGGAGTTTATCTTCCAATGAACATTCCATTATAAATTAATGATCATTTCCTATTCTGGTTAATAAATTAATCAGAACTTACCCACCATACCAGACCGTTCTTCATTCGACATCTATTTTGTATCTAAAATGTTTCTATCCTAGGGATTAAAAATAAGATATCTTGGAAGTCAGAATCACGTTTGGGTAAGTACCACAAAGCACTTCACTAGTGGCCAAGTCAGAAATTTGAAAGCCACCCTGATGAATCCTTCTCATCTTCCCCTCACCATGTCTAGTCAACAAGCCTCACCAGTGCTGTTTCCTAAATGTCTCTTGTAAGCCTCTGCTCACTTCCATTCCCACCTCTACTCTTTGGTCCGGACACAGATTGTTCTTGAGGGAACAATCCCAAGACCATCCTCACTTCCAACACCAGTTGTAAATTAGGACTTTAATTTATAAAATCCATGAGAAGGACTCATGGAACTCAAAGTGGTTATGCTTATGGTTATAGGTTAGTGCAGCTAGAGGACACATATTAACATTGGCCAAGGAAAGAAGGGTGGATAGGCCAGTGTCTAGATGGGTTCCAAACATGGCAGTTCCAGTTTTCCTGGCCTGGTGCGGTTGTGGGCAGCATTATAGTTTCAGCAACGATGTGTGATAATATGCACAGAGCACTGCCAGCCAGAGAAGCTCACTTGTCCAATGTATTGGAAATCATGGAAATCTGGTTGGCTGCCCACATGGATGACCTTGGTCTGTAGTCCCTTCAGAGGTTGAGCTGACATAACATGATCCAAAGTCTCCACCCTATATCATTCTGGGTGTGAGTCAAAGCCTGCAGTCACAAAAAGCCACTCCTCAGACATGACATTCCAGGGTTCAGGGGTCACCTCCCAGGATTCAAAGGGCAGATGCCAGAATTCTCTTTGGGAAGGGTTCAGTTCCTTACTGCACATCAGCTTCATATCTCACTTAGACTCCTGTACTATTCTTGAACCAGTTTCCTTGACTACAGGCTTGCCTCTCTCCCATCCATTCTTCATTTGATACATCGGTAATTCTAAAGGGCAAATGTGATTAGGCGGCTCACCTGTTTGCTGAGGGATTCCTCAATATTCTTAGAATAAAGTTCAAACTCCTGAATGTAGCCAAAGGGCTTAAGGGAGAGAGGAGAGAAGTCAGTGTACCTGATTAAGATGAAGGAATTAGAAACTACTTGATACTGTATCTACTGTTAAGTAAAGAGCATTATCTTGAACATTCTAGCACCCAGTGTCAACCTAAATAAAAAGAGGTAAAGCAAGGCAAGCTCATAATTGTCAAAAAGAGTATTTTGGGGAATAGCTGAGGAGTTGCAATTCAGGACAAGCAAACTGTGGCAAGTTATAGGCAAATCTGTTGAGGGTTTGGGGTGGGCTGTATTAATGAGCAGGGATGGGGGATCCCTGGGTGGCGCAGCGGTTTGGCGCCTGCCTTTGGCCCAGGGCGTGATCCTGGAGACCCGGGATTGAATCCCACGTCGGGCTCCTGGTGCATGGAGCCTGCTTCTCCCTCTGCCTGTGTCTCTGCCTCTCTCTCTCTCTCTCTCTGTGACTATCATTAAAAAAAAAAAAAAAAATTAAAAAAATGAGCAGGGATGTAAAGAGCAGAGTTCATTTAGCCTGTTAAAATCAAAACAAATGAAGACCATCTTTAAAAATTCCCTGAGCTGACAAAAACCTATCCAGCCACACAAACAAATCTCAATTCCGCTGATTTTGTGAGATCAACCTGACCTGGGGTTTTTTTTTTTGTTTGTTTGTTTGTTTTTTGTTTTTTGTTTTTTGTTTTTGTTTTTGTTTTTTTTTTGTTCCACATCTCTAGAAACCAAAAGCAAAACTTCCCAAAGCTGATATGAGGCAACCCTGGATGAATTCCCTATCATTTAAGAAAATTCCAACATCAGTCTTTTTGTAATTCCGGCATTTATGGGAAATCAGTCTCTCTCAGTCCTTCAGTTTTATTTTCTTGAGGGCACGTTGGGTGAGATTTTCCATTTTATATCTTCTGGTTCATTGTAGTTTGAGATTCTTGCACAACAGAGTCTACCTACACAAAATGCTTTGGTTAGGAGATCCAGTGTGTGAGAAGACTGGGCTCAAATGGGAAGGGGTGGATCCATTAAAATAAGGCCTTTGTCGATGATACATTTTTCTTGTCAGGACTGAAACCGGGACTGTGGGAAGCCCTCAGCAGGGTATCAAATGCACCTTCAGGGAAAAGGCCAAACAGCCCTGAACAAAAAAGATGGGCTTTGCAAGGGAGCAGCTCCTCCCAGGGCGGCTGTGTTATCCACTGCCGGCCTTGCACACCTCCCTGGATTTGGCTAAGCCTTGCTTTTAGGGTCCTTCCCTGCTTGGAGGAATGTTTACCTTACAATTCTGTTGTTGTAAATATATAACAAATTGCAGTACTTTTAAATGCTGTGCTATGTTTGAAGCAGTCCTATGTCTCAGGGAAAAGACAGAGAATAAGATCAAATCCTGCTTCTCACAGAGCTTAAAAATCTCTCGTCAAAGTACTCAGCAGGGGGTAGGCATTAAAAATAAGTTTACAAAAAAAATAAATAAATAAGTTTACATATTTTGCTCATTCTCAGAGACCCTCCAAATAAAGTCCCACCTCCAGTCTGTGGCCTGACCCCTATTCTTGACGTGGGGGTAACAGGAATAACAAGCCTTTCCTGAGGAGGACAGAGGAAACATGCTTTCAGTAGAAGGAAGTTGCAATATTCAAGTGATCTTTCAAACTATGTGTGTGCTCTAGATGCACACTTGGCCTAAGAGAGGCCAAAAGGGGAGTGAGACACAATGTTCTCAGTGAACTGGTGGCTGCTTCTGGGGGGTTGGAGCCTTTGGTGTCACATGGGCCACCAGGCTGGATCCACCATGTAGCAGGGACCTGAGTCTGTTGGGACTAGGACAACAAGCCATCCATTCTGAATACTGGTATCCTTGCACTGGGGTACTAGAGATGACTTTTTTCTACTTTTATGCATTTTCATTTTTTCCCCCTCGAATTTGGGTAATCATTAATTTTGGCAAAAATAGAGTAGGTCTTGGTTAATGGTAAAGTGGTTATGTTGCCATATTAAGAGTGCAGTATGGTTTTAAGGAGGTAAGCCAGTGAGATTTGTGAGAAATTACGTATTTTTTAAAAGTGGTACTTGGGAAATATCAGACAGGGAGACAGAATATGAGAGACTCCTAACTCTGGGAAACGAACTAGGGGTGGTGGAAGGGGAGGTGAGAGGAGGGTGGGGGTGAGTGGGTGACGGGCACTGAGGTGGGTGCTTGACGGGATGAGCACTAGGTGTTATTCTATATGTTGGTAAATTGAACACCAATAAAAAACAAATTTATAAAAAAATAAATAAATAAAAGTGGTACTTGGGTACATTTGGGGCTGTGCATTTCCTAAGAAAAATCACAAATGACCTTGGCTGGCCCCACTTCAGTGGCTATAACCTGTGAAAGCAAGGGAATAATGGCAATGCTCTGGCAGAGGGAAGAGGGCGAGGAGGTATCATCTCTAAGGAGAAAGGGCTCTAGAGCCCCAAACCAGGGAATCTCTGCTTTCCCATAAGCTAGCTCTGTGAGTGAAGTCGTATTTGTATACCCCTCTGCTCTTGCATTCCTTTATCCTTAAAATGGGGACAACAGTGACTACCATTCCCTTTGTCATGAGGATTAAATAAAACAATGAAGGACCACATATGCCTCATGCCTGACACAGAATAGATATTTGATAAATGAAAAAGCGAGTTTGCCATCATTGAGCAAGGACTCATCTGGAAACTTCCTCAGGAGAGAGAGGAGAGAGAGGGGGAGACAGGCATGCAATAAAGCTGAGAGAGAGGGGGAGACAGGCATGCAATAAAGCTGAGAGAGCTTCCTCTCAGTTCAGAACCCAAGGAGAGGAACTAGAATGGGTGCACAATGACGATATTGTGCGGATCTGAGCTGCTGGGGCCATCGTGGAGAATTATGTTCACATGATCAATTCAACATATATTTTTTAAAATTTTTATTTATTTATAATAGTCAATAGAGAGAGAGAGAGAGAGAGAGAGAGGCAGAGACATAGGCATAGGGAGAAGCAGGCTCCATGCACTGGGAGCCCCACGTGGGATTCGATCCTGGGTTGGGCCCTGGGCCAAAGGCAGGCGCTAAACCACTGCGCCACCCAGGGATCCCTCAACATATTTTAAAAGCAAAGAAGAAAACAAACAAAAAAAGGAAAACAATCTAGCTTTTGCTTAGGAATGGTCTGGAAGAGCTCTATGAAGCTGTACAACGGCTGAATTTCCTGTCTTCGAGGATGGACTTCAGCTTTGCACCCAGATGGAAGGAAACAGCCTTTTGTCAGACTGTTGTCTGTCACTTGTGTCCCAAATATCCATCATGACTCTAACGTAACCAGAGCCTCCTCCATCCCTTGTACTTGAGACCTGAGTCACAGTGGCTATAGTTTAGGGTTTTAGCCCTCCTGGTTCTTATTCTCCTTGGTGGCTAGAGACAGGCCGTGGCCTATCCAAGAGTGTGTCAAGCCTCACACTTCCCCTTGATGTGCTGATTTTGTTCTCTATTTTGTGACGTAAAGAGAAAATAATTAATGACTTTTGAAATCATGCTTCTTTATGAGATATGCACGGTGTTTGATAACAGGAATAAAGAATTGGAAGGTTACATGAGGTAAATCAGCCAAAATGATCTCCTCCTTGGTCCTTTTGCTATTTTCTGGCTTCATTGTTTTTTGTTTGTTTGTTTAAAACTCCAACTTTTGTTAACGATTAAACATATTTTACTTAAGAGGAACTTTGTATCTCAATTCATCAAAACTTTGTGCCTTCTATGTGCCAACCTTAGGATTAGTCATCAGTTGGACTGATTCTCTCTCCTCAAACAAATTACAAGGTATGAAGGAAGTTGACATATTAACTATGATACAACACAAATGTTTAGTTATGGGCATAGTACCAGATATAATTTTAGTACATAAGAGGGAGGGATGGGTTCTACGTGCACAAGTCAGGGAGGGTGCATAGAGAAGGAAAATCCTGAGTTCAGTTGTAAGTGATGAAAATGAAAACGTACCAGTCTGTGGAAAAACAGCCTGACCCATGGCACGCGTAGTTCAGCATGACCTGTGTGTGGAATCTGACAGCACAGAGAGAAATAGTCTGAGAAGGTGCCAGATGTCAGTTCATGGAGGATCTAGAGTATTTGCTGAAATGAAATTGACTCATTTTGCAGACAATGAAGAGCCAGTGAAAGGTTTTAGGGGGGCAAGATTGTGATCAGTGCTGATGAAACAAAACCAAACATGTCATACGAGCACCAGTGGTGCTCTTTCTTAAACTCAAACTCATTTTTAAAAATTAAAATTCATTTACCATTTCAGTATCTCTGAGTTAGGTCAAAAACTACAGAAAAGAGAACTAAAAAAAGAAAAAGAAAATGGAACCCATTTTATTAGGGATCTGACTTTTTAGATCTTGGGAGATCTGACAAGGAAAGAGGGGCACAATTTCTTTAATTGGCAACGAGCCCCATTGTTGACCTATGCTAATAGCCATGAGGAATATAATTCTGTCTCTTCTTAAGAACCAGTCATTTCCTGCTCATAGCACAGGTGTCAGGGGTAATGGCCTCCCACCTGCATCGGTGATGCATCCAACCTTCACAGGCTACAGCCAATTCCCTACTTCTCTGTGCTTTCCCCACAACCTGGGTGGTGTCATCTTGACTTTGACTTGGTTCCCAGATCCCAGACACAGACGAATCTTTGCAGCCTGTAGTTAGTGATATCAGACCCACAACCAGACTTCCTCTGGGAAGGCCCTCAACATTTCCATAGCATCATGCTGCATATGTTCTTAGAACACTGAGTCTCTGGGGGATTAATGTTACTGACCCTGTGACTGCACATCTTGTGGCTCTATCCTAGTCCAGGATGGTGATGACCTCCACATGCTAACTATTATGTCTAGTGTCTAACTTACTTTTAACGGAAATGTCATAAACGTATACTTTAAACTATTGTGAAGTCTGAAAAACATTTCAGAATGAAAATGTCATCCCATTTACATTCTCCCTCCATGTCACCTCCCTCATTCCAGAACTCAGGGAAAGAAAGAAAAATTTGAACGGATAGGACATTTTTCTTTATTTTAATCTGTGAAGAGCCCAAGTTTCAAAGAAAAGAAATCCCAGTAATTTGGTACAATTAATTTTCTGTCCATTCATTTTGTGTCTATCTGCTTGTTTGGAGAAACCATGATTTACATAAAGGAGGATATTAAAATCAGGTAACCTCAACTACTTATACCAAGCACTAACTGGCAATAGTAAAAAGTTAGAAATGATCTCCCAGGGGCAATGAAAACCATACAGCTTCAAGTAGGATGTGAAAATGCCAGAACTTGCTATGTTGATCTGTTGTGTGGAAATAGGATGGGCTTTCTTCCTTGCTGCTGTAGCATTAGACCTGTACCAGGGAGCCAAGACAGACTGAACCTCTACCATCAGTTCAGGGGCATTAAGGGGCATTAATGCAGGGGGCATTAAGCATGATTTCTAATTTAGCTATCATAAAAACTATAGCATGGGCATTAATGCCTCCCTCTCTTTTTTTTGAGAGAAAAAGCAGGGTGAGGGACAGAGGGAGAGGGAGAGAGACTGTCCGGAAGATTTCCCACTGAATGTGGAGCCCAATGCAGGGCTGGATCTCATGACCCTGAGACCATGACCTGAGGCAGAATCAAGAGTTGAACCCCCAATCAACTGAGCCACCCAAGCACCTCATTAATTTTTTTTTTTTTAAAGAAGGAGGAGCAGAGGCTCAGAGAGCTAGGGAACTTGCCCAAGATTTTATCTGAGTGAGCTAGGATTTGGTCCTATATACCTTTGGCCTCAAAAGTCATAATTTTCCACTTGATTTTTTTTTCCTGCAGGCTCAGAGATAGCAGCCCACATTTCCAGACAAAGATGGTTAACTCCAAGGACTCAGGGGTGTCAATCAGAAGATGGAGTTAATTAAAACAACAACAATGATGACTACAACAAATAAATAACCAAAAAATAATAATTTACTTTAATACCTAACCTCCCCAAACATTGTTATGTTAGTTATTTAGTAAGAATGTTGAGAGACATGCAATATGGCTTTTGAAACTCCCACTCAGGTGGAGAAAACCAATATATACATAAATAACTCCACTCAATTCATTTAATCAGTGTTCATTCATTCATTCATGCATGCATGCATCACTTATTTCTATGCCTGGGACTAAGGCAAGCACTGAAATAAGCACGTTGTAGGAGTCAAGGCCAGTCCCAGCACCCAAGGAATTTGTGAAAAGGTAGAGATCTATATTAAACAAACATAAGGCAGATGTCAACTAGAGTCAACAGGGCCCTTAATTTCCAGAGATGCTGCCCAAATCACTCTGTTCTTCCCAAGATCTCTATAAATCCCTGGGAATTCATAATTCTAATCAACTTTGGCTTCTATTTTTCATTTAAGGGCTTATTCTTTTATGTGTCCTGAAAAGCAAACAGGAGCATACAACACAGGCTTGATCCCTTGCAGAAGAACAGTGTCTCTTCCAGAACTCTCCTGGGGCTGCCCTTACAAGCAGGCATGCAAGGCTCCCAGGAGAACAGAGTCATCCGGCTTTAGCATTAGACTTCCCCGCAGCTGGAATATTCTTCGTTGTTTGTCATCTCCAGCTTGGTCCCATAAAGTACTCAGGAATTCTGCTCCTCTCTCTTTCTCTGCTCTCCTATCTAGCCTCAAATTCCAGTTCATGATTTATGAGAGTCCAAATTATCTCTTTCTTGTCCCTCTAACTCATGTGCTTAGTGTACTACCTGGGATTCCTGGGCATCTGATCAAAATTCCTCAACAAAAAGTATCCTTCATTAAGCATATCTAGCTGAAGAAGTAATACTATTTGTTACTTCAATTCATAAAAAGTTACATGACTAATGATATGTTGGATGGTGATAGAAAAGGAGCAGGAAGCTATGAGAGCTATACCAGGAGGAATGAGTTAGAAGAGGCAAAGTTTACAGGGAAAACATGCAAATAGACTCAGTAACCCGGCTCAAAATAGGAGTTTATCTCTCCTTTGCTTCACAATTCATTGCTGGTGCTGGAGGGGGCTGCTCTTACTAGGATCCAGCTGGTGGATGAGGCTATATCTCAACCTATCATCTTAAGAGCTGGGATACAGAGGAGAGCATGGCTGACCATACACTGGTTCTTAAAGTCATTTCTGATCGTTACCATGGACCAAGACAATGCTCATTTTCACTTGGCCAGGACTTTTGTCAAAGTGGAAGGAAGTGTCCTACACTTGGGAGGGACAGCGGGTAGCTATAAATGACAATACAGTTTCCTACAGTCTGCCATTCTTTTCACAAATATGACTTTTACTCCCTTTTTTGCTTGCCAACACTCCACTCATGGCAAAACTCCCTTTGCTCTGAAGATCTATATATTGAATAAAGGGAAGGGAAGAGAGGTGAGGGGAGGGGAGAGGAGGAGAGGCGAGGGGAGGGGAGGGGAGGGGAGGAAAAGAATCTTCCCTCCCTAAAACCCATACAACCACTATGGAAGAGGGATTGCCTAGTTTCAACAGAAACTCCAAAACCCCTGACAGCCACTCCTTTACAAGACCCTACTTGGCTCCTTAATCCACTCAACAAATTGTTTCTTGGTCCTATCCTTCTTTTGATGATCTTACTGGGCCACACTTGAAGAGGTCAGTAGCTGATATTTCTCTTCGGGATTCAGCAATGTCTTAGCGTGCTTCCTGCAGTGTGGTAGGCCCAAGCTTCCATCTACGTCTTAAGGATCCCTCTGCTTTAGTTCAGACTAGTGGTTCTTTTGGAGTCAACTCTCTCAAAAATGTCAGTCTCTTAGCTACTTTATTTCAATAGCCATATTCAAAATTGCTTTTTTAAACATGGGTTTTTTGTTGTTGTTGTTTTTTTCCCCTTCTAGATCTAGCTGCTTTTGCTTTGAGTCTGGTAGATTTCCATGGGAGAGAAAAAACAATTCTTCTCTCTACATGAACTGTTTTATACAACTGAAAGTAATTCAGTAAAATTGTACATGGTTTAACAAAGAGTACAAAGACCCCCCTGGATTTGGTCCTTGTCACAAGGCTGAGTTTTAATCAGTCTGCGCTGTTTAAAGTTGAAAGACTAAGAACCAGCTGCATCTTCCAACCCTTTGAATTGTTGATTTATGGACCTTCTATTTCTTTCTTTTATTTTTTTTTCCTACTTGTAAACTGGACAATTTTTCCCTGAATCCATCTCTTTCTCATCAACTTTCATCAAATGTAATCATTCACAACAGACTTATGCCAGCCCAAGACTGAATTCCCACTTACTTGACCAATTCTATGTTTGATCTTATTAGGAATATATTTGCCTTCTAAATTACTGTGGGTGGTGGTTTCACTAAGTGTTTTCACTAAGTGTTTCACAGCAACCTAGTGGGGATCACACACTTACAAACCATGCTGAGAGTTTTCTTACTACTCACTGGCCAGGTCAGTAGCCAGGGTCGAATGTTTTGCTCATCACACTCAATCAGGTGCCCGGACTGATAGGTCTTCCACCTTTGGCACATGTTTTCAAGATCTCAAGGTGGAAAAGAGGGTATGGTGACTAAAGTGCCAGCTCCTGAGGCTCCTACTTGGAAGTGACAAGTGTTTCTTCCACTCACATGTCATTGCTCAAAACAAGTCCCATGACAGAGCCATGAGATACCAATGGGGTAAAGGAAGACAGTGCTCTCTAGGGGAAAGTTATAGATACAGATGTTTTTAAACATAGAAGGGGAAAAACCAGTAGGGAGGGCTCAGGAAGACCTTTTCATGGATATACTATTTCCATCAGAAAACCAAGTCGGTGTTAGCATTTGCTCTATGCCAGAAATATGGCCAGCCTCAAAGAGAAAGCCAACATAGAATGAGATGAGAATGAGATAGGGGTTTGTTGCCATGGGCCAATGTCATAAGTGCTCTAATAGAAACATACAAGACTATTATTGGTAGGGGGTGAAAATATTAAGATTTCAGGATTTTTGAAGATTTCTTGGAGAAGTAGGATTATGTTTTTTAGATGAAAATTTATTGGGGAACTTCTAAAGTAAGGATTGGCATGCTTCCAAAAGCAGCATGCCAAGTAGCCAAACCGAGGTTTCCCAGGGCATGAAAGGAGTGCCAGAAAAGTAATAACTAACTCAAGAGGCTTGGCAGTGGGCATGGCAACCAAACGAGCCTCGTGTCAACATATGGTAAGGATCACTAATTACTAGGTTTGCTTTCCTCATCACAATTGGTTAGTTTGATTTTTAATCCAAACCAGCAGGATTCAAACAACAGGAGTAGAATCACTTCAAATTCATAATCACAAACCTCAGTTGATACGAAATCCTGGCAATAAAATTATGTTTTCCCAGTATTATATTTTCACGTTTTCTTGTTACTGAAATCTCCACATTCTTCCCACATGCAGCCTCACACTCACTAAAAATAGAAATTATCAGGCTCATAAACCATTATATTTCCACCTCTAAACCAATGACCCATCTATACATGCTCCAGTTTTTTTCTCTCTGCCCAACGATTAAAAAGGAAGTCATGTTCATGGTTGTACCTGCCCTTGAATTCTGTCTCCATTCCCCATCCCAAAGTCTTCAGCCTCCAGTGGCTTCCTTCTCTTTCATACCTCATTAATCTCTATGGCATCACACTTATTGGTAGAGAGACACTGTCTTAGAATTTCCCATCTTAAAAAAAAAAAAAAAAAAGAATCATCCTTGGACCTTATAGTATTTCTTAGCTAATGGATCATTTCTCTACTCTTGTTGTATGTTTCTTGATGCAGTATTCATTTCTTCTACTTCCATGAATTTTGAATCCAATATTGGACTTGTTGCTCAATTGTTCTTTTCAGTCTTCTCTTTTCAGCCACCAGTGAACTTCATGTCTTCTGGACATTCTTTTACATCCTCTTTGCCAGATACTTTCATTCTACCAAGCCCCTGGGGATTGGAGCTTCTCTAATCTCAAACCATCTTCTCTTCTTTCCTTACATCTTTCCTGCATCACCTCTTGTATTTTCTTAACCAATACAATCACAGGTTCCTCAGTCATGTGTCCATAATACATTCTGAATCTGTTCTGTGTTCTCTATCCCAATTTCTACCATTGTAATTCAAGCTATCATTAGTCCTCCCTTGGATTATTGTTAACAGACCCCTGCAAGGGTCCTAACATACTTTTTCTCTAATGTTCTTCAGACAGCAGTACAAGTAATGTTCTTAAATTATAAATAAGATCATGAACAGTTCTTTTTTTTTTCTTTCATGCACAGTTCTGATTACATCCCTCCAATGTTTCTTTGCCCTTCTGACAATGCCCTTCTCACTGCCCTCCTTATCATGGCCTGACAATGCTTGGCATCACCTGACCTCCACCCATTTCGCTGCCCCATCTCCTGCCATACTCTTATCTGGTCACAACTCTCCAGCTACACTGCTTATCTTTCTGATGCTCAACTATAATTAAGCTATTGTTTTTTAAATTGCCTTCCTTTGGGCCTTTATAAATGCTGTTATGTACATGTTTAATGGTTTCTGTCTACCTTTCATTAAATTACCTTTACTTCTCATAGTTTGGCTCTCAGCTTAAATATTGCTTTCTTGAGGGCGATTTTCCCAACCAGCTTACCTAAAATAGGTCCCTGTTCATTACTCTTTTAAAACTTACATATGGGGCACCTGGGGGGGTGGGGGGCTCAGTGGTTGAGCAACTGCTTTTGGCTCAGGTTGTGATCCTGGGGTCCTGGGATGAAGTCCTGTACTGAGTTCCTCATAGGGAGCCTACTTCTCCCTCTGCCTATGTCTCTGCCTCTCTTCCTCTCTCTCTCTCATGAATAAATAAGTATATTTTTTAAAAGACTCCAAAACTTAGCTACTTTTAAAAATTCACTGTAGTTAGTGCAACTTGCCAATGCTTTTATTCAATGGGCTATTCTTTACTAATGTTGTTATTGCACTAAACAGTTTCCTTCCTCTCTTTACCAGGACATATACCCTAAAAGGGCAGAAGCTACATCTGTTTTTCATGATTTTATCCTCAATGATGAGTACATGCCTGGGGACACAATAAATATTTGTTGAAGAAATGAAACCTAGGAGCATGGCCTAAGGCCAAGGGGTTGCTCCAGTGTTACCATCTGTGCCAATCAAAGTACAGTTTGCTACAGTTTTAAAACTTGGAAATGCATTGAATTTAGGTGCTACAAAAAAAGATTATGATTTCCTTTTCTCTTCCTCCTTGCTCCCCATCTTGGATTTAGAGGTTATCTGTAAGACTGAAGTGAGTCACATACTGACAAAGCAGATACTTAAAATCAACAGAAGTTTCTACCAAGGCTTCATGTCACATAGCAAATTAAAGAAGACTTTTATTTAACATGGCTAAATGTTTCTCCCACTTCAATAAAATATATTAAGTGTAATATATAATATATATATATTAAGTAAATATATTAAGTATAATATTAATGCAGAATCTACCAGCATGATACATTAAAGATAACAATGGACAGTAGATCCAAAAAGAGACAACATTTCTCCTAACTCTACATTCAATTGAGAACTACATGCTTAACTATTTAACTTTCTACGTTGTGTATTAAAACAAGTTCAGATGGTTTCAAAAATGGTGGAAAAAGACTTCTGAGCATTTACATTGCCCTGGATTCTCAGAGATCCCAGGACTTCTGCAGGCTAAAAAATAAGCCAAGAGATAATCAAGAAAATGAAAATAAATGCACAAATTGTGAGAAACAGAGACCCTAATCCTCTTACTCAGTAGATACACTAGCTGAGAAACCGGGAATTATGCACTTGTTTCACCTGTACATGGCCTGGAACATGATAAATATCTGCAGCATTTCATTCCTGTTCACTTCTGTTCCAGCTCAGGGACTCCGGGCCCACAGAATGGTACAAAGCAAAAGAGCAAACGTGGAGCAACAGCTTTATATCTTAGGAGGCTGGCCCTTTAAGACAACAACAGCAACAACAACAACACAATTGTTTTTTATTAATTTAAGTAACTAGGTAGAGGCAGGAAGAGCTCTTGTAGCTTGTGTTGCCTTTTCTATAAAACTCAGCCCACCCCCAAAATTGCTGATTGCTTCTTTCTACCATGGCCAGAGAAGCTGACCCATTTGACAATTCCAACTCAAGCTCAGGGCTCAGGTGGAGGCCCCCAAAGCACTCAACCCCTCTGTGCAATGGACATGGGGTGCACCTTCACGGCCTCTCCCCACTCAGGCAGCGGGACACCTCCAGCATGACAAGGGTGACAAAGACAATCAGCGGGGGCAGCTGTCTCCTCAGTGCTGTAGCTCCAGAGTCAGGAAAACCCACACTCAAGAGAAGGCCCAGGGACATGGCAGCTGGTCCCCACCAAGCTCACCTGTGCTCCTGCCACCGATGATGCTCCAGCATCATCACCACCAGATGCTGATGAGTAACCGCACACCAACTCGGCCCCCTTTGTGTAGTCATCCAACCAGAAGGTAAAAGGTGCAAATGTGGCAATAAGAAATTTTATAAATGGCGCTGAAGACCTTCCATCCTTCTATTTTGTCCCTTCTCACCAGATCACTAAAATCATCATTTGCTATGATAAATGATTTGTCTTATGTGTTTTTATTGGCAATTTTCCCTTCTAAAGAACATTTTTGGTAATCAAAAATGCTTTAAAAATACTGTTTATTTAAAAAACACCTTCGCTATTTTTAAAATGTCTCATATGTGACCAAGATTTCTCAAAATGCATTTAAAATTTGTATGAAATCTTTTCAATGTGATTTTTTTTCAAAGTAAAACACTGTCAGAACTATTAATAAGAATTTTAAATAAAAAAAATTTTAAATGGCTTAGAATGTTCTAGAGAATGAGTAAAGGCAAGAACAATGATACTAAGCACTATTTGAAATATAAAAGAAAAACAGTACATTTATAATTTAAAGAAGTATACTTAGATATACCAAATGATTAGGATATACCCAATTATACTAAAATGCAATTCAACTAGTATGCTTAGATTATACTTTAAATATCGCAAGAAAAGCAATTGAAAAAACTATTAGACTCAAAATGCTAGCTAAGCAAAATAGCCAGATGAAAAATAGATACCGAAAATTCAGAAATTGTCTTAGAAATTAGCAAGAAGCTTTTGGAAATAAATTTTTTTAAAAAAGGGGGCCACATTGAGACTAAGAGTAGAAATATGAAGTATCTACATGTAGGCTTTGCAAGATTTCTGTGTAAACTGCATGAAAACTAATAAACATAAAAGTTTTTTAGCAATCTATGAAAGAGAAGTGAATATCGGTGTGTTATTATGTTCCAGGTGAGAAAATTGAGTACTACTACATTTAAACAAATCAATCTTTAAAAATTGATCCACAATTAATTCACAGGGTAAAATGACTCAAGCCAAATCTCTAATGGGAGGACTAGCTGTGAGGACAGGGTACACCACAAGCTGTCAGTGCTGCCACCAAACATAGGGAATGGCAGAAAGTGAGGGAGAGATTCACAACAGAAGTGACTGGTCTGCACAGGACACAGAGAGAGGGAAATATTTGTTAAAAATCATGTACTAAGACATTCTTGAATTTATCTGTATTTTTTTAAGCAGGCTTGAGTGGTCTCTCTTTGTCATTTGCAATTGAGAATCTGAATAATAACTATTTAATATATGAAAATAAAGTCTAGCCTCTTGAGCAGCAGAAATGTTGGCAATGGGTCTACAAGGTCCAGTATGATGTGGCTACTGAACCCTTGAAATAATGCAGCTAAAGAGCTGATCTTTTTTGTATTTAATGTTCGTCCATCTTAATTTATCTGTGGCTAGCGACTTCTCTTTTGGATAGTGCAGCTCTAAAGTGACAAAACTTATGTGAATTAAAACAATAAAAGACTGTTTTCTTATTACAAATGAGAAATACATTTGGAAACATGGTAATAGGAATGCCTGGGTGGCTCAGTGGTTGAGCATCTGCCTTCAGCTCAGGGTGTGTTCCCAGGGTCCTGGGATCGAGTCCTGCATCGAGCTCCCTACATGGACCCTGCTTCTCCCTCTGCCTGCGTTTCTGCCTCTGTGTGTGTGTGTCTTTCACTAATAAATAAATAACATCTTTAAACAAAAAGAAACATGGTAATGATGGGGAGCATGGGCTATGAAAATAATTCTCTCAATCTATCTATTAGAACACAAGTCGGTGCAAAGTTTTCTTAAAATAATTTGTCAATTTGTATCAAATTCATAACTTTGGCCCAGGGGCCAAGTGACTTCAGAAGATTCTAGGAATCAATCCTACTAAAGTAGTCAGAGATACTGATGCTAGTTTGCATATGAAAATTATTAGTATCTTATAATTTATAACTCTTTTATAGTTGAAATACAAGCAATGGGAATAATTATGAATAAATGAGCAACCAAGGGAAATGTGGGTACTTGGAGAAGATTAACTATTTCACATGCACATCAAGTCAAGTCTAGGGGCATGAATCATTAAACAGCAAAACATTTACAATTAGAGCATATTTTATAAAAAGATACAATCCCCTGTCCCTGTCTTCCCCCTTGCAACTCCTCTTTCTCTATCCCACAAATTAAACAAATATATGTAACTATCAGTTTCTTTTTAAAACAACTTAGAGTATATGGTACAATAAAACATTGACATTGTTAATGTCATTGGTTAACATTGATTCTTTTATTTTCTTTATTATTTTATTATTTATTTATTTGTTTGTTTCTAACTTTTAAATTGCCAATTTAAGAAGACTTCAATAAAAGAATTTAAAATAATATCATGAAATAAGTCCTCAAATGTTAATAGCAATTTATACTTTACAAAGTACCTTCACATTTATTATTTCTTCTTATATAGATAAAGCTCAGTGGAACTAAGTTATTTGGCCAAAATTATACATTTTTCAAGTAGAGTAGCCCAAAAGAGACTTTAACTGATGTATTTGTTTTTGTTTAAACTGATAATAAGTTTAATAAGGTCTCAGAGGTGGTGTGAGTCTTTCCATTTCTGAATTTGAGTCTTCTGTGTGATAAATTATAATTACCTGGTAAATAATTAATCTAAAAAAGAAATTACGCTGTCAATTTGGAAAGTTGAATTCATTTTATGGCAGAAAAGATTCTTTGCACTTTCACATCTTTGGAGAGATTTTCAATTAATCCCTACAGGACAAGCTCTTGAGAATGTCTTTTAGTTTGTCCACACACAACTGCTCCAAGAAGAAAATAAAATTGTTAGAGATCAAGACACAGACTGTCTTGTGCAAACTGTGCCCACCCTCCTCAGGTGAATGGTTTCCTCATCCTTTAATACTTTCTCCTTCCTGCAATTAAATAGAAGCTGGATTAATCACCTGAATGACATTAATCTCTGGGGGGCAATCACCATGTTTTAAAGAAGTGATTTACCACCATTAGTTTACCTTGGGATCAAGCTTCTTAGTAAATAAAAGCTTGAAATTGTTATTGGTACCTCACACACACAAAAATAATAACTCAAGATTTTTTAATGAAAATTGCCTTAGGAGTTTTCCGAAATACCAACACTGTCTTCTTTTTATGTTAAGTCCAATTTCCAGATGGGGAAGATTTGTTTAAAGGCTCAAATTATTCTGTCATTGACTGTTAAGTTTAGGGGAGAAGATGAAGAGCAGATGGCCTAACCTTGCCACATTGCAAATGAGAACACAGGCTAGAGCAATGAGGTAGCCTGCCCAAGGTCACACACTTGGTCTGAGAGATGACACTGGGAACCTGTTCTTCTAAATCTCTGCTTGTTATTTGTTATTGAAATCCACTCATAGGAGCAAAGGCAAACCAAGCCACCTTTCCCAAGTTCCAGATAAATGCATTTTCAGTTGGCTCTCTAATTAAAAACACATCTTAAAATAAAATGCTCTGTTGTTTTTTTCTTCCCCTCAGTTCTGGTGTAGCATACCTTTTGTTGAGATGAAAGACATGGAAAGCCCCTTATTGGAACTTCAGGTGTCACATTTCTAAAAATCAGTGAATAATGTTATCGGTTTGGTGTTCACTCTCTTTTCTACCATTCACATAGAACACAGAAGCTGTTATATCTTTAGGTTGAATATCTTCTTACATAATAATGAAAATATTATTTCCCAAGTGTATATGGTGCCTGACATAAAGACTACATCATCTCATTTTAGGATGCTTAGTTTTGCAGCAATAGATAACTAAAATGGAAGTGGTCTGGAAACAGAGCCCTGCTGTAAGAAAGACAACATGGAGTGTTCACTTTGTCATGGGGTAGTTGCTGGAGATGCTGGGGGTATAGCAGAAACTGGACATGCAGTGATAAATGGATAGTATAGATAGTACAGGCTTAAAAGATGATAAGCCATGCTTTACTATAATGAAATAAGTGGCAAAACTACCATTCCCAGTAATTTGAAAAATTAAAAAAAATGTACCAAATTAACCTACGCATGCAGATACAATGCCTAGGTAGAATAACAAAAGTGCCAAATGGCTTCTGTTGTATATGATAAGATACAGAATGATGGAGATGCCTGGGTGGCTCAGTGGTTGAGCATCTGACTTTGGCTCAGGTCGTGATCTTCGGGTCCTGGGATTGAGTCCTGCCTTGGGTTACCCGCAAGGAGTCTGTTTCTCCCTCTGCCTGTGTCTGTGCCTCTCTCTGTGTGTCTCTCATGAATAAATAAATAAAATCTTAAGAAAAAAAAGATACAGAATGATGAAGATGAGCTAGAGAGAACTATTCAATGCAAATAGAATTTCCAATCTAGACTTAGTAGGTTGAAAAATAAAATTGTTTCACATTTTCAGGCTCACCAGCTCACACAAACTCTCAAAATAAGAAATGGCCTTGGGGTAAAGAGTAAATCAAGGATGTGATCACAAGACCCTTTTTAAGACCCTAGTGTAGTAGGGCATCTTAAAGTAGGATTAAGCACTTCTAAGAATCTTAAAAGTGTTGCTTCACTGCAGCCGTACACTTAGACCAAAGTAGAGAGTGTTCACTCAAACAGAATTAAGGGCATGTCTTCTGGGACATGAAGTGAATCACAACCAGATTCAGTAAAATTTTGAATCAAAATTTTTCAAGGGTTGTACAAGTTTGTATTAAAAGAAAAAAGAAAGACACCTCTGGGATTCTCACCTTTTCACAGGCAAGAAGGAGGCTAAGAAACTTCAACCCATGGGCTATTTCTTCTAGGAAAGAAAGATATTTCAGAAGGAAAAATCCCAGAGGATTTTCCATGGAATCCTGTGAAAAATCATGAATGAGGGAACTACTTCTGAGAGGCAGAATTGGCCCCAATTAAGGAGCCTGCTGCCAGACACAGGCTCTGACATGATCGGCTGGATTTCAGAATTGCTATGGGCCAGTGACCTCTATATGCTTCCTATCCCTACTCTTCCTCTTCAGAGTTTTTGTTGCAGTGATCTTGTCCCCATATCACCATTGTGTGTAGATGTGTGAAAGGCAGATTATATATTTTTAATTCACAAATCTCTGAGTGAAAGACAAAAGAATCCACACAGCCTACTCCACATCTGGATGTAGATCATGAGATCATGAGCTTCCAACTCATTGTTGTGACCTGATAATGTTTGGGTGAAGGTCTTATTAGGGAATGAGTGTGTTTTGCATATGGAGAGAAGTGAATCATTGGAGCAAGAGGATGGACTGCTGTAGGCTGATACACCAATGGTGCCCAATGAGTTAAACCTCCCAAAACCTACACCCTTGTATAATCACTCTGGACTTGACCATGAAACTTACTCCCTCCAATGGGTAGGCATTAGTGAATATGTTGCAATCAAATGCTTAATAAGTTGCCACTTTGTTGGGGGTCTTGCTTTTCTGGAATACTGCTGCCACGTGTGAGGAAGCCCAGCCCAGTACAGCCCAGCCCCCTTAAAGATGAAACACTGCAAAGAGAGGAAATCCCAGTTAAGCTCAGTCCTAAGCTATGACCCAGCTGGATGCTGTCATATGAGGTAGCCCATGTAAGTCCAGCAAGAGAAACACTAGCCAAACCAGAGAATCATGATAAATGATAAATGATTATTATAAGCACTGAGATCTGGGACAGTTTCCTACTCAGCAAGACATCCCTGAAATAGAACTTTTCAACAGCAAGAGAAGAAGCTAGAAGAAAATGAGCAATATGTTTAAAATTATCATGGAAAAGGTTATTTTTCACCTAGGATCCTATTTGTATTCAAACCATCCATTAAGCAAAAGTATAGAATGTCTTATGATAAATCAACATTTTACTTTCCATGTGCTTTTTGTTGGAAGATGAACTCAAATAAATGAAGAATTAAACCATGAAAGAGGAAAGATGGATTTTAAGAGAGAAAAACTTAACCCCAAAGGGGGGAAAAAGAGTAAATAGGCAAATTCCCAGGATAATTATAAGGGGAATTCTCATGGGTATAGCTAGGCATAGATCTAGCTTGTTAGGGAACAACAGAAGACTCCTAATGAATGTCTTCCTGGAAAAAAAGAAAAATTCAATGTGCTAAGATTTACCTTCTGGTTAAGGAGGTGTAGAATGCATTATTTATGGATACTTAGAAATATGAATGAGTAAAGAAATAAAGTATTAAAACAAAATGAATCAAAATGTACAAGAAGGAGAATGATCATCATAATGCACATAAGTCATCATTTTGGGGGGAAGGAGGTTGTGGACATATCTATGACTGTACATGTCTACACTGGTCAGGGTAGTTATCAGTGGCCTATTCCCCATAATAGGAAGTCAATAGGTAACAGCTAAGATGGAAAAAAAATCAAGACATAGAAGCATATGGTTGCTTTATAGAACTCTGTGGGTCACTCCCACAGGAAAAATCACCTAAAAGGGCTGAAACGGCCACCTCTTTGAGGTAGGAATAGAAATGACAGTGGTGGAACCCGGTCTCCCATATCTGTTACAAACATCATTGTGCTACTGGATTCTAAAATGATGTGCTTTGCACATCTTTGACTACATTAAAAGAAAAACTTATTATCTCTGTGTGTCTGTGATTGAAATTCACAACCACTATCGAAGTTATGAGTTCTTCTTCTTTTTTTTTTTTTCCTGGATTAGCTGATAGTCCAAGGGATGCTTTGGGGAGAGAGATAAGAAATAGCTAATGAAAGAGTAGCACAGGGTCCGGAAAACAGAAATTCTAGAAAGGGTAGTGAGCATTATCTTTACCTTTACCAATTTGTTTATTGTGTGTCCAGGCTGAGGAGAACCCACTGCAGGGCACAGGCATGTCAGTACAAGTTTCGTGACCATCTAGAGCTAAAGAATATAAGTGAGCAAGGGGGAGAAGTAGACTCTGAGGTAGGGGCATAGGCCATCCTTCCACGGTCTTTTCAGAGGATGACTGAAATCAGAGCCTTAACCAGAATTTGTGTAAGTTGAAGAAATGGAATACCACGAGATCCTGAAACAAGGGATGATCAAATTTCAACTGCTGGAGGAGGGAGACAAGTCATCTTGAAGGCACAGGGGAAAAATGATGAGAGGAAAAGCCAGGGAGGCAGGGGAGAGATTTACAGAGGATGATCCGGGAAACCCAGGGTCCAGGTGAACAGCCCATGGAGGACAGCAGGGGCTTCCTCTCAGGGCTCTCGCTCAGTTTACAATGTCCGCTACAAATGAGATCACTTCAATTAAATATGTGTGTGTGGCATAATCATGTGCTGCCACCCTTTCATTTTCTAAACTGCTGTCCCCAAGACAGAGGTCAGAGAACAGAAAGAACGTCTGCTAGAAAATAAATCAGAGACACCCTGGTCCACCCCTCCTGCATCCACCAGGAGCCCTGGTTTCTGGAATCTCCTCCAGGGAGAACAGCCCTCCTGTTCTCCACGAAGGTCAGCCAACTTCTCAAGTATTTTCAGGTCAGGCATTGTGTTTATTCCCATATTCAACAAGCATTACTGATCACCTAGTGTGTAACAAGTGCAGCGTCTGCTCCCATGGGCATATTATTCAAGGGGGTGGACGCACATAACGAACAGATAGACACACAAGCAACCCATTGAGTGTTACGTGGGGAGGTAAAATTGCAGAGCTGTGATAGAGAGAGCAAGCTTTGCCTGGCAGCCTTCCAGTGTGGCCTCTGAGGTCCTTGGCCCCTGGAATTCACATCCCATGTAGTCCTCAGTCCTTGAGTGTTGACTAGTCACTCATTGTTAGAAATTACATAGGGCAAAAGTGATAGAACATCGCTTCTGTTATGAGTTTATAAAAGAATCTGACTTCTCCCTTACTCAAACTCTCTCAGGCCCTTTGCATGTGTTTGCTCTGACGGAGCAAGCTGTCACGTCGTGAGTTGCCCTATGGTTAGGCGAGAACCTGAGGGCGGCCGTGGAGGGACAGAGGCCATCAGATAAATTTCCCCCAAGGAGCTGAATAGCAGCAGTCACCACATACGTGAGCTTGGGCGCAGACCCCTCCTCAGCCAGGCCTTCAGAAGAGAGAGTGTGCAGCCTCTGTTAATATCTTGTTGGCACACTTTCGAGATCCTAGGCAAAGGACCCAGCAGAACCATGTCTGGATCCACAGAAACTATGAGAAGACAAAAGCGTGTGGCTTTAAGTTCCTGAGTTTGGGGTAATTTTTCTGCAGCCACAAATAACTAATGCCCTTAGGTATAAGCTCGTCACTTCCTCTTTTTCAAATCCATTCAGATCATCTTTGTTGTTTTAATTGAAGAATTTAGTACCTTCTTTCTGCTTTTGTATTTTGGGTCAACTTAACCATTTTATTTTGTCCTTGCTATGTGACCTAATTGTTCTCTGCTCCTCTGTCTCCTTTCTTGCCTTCTTTGGTTTGATGGAGAATTTTTATTTTTATCGTTCCACTTTTTTTTCTTGCCTCTTTAACAGTTTGCAACCTATAAGATGTTCTCTAATTTATCAGTCTATTGTCACCATTCCCTTTGCTCTTAGACCTTTAAGTATAGGACACATAACTACTTCAAGCTGTGTCCATTACCTATCCGTGTAACTGCATTTCTGTTGTCTGTTGATTTATCACAGTCTCGTTCCTCACACCTTGTTTTGTGGGGTGCCTGTTTACTTTTGTGTGCTGATTGTAATATTTAAGACTATTTCTAAGAAAAAGTTGAGGTATATGAAAATCAAATATTTCTTAACTGAAGATCTTCCTTTCCTTTCTATGGCTATGGGAGAAATAGCCGTATTTCATATTCCATATTGCTAGGAATGCGTTAATCCCAAATTCAAGGTTTGAGATTTCCTGAAGACCCAAGAGTTGCAAGCACAGGCTGGCACTCACACGAGGGCTGATTAACTTCAGATTCCTACTTAATTTGTGGTTGAAGCCCTCTGAATACCAGCTTCAAGCATGGCTGGGCATTGGGTAGACACTTAGCATTAATTTTTCCATCCCATAATGTTGCTATTGCAGATGTTCCTTCTTGATTAGCTGTTGCCCACACGAAAAAGCCTATGTGAGTATAAGGCTTACCTCGTCAGAGTATCGTCTACCCTTAGCTTTTAGCTCAGTTATTTCTTATTATGTTACTAGCTCTTTGATGTGTTCAGAATTTTCTTACATTTAATCCAGCATTTTTGTGACTGCTGTCCTCTGTGAAAGGATTTAATTCCCTAACTTGCCATTTCTAGAACTGAAAGTCTCTTTATCCATAATTTTTATAAAAATACTTTTCATAAGAAAAGTATTGAGCCTGGGGGGCTCAATCCTTTAAGTGTTGGCTCTTGATTTCAGCTCAGGTCTTGATCTCAGGATCATGAGTTCAAGCTCTATGTTGGGCTCCACACCAGTGTGGAGTTTCGCTTAAAAAAATTTTCAAAAAAAGAAAAGAAAAGAAAAGAAAAGAAAAGAAAAGAAAGAAAGAAAGAAAGAAAGAAAGAAAGAAAGAAAGAAAGAAAGAAAGGAAGGAAGGAAGGAAGGAAGGAAGGAAGGAAGGAATTTAGGAAGGAAGGAAGGAAGGAAGGAAGGAAGGAAGGAAGGAAGGAAGAAAGAAAGAAAGAAAGAAAGAAAGAAAGAAAGAAAGAAAGAAAGAATCAAATAGACTGAGTCCCATGTATCTTATGGTTTTGTCACTATTATAATTAGTGTATTTGTTTTATATCTTATTTGTCTTTGAGGGCAAGAAAACCATATCATTTTTCATATGATACTAACTTACCTAGTAACTTTGCTAAATTATCACTAAGTGATAGTTTGTTTGTTTTTAGAGTTTCGTAAATTTTGTATGTAGACAACTTTATCCGCAAATAAGGATTTTGTTATGGGACACCTTGATGGCTTAGTCACTTGGGCATCTGACTCTTGATTTGGGTTCAGGTCATGATGTCAGAGTCCTGAGACTGAGCCCCACATTGGGCTCCGTGTTGAGTCTGGAGCCTGCTTGAGATTCTCTTTCCTTCTCCCTTAGCCTCTCCCTCTGCTCTCTCTCTAAAATAAATAAAATCTTTTAAAAATCTTAAAATTTTTTTTCTTACCATATTACTAATTCTTATATGATATTTTATTTCTTTTTGTTGTTGTCATTGTAGTGCATTTTCTGGTACCTGAAGAAAATGTTGAAAAATAAACTTTGGTGATAATGAGAATTTTTATCTTTTCCTAAATTTAATGCAAATTTTTCTATCTTTACCAGTAAGTATGATGTTTACTACAGATTTGTGATAGATGCCATTCTGTAGTAAAAACAAAAACAAGACACTTGCATTTTGTATCCAATATCTAAAGAATTTAAAGTCTAGAATGCTTAGTAAATTTTCTAAATCATTTCTTCATCTATTAAAATGATATTTTTCCCTTCAAATCCATGTCATATCATGCTGGTAGATATTTTGATATTAAGCCATCAATGTGTTACTCAGATACACCCTACTTGATCATTTTAATGAAGTGCAGATTGAATTTAATGAAATTTTATTTAGAATTTCTATACCATTCTCCATAGATGAAGCTAGTTACATTCTTTACTAATGAAAACAACACAATAATAATAAAACTAACCTAATCAATCACAGACAGAGCTAGGAACTTCTCTGTTCTCCTACTTTTCTATCAAATTGACAGTACTGAGTGAAAGTAGGTTCTGTATCTTTGTTAGGAAACCGTTTTATTATCAGCCAGCTCTAATGAAAAACACAAAACAGAAGTCCCTCTCCAAACAAGAATTACCTTCCTTAAAAAAATACAAATAAAAAGGGATTTATATTACATATACCATTTGTCCTTGGGAATTTTAATATCTTTATAAAGATGAGCCTTCTTAATAAAAAATATAATATTCATTTCCATTTGTCACATTCTTGCATTTTTCTGATGCTTAGAAATATTTTTAAATGTTCCTGTTGTAGGTCACATATATCCTAAGTTTATTCTTAAGTGGTTTGTTTTGTTGTTTTTGTTCATGCACTTTATTTCTTCCACTGTGTGTGTGTGTGTGTAAATATACATATATACATGTAAATAGATATATTCACAAATGGAAGCCATACCAAACCCCCTTTAATTATATATTGCATATACTCCCTACATTAACTAAATTTTCTTACTGTTGCTACTATTTTTCATACAGAAATATAATCACATCATCCACAAATAGTCACTTGCATTGCTTGTTTTCAAAGTGTTATGTCATTGGTTTCTTTCTCTTATTTAGATGGACTGGCCAGTTTCAAGAAGTGAGATGTAGGGTACAGGAAAAAAATAAAAATAAACCAGTTCTAGGTCCCTGTCCTCACAGGGTTGAATGCAGGATTGGAACATAAAGAGTCTGAATAAATGTTAAGACTGTCACTTACCCAGCTTTGCTTTTCTGTATAGCCCACCTCACAACCCGCCATTTATTGCATAATTATTTAGGAGTTTTGGTTTCTCTCCCCATAAATATGCACACGACTGGGGCAATGATTCCGTGTTTGAGGTCATTGCTGTCTCTGCAGGGCCTAGAAAATGTAGGCATTGACTCAATATCTGGTGATGAATTAAAGCAAAAGTGGACAAATTAGAGTCACAAGCTAAATCCAGCGAGGAGACCTCATTTTGTAAATGAAGTCTTAGGGGAACCCCGCTTCTCCCACTGCCTTGCACATTTTCTGTGGTTGCCTTTCACTGCTGGGCGAAGTCGATGACAGCTTCAGAAATCCTGTGGCTCCGAAACCTAAAACAGGGACTCTCTCTCCATGGACAGAAAAAGCCCACTGAAGGACAGACGTCTGAAAACGAGATTTTTCTGCCTAACAGGCCATTGGCATCAAATTTAGTCGCAATCTGGGAAAATTATGTGTTTAGCTTCCGATGTAATCAGAGGTGGCAGGACCTGCTTTCTTTCCCCCAAGGATGCGCAGCTTCCCTGCTCAGGTCAAGGGCCCCGTCACTTTTCTCCATGTTGCCTCGCAAACAGCACCGCGTCTCCGTGGGCTGCTGCCTGGTGACCAGGGACCGAGGGAGGACAGGGGAAGGGGGGGAAATCCCAGACTCCCCGAGATGGAGAAGCTTCCAGGGCCAGGCAGGTCTCCTGCTCCCCCAAGGAACGGGCCCCTTTTGCTCCCCCTCCCCAGGTCCCCTCCCCGGGTCCCCAGGCCCCTCCCCGGGTCCGCAGCCCCCCTCCCTGGGTCCCCAAAACCCCTCTCCGGGTCCGCAGCCCCCTCCCCGGGTCCCCAGGCCCCCTCCCCGGATCCCCAGCCCCCTCCCCGGGTCCCCAGCCCCCTCCCCGGGTACCCAGGCCCCCTCCCCGGGTTCGCAGCCCCCCTCTCCGGGTCCCCAGGCCCCTCCCCGGATCCCCAGCCCCCTCCCCGGGTCCCCAGCCCCCCTCCCCGGGTACCCAGGCCCCCTCCCCGGGTCCGCAGCCCCCTCCCCGGGTCCGCAGGCTGCGCTGGGTCAGCTCCGGGGCGATCCGGTGAATGTCCCCCCGCGGGGCCCCAGGACCGAGTTAGCCTCGGGGTCGGTGGCTGCGCGGGGCGGTCCCTCGCCCTCGGGGCCGCGGAGCCGGGACGGGGAGCAGCGCGGCGGGGGCTTCTGAGGACGCGGACCCGGGATTCGCCCCGCCAAGCCGCGCTCGCCACCAAATAAGGCCGCTGGCGACAGGCCTCGGGTCCGCTGCGTGCGGGGCGCCTGGGCCGTGGGCGCCGGGGTGCGGGGGCGGGGTGAGGGGGGGGAGGTGCAGGGGGGTGCGGGCGGGGGGTGGGAGCAGGAGTGCGGGGGTGCGGGCGGCATGCGGTGGGGGGGTGGGCGAGGGTGCATGGGTGCGGGCTGGGGTGGGCGGGGTGCGGCGTGATGCAGGGGGGGTGCCGGCGAGGGGTGGGCGGGGGTGCGTGCGAGGGGTGCGTGCGGCCAGTCCTACCCAGGCCTCGGGACCCCAGCGCAGGACTCACGTGGCAGCCCCCGGGGCCGCTGCACCTGCCGCCCTCACCCCCGCCTGGGGGCAGCTCCCCGGCGCCCCGGGGTTCACCCCTCGTCCTCCCGGATCCGCAGTCGGGGAGCCCTCTCTGCTCGGGGTGTACGGCAGTCGTCCACGGTGACCAAACCAAGAACATGCGCTCCCCTCCACTGCACACGTCACATGCACACCACGTGTATACACGTGCAGGCCGCACACATATACACGCCACATACTGCCACACACCACAGGCACACACATACCACATGCCTACACACACCACATACATACACACAGTGCCACACACACTACATAAACATACATACACCACACACATGCCACACACATATACATATATATACCACACACACCACATACATGCATACACAGCTCATGTGTCCATGGGCACATACATACACACAGATACATGTAACACATGCCCCACATTCATGCCATATATGGGCACACCGCAGTCACAGTACGGATGCAGAGACTACACACACATACATACCACACGCACACCACACACACATCACAGACACATATTCACATATATCCCCATATGCCCACCATACCACACATGCACTCCACACCCATGCTCATGCTGCACACAGACCATACACACACTCCTGCTACACACACGCACAGAAGCATGCGTGGCTGCATCTTCATCTGTCGCTCACCCCGCCTGGGCCTGCCAAGGGCTGAGAACTGGTCTATGACAAGTGCCGAGTCCAAAGCCGGAGGAAGGAGTGCACCTCACCTACATTATCCCTCGGTCAAGGGGAGCCCAAGCAGCCAAAGTGCTTGGTTAATTCTGACACACACATAACTGCACGTAGCCCCGCTGCGACCTTCCCTGCTAACTCTGCACCTGATGCACTGCTCCGCACTGCGCCTTGCATATATGGCCATCACTTGGGGTTATTAACTGGAAGGATCAACCGATACCCGGATGAGCAAATGACTGAATTCCTACTTCACAGGGCAGAGAGCTAAGGGGAACACGGAGCTTCGATCGGCCTGCATGTCACTGTTTTTATTTGGTCCAAGCAGAGAGCTGCATAACCCTGCAAACTATCCTATGCAGGAGACATGGAGACCTCGAATTAATTCCCCGAAAAGCACATCACCCGTGATGTGTCAATGTTCAAGGCCAAAGCTAAGACACTTGGGCAGAAACGGATGAAAAGGGAACTTGGCTGTGACTCAGTGAGGTGGAGCCTCACATCTGCCAACTGTTCTGTTTGCTCAAAGATGGAGAAATAGAAGACCCATTGTGAAGTCCTGAAAAAAAATTCACGAGATGACAAAGAGTTAAAACCTCAGGTGAGGGATCCCTGGGTGGCGCAGCGGTTTAGCGCCTGTCTTTGGCCCAGGGCGCGATCCTGGAGACCCGGGATCGAATCCCACATCGGGCTCCCGGTGCATGGAGCCTGCTTCTCCCTCTGCCTGTGTCTCTGCCTCTCTCTCTCTCTGTGACTATCATAAAAAAAAAAAAAATAATAATTAAAAAAAAAAACCTCAGGTGAGGTCGTCCTTTCCCTTCACTAGCCGCAGCTCTGCAGTTGCCAGTGAGGGGGACTGCACTTAAACATTTTGCACCTAGGCGTTGCTTGAACTCTGCTGGTGAGGGAAAATTAAATTATGTCAGCAACACATTTTAAACGCAAAAATAAGAGCTATGGCAAAGACTGCCAGAAGCACTGACAACTCCCCTAAGGACTTGTGCTTTTTCTCCCAAATACTGAAAATAATGGAAAGAGCAGACACCTCAACATGCCAAGGAAAACCCATACTCTGTGTGGGAATCACATGGCAGGGCGCTCGCGGTGACCTGTTCATTGTCACCCAGGAGGGGGTGAATGAGCACCCGTGAGGGGCCAGCCTTCCTCAGAGACGGCTTCCCCAGTGTCAGGAGAGCTGGTGGAGGCCCCACAGGTGACAAGTGCGGGACCAGGACTCCAGCCTCCTCTCCCCAGCCCAGGCCCAGTGCTCTCCCCAGGCCCCAGAACCTTCCCTGGGGAGGGGAGGGACCGGCCCAGCTGGTCCCCACTACAGGCACATAAAGACCTGTCCCTGGTGTCCTACCACGGCACAGCCTCCTCACTATGAAGCGCTTTATGAGTTCCTCTTCCACACTCGATTTCATCTTTTAATTTATACTGATATTTAAGCAAAGCAAAAACTTATAGAGAGCAGATAATAACATTTGTTAACTCTGGTGCCAAGCATTGCACTAGAAACTATGAATTGGTACCTTCAGCTTCACATGGCTTCTGCAGCCTGGCTCTCACTTGTCTCCGTTTCACTGATGGTGAGGGTGAGGTGCAGGGAATGGGTGAAGTCATGCCTAAAGGTCCGAAGCCCAGGCGTTCTCTATCTACCACGTGGCTGCCTTTTGACATGTCCTTTTGAAGTATGTTTGTCAGATACGATTTGCCATACCCGAATTTTCCTTTGTTCTCTCAAGTATTTGCAGTTTTTCAACTCCCCGTTGATATAAACATTCTGGAAACTGGCAAGAGGAGTTGCGGTTGGCATAGAGAGAGGACAATATCGTCGGGTGCCGGTCTCTGAAGGCAAGGGCTTATGAAGACAGCATGGCTAGAGAACCAACAGGCTGCGGGTGAAGATCCGTGAGCCAGCAAACAGAACAAACAGTAAGAACAGGACAGCTGACCGCATCATCGTTTGGGCTCAGTCAGGACCCTGCAGAATGTCACTGTTGATTGCAATGGATTCGGAGCAATGAGGTGCTTCAGGCTCTGTATTTTACAGACAGAAGACCTGAGTCTCGGAAAGGGAGAGGGACTCGAGTTTGTATTCAGTTAATAAAAGAGATGGGACAAGAGTGTCTTGGTACTTCTCACGAGTGTTTTCTCTGCTCCTGATTTCATGGAACACCATGAAGACATGGTAACAGGCTGCCAGGTGGATGAGGTAGGGGGGCAGTGGCAGCGTGGCTAACTTGCTGTCATCTGCCTTTGTAGCCCATGCACTCCCAAGTTCTGTTGGAGTGTGTTGCTGTGCCATGTTCTCCCTGCCGCACGCACCCACAATCACGGGCTTCCACCTTTGAAGGAGGGCCTACTCAGTGGTTCAGCTTTTATGAGGTGCTTTGGATAAGTCATGGACATTTATTCATAGAAGAAGAGACTGGAATTCAGAGAGGTTGATGGTCTTGCCCAAGGTCATCGATGAGAACTGACACATCCAGGATTTGTACCTAAATCTGTTGTACTCTGAAGTCCAGCCTTTCTCCACTTCCAGAATGCCTTTTTCTAAGACTTGGATAGCCAAGGCATCTCACTTACCCACCAGAATCAGAAAATAAGGAGCTTCTCCACCATAGAAATTCTGTTCGTGACCAAACTTTATGATTACAAGCACAACATGTCTAAAATCCCATTTTCATTTAATAAACAATACCAATCACTTCATGAACTTATGAAGATTACTTATGTCATAAGCAATATATTCTGCTATGGACTATTCCAAGCACATTACATACATTGAATTTTAATAACCACATCATATAGTTACTATCATTATTCTTATTCTACTGATGAGGACACTGAAGCCCAGAGACATCCAGTAAATTATCTAAGATTGCACCACTTATAAGTGGAGGATTCAGTATTCAAATTCAGCCCAAAGTCTGGACTTTTGAACACTGCTTGATGGTCCCTCTATCATTCTGTGGAAATCTTAATAACATACGGTATACACATCTTAACCTTCCTAAATTGAGAACATTGAACCTGGCTGAGGCTTCATATAGTTCTCAGCCATCTAGGTGAGCTTAGAATGTTACATCCACTAGGTCGTGCCCTCTAGTGCCCTCAGAGATAGTAAACTGAAAGGAATAAATTTCACCTCATCTGGCCCGGACTGTTGTTCTCATGGAGTTCTTTCATATTTGTACAGCTCTTCTATGTACTCCTTCTGCTACCTTCGGTCACTAACGATGGCTATTAATATATTAATAGACACTATTCATGACTTTATATTATAATAATTATCTGGCTATGTATCCCCCTGCAAGATTCTCTTACACTGGGGATCCCTGGGTGGCTCAGCAGTTTAGTGCCTGCCTTTGGCTCAGGGTGTGATCCTGGAGTCCCGAGATCGAGTCGCACATCAGGCTCCCTGCATGGAGCCTGCTTCTCCCTCTGCCTGTGTTTCTGCCTCTCTCTCATGAATAAATACATAAAATCTTAAAAAAAAAGATTCTCTTACACTAATACAGTAAAATGCATGAGCTTTGTGACAGTAATATGTTTCCCATAAGACTTTCTTTTGATGGATTCAGTGGCATATCTTGGCTAGATGTGGCCATATGAGGGCATGACATCATTTAAGATGCTTCTATAAGGGGCTTCCTGACTCAGAACCTCGGAAGGGAGGCATGTCAGTCTCGGGGAGGGAGACTCCATGGAGCTTGGCTGATGGAAGGAATCACCACATACACAGATTCAGCATTGTCAAGCCCTCTAGGACACAGTCATCTCATTATTGTGGAATGTCCCTCCCTGCCAAGCCCCATGTACTATAGCAGCTGAAACTTTCACATACAGAATAGCAGAGACTCCTCCAGAAGAAAAGAAGCAGAGCCAGTGCTTGATGTAGGCTTTTGACATTTAAAATTGGGCAGTTTTAGTTTTCAGCGATGCTGCTAAAAACCACATTTCCCATGGCTGTCCTGAACTTTGACTCAGAGCCTAAATAGTTGGCAGAGGTGTGGCTGGCTCTGAAGTTTCACTTGGCAGTAGCTTCCTCTAACCATTGGGTCTGCAGCCTGCCATCCTCTCAAGGTGTGGATGTTTCAGATCCAAAGTCAGTAATCACCCAGAAGCCCCTCTCCTCCCCTCTGGGTCACAGTATAGCAGTGGTTCTCAAAGAGGTCCCCCTGACCAGCTGCAGGAGCATCACTCAGGAATCTGTCAGACATGCAAGTTCCCAGCTCCCATCCTAGACCTGCTGAACCAGAAACTCTGGGGTTGGGATCCCAGAAAGATTCAGGAGCTGTCCTTTAACAAGTGCTATAGGGGAATCTGAAGCTCGTTGGGCTTGAAAACCACTGCAATAGGAAAAAGGAAATTGGACAAAAGAGCCAAACAAAATGAACTAGCATGACTCATGAGACATCACCGGGCAGGTTCATGTGGAGGAAAAGAGATTGATGTTCCTGTTGTCTGGTTCTGTCCCAGTCTTGTCTCAACTATGCATAACAGTGGCACTTGACAGGTATAGTATACATATAGGATATTGGTCCATCAATAATATGTGGACCCACGGGATCCAGAGCTCATCCTGTATATTCTGTGGTGAGAAAGGCAGGGAGGACTTTGCAGAAGACTTTACCTTCCCCAGCTAATTCCAAGGGAACTTCCCCAACTTCTGTACTCATCATCATGCCGATGATGTGGGGATGTGAGAAGAAATACATGATAGCTAGAAGTTGGGTGGACCATGTTGTTAGGCCTCAAGGAAATTCAGAATGGACAACAGACATCATCCCTCAATCCTCTCTGCCCCCTCTTCTTTTGCCCTTGAATTAGTGCATGAGCAATGCCTCTCTCTGCTACTCAAGGAAAATAGATAAGCTCAGCCAGACCAAGAGGTGAGCAGCTGAAGGGCGCTGGAGGATGCGCTTTAGTCCTGGGCTGCAGGGAAGAGATTAGGCATCCATCTGGCCCAAGCCAAACAAAGGTATATTGATCTAGAGCATTGTTATATAAAATACCAGACTGTGTGGTGTAATAAATGTAATTTATCGCTCACAGTTCTGGAGGCTGGACATCCAAGATCAAGGTACCAGCAGTGCTGCCTTCTCCCTGTGTTCTGACATGGCCTTTACTCTGCGTACGTACCTAACAGGTATCTCTTCCTCTTCTTAGAGGGACATTGGCTATCTTGGATTAAGATCTGGTTCTTAATTTTTTTTTTAATTAATCAGAGTTAAAATAAGAAATCTGTTGTATACAGAACCAGATCCATTCTACCCTCGGGACCTCATTCAACCTTAATTACCTCCTTAAAAACCCTATCTCCAAATATTGTTACCTTAGGGGTTAGGGCTTCAATACATGACCTTTGCAGTCGGTGGGGGGTGGGGGGAGACATAATTCTTTCCAAACCAGAAGGCGATGTCAGTGAGTAAATGGCAGACGCCCTGAAAAGGCACTAGCTAACAAAGCACCACATGAGGTGAGATGGGATAGGAGGGGAGTCCTAGTCCACTCAGGCACTGTACCCTAAATCCCTCCTCTCAGGGCTAGCCTGTGTGCTGGCAGAGGCATCCCAAGTCCCCGTGGTCAGCAGGAGGCGTTCGCACATCCTCATTGGGCAACTGTGCCACACTGTACTGGGGAGAGAGCAAGAAGATAACAAAAACATATATATATGGAACAACCAAAAAGAAGTATGAAAAATCTGAGTGAAGGGCAGCCTGGGTGGCTCAGCAGTTTAGTGCCACCTTCAGCCCAGGGCTGATCCTGGAGACCCGGGATTGATCTCCCTGCATGGAGCCTTCTTCTCCCTCTCCCTCTACCTCTGCCTGTGTCTCTGCCTCTCTCTCTCTCTCTCTCTCTCTCTCTCTCTCCTCTCTCTCTCTCTGTGTCTCTCATGAATAAATAAATAAAATATTTTTAAAAATCTGAGTGAAGTGAAAAGAAAGGAAAATAGTAAAATAAGACTGTGAAATGAATGACTGTAGTACAGAAAAAGTAACGCTGAGGGATTTTACATAATTACGGATAGTAGCCTCCATCATTCTAAGTCCCTCACAACTAAAGCAATGGGAAGATATGCCCCTTGCAAGGTTTGGATTATTTATGGGATCAACTACAGACTCTTTGAGGATTTACTCTGCTCACTGCTGTCCCCTCACCTCCCAACACTTTTCACAGTCCTTGACACATAACTCAATAAATACCCAGTGAAGTCTCACCCTGCAGAACTCAGGACTCTCCTTCGTAAACCCTATGAGCAAATTCCTTATAATAAATCTCTTTCTCTATGTGTAGATACATGTGCATCCTATCGGTTCTGCATCTCTGGGGAACAGCCACTGACACGATGAGTGAATTCGCTTTTTAGCACTGAGGTTTGAGGGAAATTTCTCTAGCGAGTCTAGAACACACAGTAATTACTGAAATGTATGCTAACGATGCTGTTATAGTAGATTCGAAAGTATCAGCAGGTAAGTTTCTCAATGTTTCATGTGCATTTAACCCCTCCTCCCCAGCCCAAGGTGATTAAAATGAAGACTCATCTGGTAGGTGCTGGGCAGGGCTGAGGCTCTGCATTTCCAACCAGCGCCTTCCCCCCACCCAACACCCGCCCACCCCCCTGCCCCTGCTGCTCCTCAGCCCACAGCTTGAGTAGTGAGCTCTTAGAGTATCTCTCAAGGCCAATGGAGGGACAAGGATGAAGAATCCGTAGTGTTGCTCTCGCTGCGGGGGAGCTGCCTTCCTTGCAGGCCCTCAGCACGTGGTGTGGAGGGCCACGGTAGCAGGAGCTCGCTGTCCTGTGTTTCCTTAGCCCAGCTGCGCCGAATGCACCTCTCCATTCTTTTCCACATCAAAGTCAGTCTGTGATCACTCAGCTCTATGTGGCTATAAATCTGAGACTCTTCTGGGGTGGCCTTGGATGACCTCCACACCCTACCTCTATGGTTCCTTTCTTCTTTTCCATCGATCCAATCTAATCTGTGTTTTGTTTCCCAAGATATCTCAAAATATCTGGCCCACTGCTGGCTCCTCTTCTTATTTTTAAGCAAAGCAACGTGTTTTCTGATAATTCCATGGGAACCTGGGGAACAAGAAAGCAGTTGCAATGTTCAGTCCACTTTCGTGATCCAGAAACCTAGGCCCTTTTCAAAGGCTCTGCGTGTGGTTCTTAGATATCACGCTGAACCAACAGAGAACCGGTTGCCAAACTGAGAATCTTGTGCACTTGGCTGCTTCTTCACCAGAACTCTGAACTTGGGTGTACAAAAAAAAAAAAAAAAGACAAGATGTATAGAGTGTTTAAAAATCTTTTTTTTTTTTTTTCACTGAAATAGAACATGCATGTAGAAAAGCCACACAAAACTAACAGGGCTCAGCTCCATGAACTTCACAAAGGGAATGCAACCACGAAACCAGCACCCAGATGGAGGAAATGTGAATTACTAGTAGTGGGTCAGAGGCCCACCCTGTCCAGCACCCTCCCCCATCCACTCCCCCTTCCCAAAGGCAACCCCATCTCTCATTCCATTGCACACATTAGTGCTTTTATGGAGACAGAATCAAACAGCCCGTGCTCTTTTGTGTCTGGCTTCTTTTGCTCAACTATCTTTGTAAGATACACCTGTGTTTCGTGTATAAATTTGTTCGTCCTCATTTCTGTAATTAACATACAAATCAATCACAATTTATCTGTTTTAGTCCTTTAAAAATGATGTTACTGAGAAATCACATAGCATATGATTCACCCATTTAAAGCGTACAATTCGATGATTTTTAGTGTATTAACAGGCTGTGTGCCACCATCACCATAATCTAATAATCATTTTGGAACTGTTTTTGTTCTCCCTAAAAGAAACCCAGAGACTTGATGTCCATTTCCCCATGCACTCTTCTCCCCTTTAGCCCTAAGCAACCACTTACCTGCTTTCTATAAGCCATATACTCACCTATTCTGGATTATGTGTAAATAGAATTGTACAACATGTGGTGTTTTGTGAGCGGCTTTTCTCACATAACATGATGATTTCAGTCTACTGTAGCATGGATCAGTGCTTCATTTATTTTAATCACTGAATATATTCCATTATACAGATGGGCCATTTCTTATTGATTTGTTCATCAGTTGATGAACATTTGGGTTGTTTCCACGTCTTGGCTATTATGAAGGATGCTGTAATAGGCATGTGCAGACATGTATGGATGTGTATTTTCATCTCTCAAGGATATATCTCGAAGTAGAACTAATGAGAAGTGGTGACCCTGTGACAAACTCTGAGGAACTGCTAAACTGTTTTCCAAAGTGGCTGAACAATCTTCCAAACCGCCGGTGATGTACGTGGGTTTTTGATTTGTCCATCTCCCAACCAACACCTGTTATTCTCTTTCCTTTGAATTATAGCCCTTCTGGTGGGTGTGAAGTGGTCTTTCTTTGTGCTACTGATTCGCCTTTTCCTACAATAACTAATGGTGTGGAATATCTTTAATATATTCATTGGCCATTTGTATACACTCTTTGGAGAGACATCTATTCAAATCCTTTACTCATTGTAAAGACTGGGTTGTCTTTTAAAAATTCACTTGTTACTGTGAGTCCTTTATGTATTCTGTTTACAAATCCCTTAGCAGTTAAATGATTTTCAAATATTTTCTCCCATTTTATGGGTTGTTTTCTCATCTTCTTGATGGATTATCTCGATCACAAAAACTTTTAGTTTTTATGTAACCTAATTTAACTATTTTCACTTTCATCACTCTTGCCTTGGTGTCACACTTAAGAAATCATTATGTAATCCAAGGTCACTAGTGTTTAGTTATATTTTATAAGAATTTTATAGTTTTAGTTTTTACATTTGTGATCTATTTTAAGTTCATAATTTTTCGAATGATGTGAGGTGAGAGTCCAAAGTCATTCTTTATGTGTAGATACCCAGTTTTCCTGATTTTATTTGTTGAAGAGATGATTTTTCCCAAATAAATGGTCTGAGAATCCTTATGCTAAATCACTTGACCATAGAAATAGAGGTTTATTTCTTGATTCTCAGTTCTGTCTCCTTGATTACGTGTCTGTCCTTATGCCAGTACCACACTATCTTGACTACTCTGTTTTTGTTCTGAGTTTTGAAATCAGTAATTTTGAGTCTTCCAACTTTGTTCTTTTTCAAGATTGTTTTGGCTATTCTGGGTCCTGCACATTTCCATATAAATTTTAGGAAAAGCTTGTCAATTTTTGCAAATATGGCAGCTGGGATTTTGAAAGGTTCCATTGAATCTGTAGATCTATTTTGGGAGTCTTGCCATATTGACAATATTAAGTTTTCTAATGTGGATGTTTTCCTCTTATTGGATCTTTAATTTAGTCCCTTACTGTTTTATAGTGCTAGTATACAGGACTTACACTCCTTTTGTTAAGTTTTATTTTATTCCTATTGATGCTATCATAAATGGTATCATTATCTTAATTTTATTTTAGGAACATTCATTGCTAGTGTACAGAAGTGAAACTGAGTTTTGCATATTGATTTTGTATCCTGCAGTATTGCTGAATTTTTATTAGTTTATTAATAGATTTTTAGTGGATTCTTTAGGATTTTCTATTTACAATATCATGTCATCTGAGACAAGAAAGAGTTTGACTTTTTCTTTTCCAATCAGGGTGTCTTTTTTTTTTAATTGTGTAATTGCCCTGACTAGAACCTCCAGTAAAATGTAAAATAGAAATTGCAAGAGTGGGCAGCCTTGTCTTATTCTTGATCATTAGTGAAATTTTTTATTTATTTCATTATACTTTTCAACTCTTGGTCTTTCTATAATTTCTTTTTATTGATATCCAATATCAGTGTCATCTTACTTTCCTTTAATTTTTAAATTTTTTTATTTATTTATGATAGTCACAGAGAGAGAGAGAGAGAGAGAGAGAGGCAGAGACACAGGCAGAGGGAGAAGCAGGCTCCATGCACCGGGAGCCCGATGTGGGATTCGATCCCGGGTCTCCAGGACCGCGCCCTGGGCCAAAGGCAGGCGCCAAACCGCTGCGCCACCCAGGGATCCCCCTTTAATTTTTAAAGCATAGATTCCTGAAGATATTTATAATAGCTGCTTTGAAGTCTTTCTCTGTCAAGTTCACCTTCAAAGGCAGTTTTGAAATGCCTGCCTTTTCTCCTGTGTGTGGATCTGTGTGTGGATCACACATTCCTATTTATTTGTATGTCTTATAATTTTGGTCGGGAACTGATTATTCTATGTAACATATTGCAGTCATTCTCAATACTAATCTTCCCTCTCAGGGGTGGATGCTCTTTGCCTGGTCATTTGTTTATTTCTTTATGGACTTGGTTGAAACTAAATCTATTACATCCACTTCCTTTGCAAAGCAGTTTCTCTTGTTCCTACTCAGATTTTTTTCCCCCATTTTTAAAATTCCTTTAGCCTTGCTATCTAGCAACTTCACTTCTAGGTCTGCATAAACTCCTTATTGGTCAAAGGTTGGTTTAAGTCCCCCAGCCAGTTATATTTTCACCCTTGATCATTGGATAAGTGTATGCTTTGAGGTGACTATGAATTTAGGGAGTTTGGATTTTTTGCCCTATGCTCTTCCGAGGGCTGGTCGCTTGGAGATTCCTTCTATGATAATCCCTGAGATAATGCAGCTTTGGACTTATGCATAACCTTGTAGGCTGCCAGGACTGAGATTTTAATTTTAAGCCTGGCTTTCTAGCTGTAGTCCCTGGTCAGACTCTAGTTCCATCAGTATTTGGGCAGAGCTTGTGTTTAAGCCACTTTGCCAATGAGGCTTCTCTGCTGTTTGTTGAAGGGTCTCTAATGCCTTGAGGGGGATGCCTGCAAGTCTACACCATGTCCTACTTTGATCGCTTCTGACTGGAGGTAATCTAGCACATGCTCCCAAGCTTTCCTGACCTCAGCGTTGCCTCTGATACTGAGAGAGCTCTTCTTAACCATCTCATTTCCTGGTTCTTCCTACTAAACTGACTGTTCTGCCATTTTCCATGTATCTTGGAACTACTAGCCTACTTTTCATTACTCTCCACCAGGATCTCCATTCTTTTCAACAACAATACCCTTAGGAATGGATTTCTCAAAAAAAAAAAAAAAAAAAAAAAAAAAGGAATGGATTTATCTCATCCTGTTCTAATTAGCTTCCTGAGGTAGAGCTACACAGCTCTTCTTCCTTACAACCTGCCTTTCCCCAAAGGCAGAGCCCCTGCATCACTGAACCAACATTCTGCACAGGAATTCACTTCTCTCAGAGTGAAGGCTCTCTCTACATTGGGCACTTGGGAAGGGCAAGCTCTGGTTTTCTTGGCTTGCCCTTCCAGATGTGAAGCCCTTTCCCTATGAGGAGGCTGGGGCAAGGGCCAAAGAAGTTCCAGTAGTCTCATCTACCTCAGTGAGTAGGGGAAGACAGATGGGTCATCTTTGCCCCGTTTGTCTGGAACAGAGCTTCTGCAACACAGGGGTTGGGGATGATGAGAAACACTGCTGCCTGCCCCTCTTGGAAGGAAACCATAGCCCAGACTAGGAGCTGGGGGAGAGGGAACCCCCTTCTCACACTGGCCCACAGGAGAGCTTCTGTAGCACAGAGCTGGGGGAAGGAGGTTAGTGAAGTAGGTAGTGGCTTAAATGCCACAGGCTCTCACTGTTTACATAGAGATTTAGTAGATTTTCTTGAATTAATTTTTCCCTATTTGCTGTATGTGTGTGTGCTTAGGACAACTTCCAGAAAGTTCACATGATTATTTTCTGACATGATTTTAGCCAGTTAGTTGTTACATTGCTGGAGAGATGTCCTGCTGAGCTCCGAGCTCCTTGCCTGGTCATTCTGGAAGTCTCACCTTCTCTCCTCTATTATTGGTGGATATTTGGGTAATTTCAGGTTTGGCACTGTTATGAAATAGGGCTTTTGCAACCATCCTTGCACATGTCATCTGTAAACGGTTGCATACCTTCCTGTTGGCTATGCTAGGTGTATACTTGGTGACAGGGCTGCAAGTGTTCAGCTTTAATTGTCAATATCATAAAACGCCTAAAAAATTGTACCTGTTATGCTCCCACTGAAGCCTAATGTATCAACCTTTTCACCATAGTATTTTAGTGGCTTAAAATGTTTGAAAAATATGCATATTCAGTTGAGAACCAAAATTTTGAAAGTGAATAAAAGAAGAGAATCAAAAAATATCTTTCTATTTTTTTAGCATATTCTATTTTCAAAGTGAAAAAATACCATTTATAGTTTCTACGTCCAAATGCCTGTGTGCCCTATCCCCAGCACGAGTGAGCCTAGCAAAAACATTCTGCTCCCCGTCAAAAATTTAGCCTATGATAAAAACTGGACATTTGTGGCACAGCTCCCTTCCCTCCAGCAGTCTGACCGCATCCCCACTCCGGGTCCCTCCAGGTCTCTAAGCAAGAGGCTCGGCGGCTCTTCTGTCTGTGCCCTACCAGTCATCCTCAGCTCTTGGGCTTTTCCGTGCTCCTTGCTCTTCCACATTATTTCCTCTTTCCAGATCCTGAAAATTTGGCTTCTTCACTCACATCTGAGCTGTTTTGTTTCTTCCAGCGATGACAAGATCCACCTCGCCAGCTTTGACTCGTGGTGCCCCTCAGACATGTAGCAACATTCTGGTTCTTCCCACTCCTGCTGCCGTCTGTGGGGGCGGGGGGGATACTGTGGTTGACTCCCCGACATCTATTCTTGTGTTTCCTGGACACAATGCAAGTTGGAGAACTGAGCTCAGATCGAGCTGTGGGAATAATTAGTGTTAAGAGTAGTGCCATCTCTTTTGCCAATTAGCTGATGCATAATGGGCATGTGACAAATTTCAGGCAAATTGCAAGGAAAAAATTGAGAGGGTTCTTAAGAAAGTCTACAGTCTCTCTTTCACACTGTGTGTGCTTGTGTGTGTGTGTGTGTGTGTGTGTGTGTATCACTCTCCCTCTTCCACTGGATCTGAACGAGGCAGCAGGGCCCTGGTTTCTGGCAGCTGTGTTTAGAATAAGAAAGGTTGGTGAGGGGAAGACAAAAGTCAGTAACATGGACAGGAGAGCAGAGACCTAGAAAGAACTCGAGCCTTATCTGTAAGCTGAAAACACCAACAACCAACCCTGAAGTTTCTCCTCTCTCCGAAGTTAGTTATTTGAGATTTTAAAAATTGCCTGTTGTTTAATCCATGATAAGCCAGTGTTTTATTGCCCACAGTCAAAAGGATCCTAGCAGAGTAGTTAACTAACTTGAGTCTCAGTTTTTCCATAAGGAGAAACAAAATGATGGCTGCCTCATAGAATTTTTGTAAATTATTTTGTAAAAACCACATTACATTGCACACCAGGAATCCTCCCTTAAAACACCTGATGCATGGTAAAGGCATGTTCATTTCTGATATGTGTGTGAAGGAAAGATGAAAGAAGGAAGGGGGAGGGGAAGGAATATGTGAATAAAATCTCTTTTGACAGAAAGAGAAGTGGAAGGAGCCTAGTCACAATTCTGCTGGAATGTAAGCTCCAGAGGTTGGGGTGTCTTGCCCTTTTTTTTGCTCCCTCACATACCCCAAGCATTTAGAACAGCACATGGCACATAGTAGGCACTAAACGTGCATTGCGGTTATTAAGCTCGTGAGGTCAAGAAGGAAGCCAGGTTTACTGGTTCAACAAGTACTAACAGGCATCTCCTGTGGGTTCCACACTGTGAGGACATGGCGTGCAGCAATGATGAGCCGGTTGCCTCAAGCTTCTTCCCAAGTGAGGAAAGATGTGTCAGATAGTTCAGTAGAAGAGAGGGTACAGTGAGTCATACATGGAGTCATGAGAGCTTAAAGGAGACCAAATCAAAGGATCCTGAGGGTCTGAGGAGACCGCCCAGAAACGAAACCCCAAGAATGAACAGTGAAGAAACTGTAGGTTTGTGCACTTCAGAGCAACATATACAAAATATCCACTGGGTTACTGTTCAACTTACGATTTGAGCATGTCTGAACACTGGTGGGAGGTGAGACAGGACAGGAAAGGAACTAGTGATCAGATCGTGAATCCCAAGCCAGTGACTTCGGTTTTCTTCTGTAAAACAAGTAAGGGCTTTTGAACAATTTCATAGATTCTAGAATGGTCAGATCTGTGGAGGAACATCATTCTGGATTTGGCAGGCTCTGCTTGGATATGCAATACGTCAGCTTGGAGGGGTAACTAGGGTACAACCTGATTTAGAGGCAAAATCAAAGTAACATTGAATCCTCCATGTTGGTCTCAAAGAAAGAGGACAAAGTGAATCCTCCTCAGGTGAAGAGAGGGCCAGAGCTGTCCATTGCCTTTGGCTTCTCTCAAAGGAAAATGGCATTAGCAAGGCCACATCTTCAGTCTCCTCAACAGCCTACTTGTAAGTACACTTCAAGGACCAGTGACCAGGAAGCAGGGAGCTTTTGCTCCCTACGCACCAAATCCCTCAGTGAAGTAACTAACCTGGGTCAGTTCAACTTTTCAAAAATGAAAATGACATTCATGAGTCTCTCCTACAACAGAAACAAGACAGAGATTTTTTTTAAGTTAAAAAAATCTACTTTGTATGACAAAGAAGAAAAGATCCTTTAAAATTGTGATAGGAAAAAGGAATTTACGTATTAATGTCTTAAGAAAAAAAATCACTGAAATTTCTGTTTTTGGTGTCATGTTTAGCATTTCAGATACCGCCGCCCCATGTAACCCTGCAATAGTCCCACAAGACAGTTCCTTTTATCTCATCTTACAGATGAGAGATCCAGATGTCCAGAGGTTATAGCTTGGCCAACGTTGCACTCGGCTACATCTAACTCAAAACAGGTTGGTGATACTCAACCACCTTCCTCATGGTTCAGTGGGTAGAATTTTTTTATTTGTGGTCCAAAGATACAAACACCATTTGGCAGCTGTCAGACTGTATGGAACTCAAATATCCCCCACATCCATAAAGTCTACACTAGGATGACATCTTCAGCCTATTTCCCAAGTTTTCTTTGAGGACCACATGACAGAGGATGCACATCAGACATTTTGAAAATAACCAAACAGGACCTGCTATCCAGTGCTTTATTCTGGTCTATGAACATTTCCCGATACTTGTGATCTGGCTTGATGCTGACTTTAGTAAACAGAGACCTTCAGGAAATAATTAGCCTTCCTCTGCAACATCCGATTAGGGAAGACTCAGCACGTGCCCAAAGGCAGAACATGAGGCCCGGAAGTTTTTGTCTGCCTGAGAAGGACAAAAGAAGATATTGTTTTATCATATTTTCAATCTTTTTTTTTTTTATCAACATGCATGCAAATGTTTTTGCAAAGTCAGGTTTCATCTTCAGTATTGTTGGTGATACTCAAAATTTCTATGGTAGGATATAAATAATCCCCATTAAACCACTCAACCTCAACTTTGTTAGCAAGACCCCATTCTCCATACATGTTGTACACTGACTGTTCTCATGCCTGCTTCGGAGCATTTGATGGGCCCAACATTTTCGTGTAGAACTATAGTAGAAAAAAGTAGCCTAAGGTATTTGGAGAACAGAGCTTTGAGATTTATTTTTTCTTTTTTTCCTAAGGTTGGATATATAAAGAAAGGAGCTACTCTAAGTGAGCTGCCTTGGGGCCTAGAAGGAAGGCTAGCAGAAGAGAGGCCAGCCTGTCAAGTTCTTCCAGGCCATTACAAAAGCCCCCGGCCTGACCCAGACTGAGAGTGAGCTTGCACATCCCTGAAAGCAGCTGATGGAGAAGTGGCCGGGCTGATTTACCTTTCTGAGCCTGGAATGGGCTTTTGTGTCCACCTCATATTGTTCTGGGAGGACAGCCCGGTTTTGCTGCCTCAGCTCTTCATGATGTCATCCTGGGAAAGTCACTTTACTTCAGAGATTCAAATAACACACCGCTGACAAATGTTTTCCCTGTTTGCCATGCCTCCAGGAAGTCCCTTCCCAGTGTACCTTCCCATGTTTTCCTGGCCCTGCCTATGCCCAACTGGACCACACTGGAGCTTCCCATTATCTCCTCACCAAACTGATGTTTCCCATCATAACTTTGCCCCATCAGCTTCGATTCACCCTTGAGAACTTGGCTCAGGTGTGCCTTGCCCTGGGAAGCTTCCTGAGACCCTCAAGGTGGCTTAGGTGAACCAACTGTACTCTCCTGACATGTTACGTTAATGTTCATATTATAATTGTCCATTGGAGCCATATGCCTGTCTGTCCTACTAAACTTTGAGCTCACTTTAAAACAAGAAAGTTCTTTGATGATCTTAATACCCGTCTCTCTTAGCCAAGAGCCATACCCCCATTGGATGATGGGGCTTATTAATTTTTTGATGAACTAAATGAGAAACTGTTAAGATGAAGCACTACCTTGCTAATGGTCATCACTGTATTTCACATGGCCAGTCACATTCATTTAGTGTCAAGATTGAATAGGAAGTACAAAGGTATGGTGCTGGTGAAATGCTGTTCATAGACATTTATGCTGAAACTAGATATTATTATGAATTCACAAAAGGAATTAAAATACACCTTGCACTCCTCTAAGTAGTTTCCAAATGTCAACTCATGTATCCTTAACACAGCCCTATGTGGTAGGTGCTATTACTGACCTCAAAGTTCAGATGAGGAAGTATATACATACAAACATATAGGTAGAGACACAGATACAGAAAGAAGTGACTACTTCAAGGTCAAAGAGGGAAAAACAGAGTCTGGATTCAAATCCAGATGATCTGTGCTCAGAAACTGTGCTCCCACAGTCAGGTCAGGGATTTGTACAGAGTCCTTCACCTTGGCCTCATCAACCTTATTCACATCTCCTTTGGAGCAATTACCTGGTTTTATCAAAATTGTCTGTTTTCATTCATTTTTTTTTTAGGTTTTGCCTAGTAGCCTATGAGCATATATATATATATATATATATATATATATAGAGAGAGAGAGAGAGAGAGAGAGAGAGAATATATATATATATATATATATATATATATATATATATATTTCATTTACTTATTCATAAGAGACACAGAGAGGGAGGCAGAGACATAGGCAGAGGGAGAAACAGCTTCCCTGTGGGGAGCCCAACACAGGACTCAATCCCAGGACCCTGGGGTCACGACCTGAGCCAATGGCAGATGCTCAACTACTGAGCCATCCAGGCATCCCTAGGCTGTGAATCCTTAAAGAGTGAAGATCATATTTCCCAGCCCTTTGAAAAGTGCTTGGCACATAATAGGTGGTGATTTTTTTTAATTTGTTCTTATTTAATGAGTAGAGGACTGAAAATAATCTTTGAGTTGTGGCATGGCCACATCCACCTAAAAGAATCTCAAGGTAGATCTGAAAGCTGTAAATGCCTAAATATTCAAAGCAGAGTTTCCCAGATCTGCCCCCAAAATCCCTGGTATCCAGTGATATAGTAAAAGTTGTTTCCAAAAAAAAAAAAAGACTGTCTTGTTAAATGGTTAAGAAATATAAAATGTGACATTATAGTCCTCTTTCACATCGAGTAAATAAATGAGGTTGTGATATGATCCACCTGATAGTGCATGCTACAAATGAATTCTTAGCAACAACCTCACTCAAACCTCCTTATGGAATAATTGTATGGGATATAAAGAGAATTTGAGTTTGCCTCTAAGGTTATAATTCAACAGGCATTCTAGGAGCAACAGAAAGATGGGGGAGAGGGAGAAGAGAGCCAAGCCACTGAGTTAAGGAACATCTCCCTGGGTCTGCAAAAGGTAAAAGAAAGGAAACTTCCTGCAAGAGATTAACACAACACACACAAACCAGAATGGTCTACAGATCTGGGCTCCAGGTGAAGAGGATGGGAGCAGGGGAGGCTGTCCCGAGGATTCAAGTTAAGGTTCCTAGAGTCCACTGTGAAGACACTGGATTCCAAATCCTACAATACGTTCTCGCTTTGGCCAAGCCTTAGATTCCCTTATGATCTTTGAATTGAGTGAGTTTAAATGCATGTGTGTTTAGGAAGTTTTGAGCTGGGGACACACACAGGTTATCATATTTGAGGCCTTTTGCAGCTACGTTAATTTATCTGAAATGTAGATGTATTGACTTTCAAGAGACCCAACTGGTTCTATCTCATGTAGCTAGAGTCCCAAGGGCTAGAGGAATCCGTGTAACTCAGACTCTCCTGTCTGTATAGCTGGGCTCTCAAAAGGTTGTCTTCCAAAGTCAACTGGAGTTGAAAAAGAGAACTAAATCTTGTATCCTGGGACCTCTTCAATTTTCCCTCAGAACACGAAGGTTGTGAGGAGACCCCCTCATTCCACCGCTGGGAGGTTCATGTTCACAAGGCACAGCCTCATTTAGGCACATCCTCCCAGCATCCTCGTTCTCCTGTCTCTCCACACCTGCTATTTATTCCCGCCATCCCTCCCCAGATTTACTTTCTACCTGCAACGAGAAAAAAAAAAAAAAAACACAAAAATAATATTTATCAAATAGCTTTTTTTTAATTTTTAAAAAGTTTTAAAGGTTTTATTTATTAATTTAAGAGAGAGAATGAGCAGTGGGGAGTGGCAGAGGGACACAGAGAGAGATTGAGAGATAGAGAGAGAGAATCAGACTCCCCAATGAGCAGGAAGCCCAACATTGAGTTTGATTCCAGGACCCTGAGATTATGACCTGAGCTAAAGATGGATGCTTAACCTACTGAGCCACCCAGGCACCCCAGAGGTTTTTTTTTTTTTTTTTTTTTTTAAGATTTTATTTATTTATCCATGAGAGACACAGATAGAGAGAGAGGCAGAGACACAGGCAGAGGGAGAAGCAGGCTCCATGTAGGGAGCCCAACGTAGGACTCGATCCCAGGTCTCCAGGATCACGCCCTGGGCCAAAGGTGGTGTTACACCACCGAGCCACCCAGGCTGCCCAGATTTTTTATTTTATTTTTTTCAGTTAAAAAGATAGTAGCTATTCAGCTCAGTAAATATTTGTAGAATCTCTATGAAGTGTCTGACACTAGAAGAATTAAAAATAAAAATGGACAAGGCACACCGCCTGCATGAAACCTAAAGACGCTAAAGACGTAGGAATAAACATATGGAAACAAGCAAATATGAACAAGAACAAATAAGGTTTCTTTTTTTTTTTTTAGATTTTCTACTTCCTTTAACTTTTTTTTTTTTTTGTATATTTCTTTTATTAGAGTTTGGTGTGCCAACATATAGCATACCAAGAAGGTTTCTAATGGGGCGGAACCCACATAAATGTAGGCCTATGTTCCTCTAGATACACCCCATGCATCTTCTGCATCACCATCATCTAGATGTTTGTTCAAGCTGATATTCTGGGGGTCCATGCTAGACTTCCCCAAGGCAGGACCCAGGACTCTGCATTGTACCCAGCACCCAGAGCTGCAGCGTGTCCTTCTCTGACCTGGGAGAGCCAGAGACCAGTCCTGCAGGCAGGGGGGTGGGGGTGGGGGGTCGGTAGGCTTTCAGAAACCAGAGCTCTGAGAGGCATGCTCTGCAGAAGGAACAGCAAGGCACCGGCAACGAGAAACCCCTCGGGGTGCGTCATGGAAAGGACTCCACTTGGGTTGGGCACAGAACATTGAAGAAGAGCCACAGGCAGCCAGCTGAAGCCTGAACTTACGTGTCCTGGCCTCGCCAAGGCTCTCAGCGTTTGTTTGCGGCCAGCTAACGAAGAAATCCACACTCGGGTTAATTTTTGTTAAGCCTCTTATATCACGAGGATATCTCATTTCTTTTTCATTCACTCTGGGTTCCTAACAGGATATGGTAGAAAAAAAATGTGAGCTCTCTCTCTCTCTCTCTCTCTCTCTCTCTCTTTTTTTTTTTTTTTTGTTGTTTTTTGGTTTTTGGTTAAACCAACCTTGATTTAATATCAGCCTCCATCACACCTAAGCCCTGTGACTTGTGCTTAGTCGCCTCTCACCTGTGAGCCTCAGTTTGCACCAGCAGCACAGTCCTAGGAAGGATCAGTGGTTGCTAAGGCTGAGCAGGGGGCCCAGTGGGGCCGGGGCCCAGGGCCGCCCTCGGTGGCGGGGAGGCGTCCTCTGTGCCAGGGGCTTCCAGGACGCCCTAAGACTGCTTTGCCATTTCCTGACTCCGCCTCAGATTTAGTGACTCACCCTTTGATTCTAATCTTCAGATTCAACTGTCTACCTGGCACATTTCTGATCCTGCTGAATTTCAACATGCGGATCTCTTTTAAGGCGCTTCGGCCCGGGCCGGCGTTAAGGCCTTGTGTTAGGGTGGCCCGGTGCCAAGGCAAATGTTTAGACTTGGCTGAGGCCTTGGCGTTCGGTTAGTGCTTGATGCTTTAAAGAAAATGCAAACCCGGGAGCTTTTTTTTTTTTTTTGGAGGAACAGAGGGGCTGGCTTCTCAGCTGGCGCGTGATAGGCACACAGGTGCGCTGCTCCCGGTGACGGGGGGCGAACGTTTGACCTGAGAGTCTGATGCTCTGGTCCCTGGGAGCGCCCGGAGCCAGTGCAGCCTGCCCTGAGCGTGGGCAGCCCTGTTTGACTTGGCCACGGGCCCCGTGAACCCGGCGGGGGGCACAGCCCAGAGGAAAACAGCCTTGACATTGACGCTGGTCACTGCTGTGCCCAGGGCCACCTGCGCGTTGCACAACCTACCTTCCCTTTCCCACAGCGTCTGAGCCAGTTAATCTGTGTTCCTGGAAAAAAAAGGGCTCCCACTGCGCTCTGCTCTAACTCTCAGCCTCTGCTCAGGTCGGCGCCTAAAGGCACTCACCTGTGCACACCTCTGAGCAAGGCGCCGGGCCAGCTGCTCTGTCAGAAGCCTTTGTTAGTTCTGGGTCTCTCTCCTGTTTCCAGGCATCTATAAATATCCAAGTTCTACTGCAATAGGAAGAAACTAACATTCATTAAGCACCTGCTTCGAGCCAGGTGCTTTCACACACAGACCCTTGTTTTAATCCTCACAGCCACTCTGTGAGAAAGGAGTTAATATCTTCCTTTATTTGATAAAGACGGTCAGGTGACGTGTCAGAGGAGCCAAGATTTGGGCCTGGCCCCATGACTCGCTAAGTTCTTGTTCTTTCCACTCACCACGCTGCCTCTTACCATATTCCAGAAACAAGCAGGGGTAGGGTTGGGGCTCCCAGATTCCAGTCCAAGCCCTGACGTTGGGCAGCCAGAGACAAATCCCTCCTCCATCTCCGTGTCTCTGACCCTGTCTTGAGAAAATGAAGGGTGTAGACAGGCTGCCTCCAAGGGCCCTTCCCCTTTTCATATATGTCACAGGCTTGTACACCAGCACCAGAGAGGAAATGTGGGGGGTGGGTCCCCTTGGCTTCTACTAGTTCTGCCAGAGGAAGCCCTGTGTGTCCAGCGAGGGCCGGACGGCTCGCGGTGGCCTTGATGGAATTCCACTGTGCTCCCCTGGTCGAGGGAAGACTAAGGTACGGGTGGGCCCCTTTCTACCCCAAGACCGACGGTCCTCCATCAAGGCAATCTGGGCAGCAGACAGAGGCAACACGCAGATGTGTCCGGGGTTACGAGCAATGGAGCCGGGCGTGTGCCGGGCACTGTCGTATGCTCTTCCTGCGCACTGACCCAATGCTGCTTCACAAGGACACTAGCGGAGAGCCACAACTATCTCCCTATTTTGCACATATGTGAGGAAACAGAAACTCAAGACTGGCACACACAGCTGGTGAGGGAGCAGCCAGGATGTGAACCTTGTCCGTTCCTCTTAAGGCCACGTTCAGGGGAACCTTGGTGAAGATGGACAATGGGACAAACTCCTTAGGGAACTTGCTCCGTATTTTGAAAGAGGAATAAAAAGAATGGTTATGGGGCAGCCAGGCTGTCTGCATCACCACTTTGCCGTGTCATTGCCCTCAGGCCCCACAGTGGCACTCTGGAGGGGGGACAACTTGAAGGAGGCACCGCTGGAAGGTTAGAAGGGGGGAGCAGAGACTTCCGAATCCCTGCTGTCCCTCTGACCACTACCACCACGCTGCTGGAAGGGTGTCAGGGTCTCACAGGAGTTAGAATGCAGAGTGGATCGGTCACCCCGGTACCATCCTTACTGCTCTTTCTAACTTGGGGAGGACACCTCAATGCACAGCGGAAAATAGAGACTATTAAGGATAATCCTACATTGCATGGCATTTACAACTCCGTATTTCAATTATTTCATTACGTATCTGTTGCTCCATCAATGTGCGAGGTGCTTGAGTCCAGGAAACACGCCTTCCACCTCTGCTCTTCAGATCCTGGTCTCATTTCCCTTCCTTCTGCATTGTGAGCAGGTACTTATGACGCCCCAGGTTAAACGTGAGAAGGGGAAACAGAGAGTATGTTCCTGCTCCCGCTGCCAGGTGGGAGCCGCAGGAGTGGATTCTTATCTCTGAGACCCATCAGAACAGAGCTGATGATGTTTGCCCAGGGGCTGCTAGGAAAACTCTAGAGCTGAGGGGCCAGAATTATTGGCTGCTTTTGAGGTACCAGAGAAGCAGATTAAGTAAGTTGCTGAACACACAGTCAGACAGTATCGCGGCATGGATTTTATTTATGGAATCATCTTACTAATTAAACAAAGCAGACTAAGTAACGCAACTGTAGTCTGTACATTCAGGGTAACCACTTCAGAGAGAAAGACAAGAGAGGAGAGAAAACAGACTCAGTTCTCAGTATTCCCAACTCCCCTCCCTAGGTGCAGCGGGAATGGCTCACGTCTGCTGTTTAAACCTCTTTTTTATACATGCTTCTTAACTCACCGCCTCATTCCATGTAATCACATGTGTCTCTAACCTCTACTTACTTACTAAAATGCATGACAATCTGTTCAAAGGAACACAACTCAATCCCATTTGAAAATTAGGGATTGCCAGATTGTTCCAACTGGTAGAAAGCAATAAATTAATCTTCTGAGCTGTTTGGACCCCTTGGAATAATACAGCGAACTTGATCAGAAGTAATTCACCTTCTTGATTCATCAAGACATAAACCAACAACAACAACAACAACAACAAAAATCAAAACCGGAGAATGCCAAGGCCTGGAGTTGAAACCGCCAGCTCTCATTGCTCGCTGATTTAAGAAAGCACGATATGTTTCTGGATATTGTTTGAACACAGGTGCACAGAGAACTCAGTGGCTCCCACTCACCTTTTGGCTCCATCCCAGGTCCTGTGTCAGCAGGGACTGTGGCCGCCCCACAAATGAGGAGGCTTCTGATTTTAGTGAAACATGTGGCTGAGATGAATTCGGGGTGAGTGTCTTCTGGAATACCATGTGCCCAGTTTAGTTAAAACTGCATCATTTTCCCTCCATCAATGTAGAAAGCCAGAACATCAGGAAAGAAGGAGCTTAATGGGGTGTGTGTGTGTGTGCGTGTGCATGTGTCGAGGGGTGGTTCCCTAGAAATGGACACAAGAAGGGGGTTGGGTAGTGTGCAGTGTGAAGAAAAGCTGGGTCAGGTTATTGAGTTATCAAGAGCCAGCAAAGTCATTGAATTGGAAAGACTGTTCGACTAATTCAGAGATGGCCTATGTCAGCCCGTGGAGGCCTGATAACGGGCTGCCTCTCAGTAGCCCCCCTGCTCCTTAAGGAGTCCAATCCCTGGGTTCTCTTTCAGAATCGTGGAATGGCAGTCTCCAAGGAGATACTTGGGGATCCATGTTCCAACAAGCTGCCCAGGTTATTCTGATCCATGCCTTGGTTTAGCCCCTTATTGAAATCTTTTATTTTATAATTGAGAAGAGTAAGACCCAGAGACATTGGCAAAAGTTTCCCAGGGCCACCCATGTGGTGAGCCGCGGAGTCCGGGCTCTGCTCCGGGCCTCCCAATCGGCCTTCAGAGGACCATACAAAAGCCATGCTCTCCTGTCTCAGGTTTCACTTTGAAACCCTTTTGTTTAGAAAAGAGGAATCTCTCCTCTCTTGGCAGGCTGCCTTCTCCTCCACCACAAATAATTCTTTCTTTCAAACAAAGCTAAGCTTTTCTAAAGCTTGAAAATCCATCCTAATCACCGTGCAGTTTCCCTCTTGTAAATCCTGCGAGGAGCTTATGCCATCTTCCCCTGGCCGAGCTGCAGAGAAGGGGCCTTGTCTCACACCTCATCACCGCTGGAACCCAGTTGATGGGGTAATCTTACAGGCGTGAATCCATTCAATTTATTTCACTTGTCTAAAAATGTGAAGAATGTTTATTATGGCCTAGGGTAGGGCCTGGCAAATCTTCTCTCAAAAGGTCAAGGAGTCAATGTTTTGTGGGCCACATGGTCTCTGATGACTCCTCTCTGGGGCTGGCAGGCAGCCACCAACTGCCGGGGACCAAGTGGGCGTGACTAGGTGCCAATATTGACAAAATCAGGCAGTGGGCTAGGTTGGCCCTCAGGCCGTTGCTGGCTGACCTTTGCTCTAGGAAACCCAAAGACCGAAAAAACAAAATAATTTGTCTCTAAGCAGCTTACAGTCTCTTTAGATGAATGACCTGAATCTAAAGGAAAACCCTGCAGAGCTAGAAGAAGGGATGCTTCAGGATTGGCTCGGTCTCCTGCTGCAGCCGAGTACCCAGACTGGAGGGCTTGAAATCACACACACGTATTTTCTTGGATCAGAAGTCTCTCACCCGGATGTCCCCAGGCCAGGCTGTCTCTGAAAGCCTCGAGGGGAGGGTCTTTCCTTGCCTCTTCCAGCTACCAGTGGTGACTGGCAATCCTTGCCTTCCCTGTCTTAGAGACACCAAATAATCTTGCCTTCATCATCAACCCAATCTCTGCCTTCATCAGCACATGGCATTCTCCCTGTTGGTGTGTTCACCTCTTCTTACAAGGACACCGGTCACACAGGACGAAGGGACCACCCTACTCCTGTGTGTCCTCGTCTTAACTGATCCTATTTACAAAAAGCCTACTTCCAAAGAAGGTCACATTCACAGGCCCTTGGAGTTAAGACTTCCACTTCTCTTTCTTGGGGACATAATTCAACCCACAGAGGGTTCTGGAGTCTTCTCTTACTTTTCTGTCTTGTTGTATACACATCATCAGAGGGCATCCATCATTTCCCCCTTCTTTCCCACCCAAACTTGTAACCAGGCTTGGAGATGGATGGCATGGGTGAAAGCAGAGCACAGGGTTTGCTGGAAGTCCATATCCAAGAAGATCTGTTAAGTTTCAAGCCTGGTTACCTCAGTAAGGGAGGGCACAAACAGGGTATCCAAATGGAAGCATCCATATACAAAGTGAGGGTTGTGCCAGGACTTGAGGAATGTCCCTGAGACCCACAGGTCAGAATCTGCCTGGCACAAAGCAGGATGGCTGGTGTGGGGATGCTCCGGGAAGGGGGCTGCTGCATACTTGACCAGGGTTCCTGGAATGGGAGACACTCAAACACCAATCACCTGAAGCAACAACCTCTGAAAGCAGCAAGGACTGGAGAAGAAATGGAAGTGGGCCAAAGAAGCATCTGGCACCAGCTTCACTGTCTGCTTTGATCTGAGACAGAATGACAGACTTTGATATGGAGATCGAGGAGAGAGGGGACTGAAAAAGTAGGTTGGGACAGACATCCTAGAAGATTTGACTAGGGATGGGTAGGATTCTCTGGTGAAGATAAGAAGATTGTTGGAACTAAGAGAATAAAAAAAAAAATACCAGGAAAATGAAGTTCTCCTGAATTTTGGATCACTCTGGTGATTCTGGACGTGGCTCTGGAGACCTGCTTGCCTCAGAAGGAGGGAGAGCTCTGTGGGCAACTGTGCACCAAATGGGCCCTATGGTCCACTAGTATGGGTCAGAGGTGAACATACCTACACATTCAGTTGGTTTCTGAATTTTTCACTGCTTATAAACACATGATGATTGTGATTTCACATAGATGTTGGACAACACTGTGACTGGTTCTTAGGATAAATTCCTAAAATAGAACTGCTGATTCAGATGCTGTGACCATTCTAAAATCGCTACAATGGGTACTGTCTGTTTTCCTCCAATAGTTGATATTCAGCAACAGTGTATGAGGATCTCTATTTCCTGGGACCCTTACCCAGATCATTTACAATCAGTCTTTCTAAGATTCTGTTCATTTCTCGAATTGGCAGTGAGGAAAGTCCTTTCTGATTTGCTTCCCGGTCACTGACCATTCCACTTCCAAGTTGTGCCTCCTTCTATCTGTGCCTGCTTGCTACGGTTTGTTTAATTCTTTCTTTTTGATTTGTGCTGGTTATTTACACAGGAGGGAAATAAGTTGTCCTCTGGTACATACGTCCCCTTTTGGTCTTTGACTTTCAACTTCATATTGTGAATATTTTGCAAAATTCAGATTTTTAAAAATTTATATGTGGTCAAATTTATTTCCTATATGGCTTTTTCAGTTTTGAATCATATTTAGAAAGACTTTACTACTCCTTAACAACCACTTATTTTTATTTTTAAATACATTAATCATTTATTTTGATGTAAGGACTTGATGGCAATCCAGTATTCCCATGATCATAAAATAATTTTTTCCATCCCTAGAATAAACATCAGCCTGTTGGATAGAAAAGACAGACTGCAAGGACATCATTGATGCCATTCTGTGGACTGGCCAGGTGAACTCTGGACCCATACAGCAGGCCATCAGGCATGGCATGAAGCTAGGTGAGATTTCTTCTCCAGAGGAGATGCAACTCTGCTCTTAGGCCTTTCAACTGATTGAATTAGACCCACCCAGAGCATCTAAGATAGTCTCCTCTTACTTAATTTCAATGGATTGTGGACTTTAGTCACAACTACAAAATCCCTTTACAGAAACCCCGAGATGAATGTCTCCCTGAATATCTGGGGACTGTAGCCTGGCCAAGTTGACACGTGACACTGACCAACATGCTATGATCTTTTCTTAGCATACTGCTATTTGTTGTTGTTTTGTTCAATAACTTAACACCAACATTTACCAGCGAGAATAGTCTGGCTTTTTTAGTTTTACATTTTTATGCTAGTTTTATGAAAACACATACAGGAAGAGTTTGCATAAAGATAAAATCACCTAAGTTAAAGGCTTTTAGAATCCTATTTTTTAAAAGCTCAGTCAGTTAAGCATCTGCCTTTGGCTCAGGTCATGATAGCAGGGTCCTGGGATTGAGCCCCATGTTGGGCTCTCTGCTCAGTGAAGAGTATGCTTCTCCCTCTCCCTCTGCCCCTCTCTCTCCCCTGCTTGTAATCTCTTTCTCTCCCACCCTCCTTCTCTCCCTCTCTCTCAAATACATAAATCTTAAAAAGAAATAGCCTAGTTTGGTCTCTGTAGCAATCTCAGTCCAATCCAGAGACAGAAACCACACAGCAGATGACAGAGGGAAATTTAATATAAAGAATTACTAACTATGAAAAGAGTAACTGATATAAAATATAAGGAAATGCCCTTTGGTATCTTAGGACTGAGACAGGGCACCCAAGAAAGAAAACAATTTGGAAGGGTTTCAAACTTTGTTGAAGAAGGTGTACTTTAGGCCCTGCATATAGAGAAAGTGTCCGGGTTAGCCAGGTAGGAGCTGGTGTACGATCATTTAGCAGACAGTAGGTAGGTCACCCTCAGTTGTGTAGTGGGCACAGATATAGAGGGCTGTTCTGGGAGACAAAGGGGACCAACACGGGGTAGGCGAGATGCAGCAGGAACAAATGGCCTGTGCATGGCCCTCTGGGCTCCACGCTGCCACGGACATGCAGGACAGGAGCTTTCTGATGTTGTCCTAACTAGAGGTCTACAGACCAGGAGGGTCATGCAGGTCTCTGGTTTCCATGTCAAGAGGGCCACAGAAAGGCACTGCCAAGTCAAGTCTGTGACATTACAGAGGGTCTGTGGGAAGGGCTAGTGGCAGGGCTTGGCCCTACTGGGGTCCTTGCCTCACAAGGTCAGGGCCTCCTAGCCTCTGGGGAAGGCCTCTTCTTCCTGCAATGTGTCTGCAGCGCCTTCTATTGAGAGAGTTTAGCTTCATGCTCCCTTAGACCTTTAATGGAATTCTGTTATCCCAGAAGCCTGGTGTGATTGGATCTGAGGCGCAAAGACAGGCCCTGTTTTGGAGAGCCTTGGTTAATTTCCTCCACAATTATTTTTCTGTTTAAATTTCCTTCATTGTCTTCTTTTTTTTCCTTTTTCCTAAGATTTATTTATTTTTAGATAGAGAAATAGCATATACGCGAGTTGGGGGAGGGGCGAGTGAGAGAGAATCCCAAGCAGACTCCCCACTGAGCATGGAACCTGAGCGGAGCCTGAGATCATGACTTGAGCCAAAATCAAAGTCAGATGGGTAACAGACGGAGCCACCCAGGCGCCCCTAAATTGCTTTTGTCTTCTTAAAGCAATTTTGCAATAACTAGAAAAATTATTGATTTCATATGATCTCCAAGTTTCTTAATTCTGTAATTATTGTTTTATTAAAAGTAATTTTCAGTTAATAAGTTCTGTGAATATAATTATTAATCAGTCTTACGTAATATCATTTTATAACTCAATGTTGCACACACTACCTTCTTACAAACTACCTTTTCACCAGGAGCCACCAACTTACCAGTATCCCCTCACTGATGGCTCCAGCCACACTGGCCTCTGGAATGTTCCTCAGACCTACACTGCTGTCTGCTCCATCTGGAATCCACTCCCTGCATACATCTGTATGGCTCTCCATCTCCTGCAGGCCTCTTCCCAAGGCCATCTAATCAGAGAATGTGCCTGCCTAACCTAATTAAGCCAGCACCCACATCACTTCCTCTCCTTTTATCCTGCTTTATTTCAGCTCTTGACATTTATTAAGCTCTAACACACACACACACACACACACTTTTTTTTTTAAATTTATTTATCTTAACTATCCCCCATCACTGAGACATATGGTAAAAGAAGTAAGGTCTTGGTTTCTGTGTGCTGCTGTGTTCTCAGTGCCAAGAAAAATGATGAACATGTAGTAGACAGGTGATTGAGTAAATTTTAGCTATTCTTGGACCTTTTGGGAAAATGGGGTCAATAGAAACCACTTAGCAATATTTGATGCAGTTAATTTCCTGGGAAAATTCATGAAGAATTACAGGCATAAAGATTTTACATGAAAAATGGTCCTAATTGTTGTGCTAGTAATTGGAGAAGAGCTCCGGGGGAGACCTGGTGTTGCTGGATGTCAACTCTGACTTATAAAGCAATAAACTCTGTATGTGAAGTTGTGCATTTTGTTCTGTCCTCCTGTGCTTTCTTTCTGTGTTTAGGGATATAGTAAAACAACATGGGAATCCCTGGTTGAACCTACCACCCCGATCGCTTGAGGCCCCTCATAACACCATCCTACCTGTGTGGGTTCTTTTCTGTCCCCCGCACCCCCTTCTTACCCCTAGCAGTTATGCCTTGGCTCTTTTCTCCAAATACTGGGGCCACAAGAGGAAAAAGGGAACACTCTATTCTTCAATGTCCTTTGTGTTAGGAAAATCTTCAAAGCCAATGCTGGCATAGTCTCTTTTCTCCTGGTGGGCTCCCTAATATCTCTAGCCTGTGATGCAGAGGAACATGAGTGCACCAAGGCCTCGTGGTGAGTTCAGAATGTAGAACATGAGTCAGATGGGCTGTGAGTAATTCAACAACAGCTTCAGGAAAGCAAAATTCACTGGAACATTTCTCCTGGCCTCCACTCCCCAACCACCCAAGGCTTCAACTAATGTGATTTTGGAAGATGCTCTTATTTTACAGTCCAAAACACTTGGAAAAAAAGGCATGAAATTGACGTGGTGACTTGGGTTTTTTTTTCCCAGGAGATTCCTCTTTAAAAACTTACATATGTTCCCTTTTATTGCTTTATTTGCAAAAGGGGGGGGGGGCGGAATTTGAACCTATTAAATTATTATAATTGTATATTAAGAAAATCCAACTCCGAGAACTATTTCTATACACATATTAAACCAATTTACTCACTGAAAGGTCCTGACCAATGGGCTTCCACAGTGGCCCAGAGTAATATTGATCATTCCTCCTTCAATCTTCCTCTCGTTAGAATATTTGTTTTCTTCTGGACGACATAATAATTCTGATGAAATGTCAATATCATTTCCCGGACCTTGTTAAGCATAGCTGCTTTTGCTTTTTTTTGTTCTCATCTCTTTAAACCATTATTCGGATATGATATTTGTCAGCATCACAAAGTTTCCCGTTGAATAAAAGATGATTTGCATTAGGCAGTCTCAAGTGCACCCCTAAGTAAACTCTAGTACTGGTGTTCTAGTCTGAAAGAATTTTAGATCTCCAAGATAAATGCTGAAGAGGACTTTATTTTTTAAAAAAAAAGAGATATAAAGGAGCTTATCTAATGCAAATGCTTCCTTTTATTTAACCATGACCAAACAACACTTATGTAGAAATAAAGGTCATATATCCCTCAAATTTCTATCTAAATGGGCATGGCTTTGTTCTCCAGACTGAGAAGGAGCCTTAGTTGGGCATACATGTTGGCGAGCAGGATGGGGATGTGTAAGAGGCAGGGATGGTTGGTCTGCACACCTGGGAGCTGAGGGTCATCCAGGACAAAACTTGGCAGTGAAGAGATGGCTCCCAGTCCATTTCTGCTAAAGAATTCCTTTTTTTTTAATTTTTATTTATTTATGATAGTCACAGAGAGAGAGAGAGAGAGAGGCAGAGACACAGGCAGAGGGAGAAGCAGGCTCCATGCACCGGGAGCCCGACGTGGGATTCGATCCCGGGTCTCCAGGATCACACCCTGGGCCAAAGGCAGGCGCCAAACCGCTGTGCCACCCAGGGATCCCCTGCTAAAGAATTCCATGAAATAATTGACCAGCAATGATTCAGCACAGGGATTCCAGAATGTCAGCACAGCTAAGATCTTCACGTTAGATCTCCACATAGAATGTACACACTCATATAAGCTTTGATTCTTCTGGTCTCTGTCCTTCCCATCACTACCCATCTGCACTTTCCTGAGGATACTTTTTGGCTTTTTGGTAGTTATAGGGAAAGAAGTATAGTGAGCGGGAATGTGATATGTTAGCCCAGATTTCCGTTGATAGAAACACACTTTGATGGCTTTGGCCAGAAGGAGGAGCACTGTAGTCCATAGATTCAGAATAAGGGAGTGAGAGGCAAGATAAGGATAGTGGTTCAGACAATGGGTTGTCAGGTCCATCCTCCCAGCCTCATGGCCACAAAGACTGCCAGCCTGGTGGCGAAGGCCACTGGTCCTCTCTTTCTTGCAGGATAACAACAGCAAGGCCTGGAGTCGAAGACCCTCAAATCATGTTCTCAGCTTCTTGGCTCTTCTGCAGAATGGTGCAGGAGCTAGAAGGGGCTAAGAGGCACTTGTATGCCTAGTCTTGAGGCTAGATATGTGAGAAATGTCAGACAACTTGTGGTCACTGTCGTTAGGCAACTAGAGTCTGCTCTGGAAATAAGACCACCAAATTCAACTCAGAGGACCCTCTGGTGTGCACGGCACTTTCTAAAAAAGCAGATCCTGGGGGTGACAGGGCTGGTGGGGTTGCCCTGATGCTCAGAGAGGTGAAACCACCAGCTCAGGGACACATCCAGACCTCACAGATGCTGGAGGTGATGGGGAGGCCCATCTCTCAATTTTCAGGGCCTAGGGTAAGAATACAGAGGGAGGCCCATCAGTCAAAATATTTGAAAGTTATAAAACAAACCAATAAATTGTTAAATAGAGTAGATTTTACTTGCCCACCTTGACAAGTAAAACTTCATAATATAGTCTGAAAGTATATGGTTTTTGTGTAACTAAAATTCAGCAGAATATCAAATATGACTCAATGTAATTGTTATTGCACCAGTCTGGGTGTTTTGCTGATGGACTGATGATGTTTGAACAATTAATAAGATAAAGACAGAGAATTCATATATTATTGTTGAAAATTATTCCCTTTGTAATGTTTGCCTAAGTTTCCTTCCCATGAACAAATTATGCTAATACTCATTGCCTCCCCACCCGGCAAGCAATGCTGAATACACCGAGGAGGGTCAGGCATCACCTAATTTGGCTGTTGTTTGTTTTTTTTTTTAAGATTTTACTTTATTTATTCATGAGAGACACACAGAGAGAGAGATGCAGAGACATAGGCAGAGAAAGAAGCAGGCTCCATACAGGACGCCTGATGTGGGATCCAATCCCAGCACTCCAGGATCACGCCCTGGGCCAAAGGCAGACGCTCAACTACTAAGCCACCCAAGTGTCCCTAATTTGGCTGTTGTTAGGTATTTAAGTATTTTATCAATATATTCTCTTTCTTTGCATTTAGTTTATGGTAATTTTAGACATGGGAAATTTTTTTTTTAATTTTGAAGAGGATGAGCAGTACTAAATATCAAAATACAGCACAAAAACATAGAAACTAAAGGAGCACTGACAGAGAACTTGACAAATAGGCTGATGAAACAAAATAAAGGTATAAACAGACTATGTATATGTCCTTTCAAGAAATGGGCAAAGGGATAGGGTATTCGATGAGTAATGTCAGGACAAAGCCATAAAGCTGGGAAAAAGGTCATATTCCTGCCAATGTTGTACTCAAATTAAGACAAATTAGTTAATGTCTGCAAATAAAAATTGTTTTGCTCATTCATTTGATTTGTTTTTGTTATATTTTTACTGTTTCTCTAGTTGGAGCTGCTAGTGAGTGACTCTGTGCTAAATGACAGTGATGAGAACCTCATTTATTGGCTTTTCAGCTGATCTTAACTATGATGCTTCTAGTGTTTCCCAGTAAGAAAAATGCCGGCCTTTCACTTGAGATACCTGTCATTACTTAAGAAAATAGCTTTCTGTTCCAATTCATTAATGTACTTAGAAGGAATCATAAGGCTTATAAAGTTTGTTTTTAGCACTTATGGGAATTCCTTATAAATGGAATCGTTGGGCCCTTGAGGTATATTTATTTTTAAGGCTTTATATTTTTTGAAATTTATTTCCAAATTATCCTCCAGAATCCTTACATCCATTCAGATTTTGCAAGTGTGTATATGTGTCAATGCTTTAGATTTATGAAGCTTATCAGAAGGAATATGTGTTTTGGTGCATATAGTCTTCCATCTGGTGGCCCATACACAATCAGAGAACCACTAAGTTCCCTGGGTATCCTTCCAGAATCTCTTCAAGCACAAAATACAAATACATACTTGTCTCTCTCCTTTTTTCCAGAAGTGTATGTGGAATATATTTACATGTACCAATAGAGGGCCATCATTATATTCTTTAACAGCCGGACAGACTCTCAGGAATAGAGACAGCACCAGGTATTCAAATAGCCCCTGCTGATGGGCATGCCACCGGTTTTCAGAACTCCACAGTGGCAGAGAGTGCTGTCCCTTCCTCATTCACATAAATGTGGATATACTCACGGAAGCCTCAAAAGTGTGAAGCCCCGTCTGAGGCTGCATGCACGTGCGACTCCAACAGCTACTACTGAACTATCCTGCAAGAGGATTTTAATGATTTACAATCCTGTCATCTATGTCTGACCGTGGCCACTGGTACAGATTGACAACAGTATGACAAAATGCTTGACTTTTACGAAACACAGAGGCAGAAATGGTGCTTGGTGTAGTTTTTAGTTGCTCTTCTCATGATGAGAAGAGCTGAACACCTTTCTACATTTGTAGTTCCCCTGAACTGTCCTCTCACCTACCCTTCTCTGGGGTTTCTACTGTGTCGTTAGTCATTTTATAAAAAGTTTCTTAGAGTTTTTTTTTTTTTCCTAAGATTTTATTTATTTGAGGGAGAGTGAGAGGGAGCATGAGCAGGGGGGAGGATCAGAAGGAGAGGGAGAAATAGACTCCTCGCTGACCAGGGAGCCCAGTGTGGGCCTCCATGTGGGGCTCCATCCCAGGACGCTGGGGTCATGACCTGAGCTGAAGGCAGACACTTAACTGACTGAGCCACCCAGTTGCCCACTTAGAGTTCTTTATATATAACAGGTGTCAGTCCTTTTGGTATAGGAAGTATAAGCATTTTCTAGCTTTCTCACTTTTGATTTTGTTTTATGACTATTCTTATGCAGAAGGGGATTTTTGTAGATTTTTTTTACATAGTCAGATTTATCACTATTTTCCCGTATGACTTTTAAATTTTGAGCCATATAAAAATGGTTTTCTTCAATACAAAGCTGTTAGGTCACTATACCTCTGCTTCTTTTCATATGTTGATGGTTTAATTTCTTATATTCTAATATCTGATGATTTTGAAATTACACTAGTATAGGGTTTAAGGTACAGACTCATCCTTCATTTTTCTCTTGAGAAACATGTTGTTTGAAGAGGGTGAGGAATTTAGGACCAACTATTCTTTTTATCCTAATTTATTAATGGCTTTTTGCCCAGCTGCCCAAGGGATTTTTTATCTTTAAAACCATTAATGTCATTCATGTATAGCTGGAAGTTGACCATTGTCTGTCAACTTTCCATTCCACAAAATGGAGACTTTTAAATATGTAGATTCAAATCTTTCATTCCAGGAAAGTGACTGCTTTGCCTTGCCACCTTAAATATTTGTTGTACACCAGTCTGTTCAGATGCTTCTCTGGGGACTCCTATTATGTGAGTGTTACCATTATTTTTCTAGTCTTTCATTAACTCTCTTGTTCTTTTTTATCCTTTTTAATCCTTTGTTTTCCTTTCACTTTTTTCCCACATCTCTCATTTACTGCCTATCTCTTAGTAGACTAGGTGAAGTGTCTACTCTCCCACACTTCATTTTTTTTTTGATGCTTTTGTTTCTTTTCTTCCATTTTGTTCTGGAGTTATGCCAGCACTGTTGATCTCACCGGCTTGCAGTTTCTTCCTTCAGTCTTACACTTCTGAATTGTGATCTTTCCTCTCAGAGTTAACTATTTCAATGCCTTTTGTGTTGCTGCTACTGTTGTTTTTATCAGGGAAATAACTGGGAAATTTTTCATTGCTACATGGCAACACTTTTTTTGACAAGCAATCATGTGCTGCCAGGTTTTTTGCATTAATTTCTTATGTATCTGTGTCTCTGTTGTGTCTTCCTTTTTGCTTCTTAGTATTGGATGGGTTGGATCTTCTTAGATCCTACCATCGATTTCTGAGAGTGATGGGCATTGGAGAAAGACTAGTACAGCAGGGTAGCAAAGCAAAGTTCAAAGCTCAAAGGCTCTATAGTTTCTGCTGCCACAGAAACAAACAGTTTCCTTCTAATAAAATGTGGGGACCATTCTGTGTCCTACTTTATCTTTTTCCCAGATTCAGACTAGGTCCACAAACTATCCCACCACCATCCCTGCTCTTACTGGTGTCCAAATCATTGCTGTCACCCACAGCAAACACTGTCATTTCAGGGTGACCCTCCTGCCTATTCCAAGGTCACCTGCTGCATCTCCCACTAGTTCTGGCCTCTCCTCTTCCACTCCTCAGGCCAGAGTTTTTGCATGATCTTGGATTCTTTTTGACAGGTTTTATATATATTTTAGAAATCTTTGGATTTTCTGTGTGGCTAAACTCAACTAAAAGTGGAGTTGGTACTATTTTCTTTTCTATCTTCTCCCTGTTACTTTCATAGATCTCCTGAGAGGAGAAAAGAAATGAGCCTGACTTGTGTAGATATACTTTCTCCTGGGATGTACCCTGAGCACTTCCAACACAGAATTTTTTTCACTCATATTGTCTATTGTGGAATGCTCCATAGATTTGAAAATCTGGATTCCTCTTGTCTAGAGACATAGTGGTGGTTTTTTGTTTGTTTGTTTTGTTTTGTTTTTCACATTTTGACCATGTCTCCAGATAGGTAGCAAGAATGTATTATATCCTGGGATTCATACAAATGCAAATATACACTTTCATCTATGACAGGCAAGTCACAACTGCAGCACAGGTGTTCCCAACTTTATTGGCTGCACTGTGCCAAGATTCTCTGTTTTCATTTTATTCATTTCATTTTGTTCTGCCTTTTAAAAAAAATGCTAGCCATGTTCCATTAAATTCAGTTTATGATTCACTAGTAACTTACTACTCTCTGAAAATCTCTCATCTAGAAGATCTATTCATTCTGCACCTAAGATTCATGTGGGTCTTCTGTGGGTCACACACCGTGCTGGGTATTTTAATATGACTGTGTATAACGTATGCATTTAAATATGATCTCTGTCTTCATGAAAGTTTGCAAGAAGGCAACTACATGGTCAAGAGAATTAAGTACTTATAAAGACGATGGCAGTGACTCCACAATTGCCCTTCATTTATACTGTCTAACAGAGTTAACAAATAATTTGAACATTTTTATATGATTTATTTTTTAACATATCTGTGACAGTTGGGCAGACATGATGCTGTTCTTCAAATAAAAAAAAATATTAAGGTTCAGTGGTTTTATGACCTGCTCAAGATCACACAGTCAGTAAGTCACAAAACTAGACCAGAATCTTTATGTTTTAAGTCTTAGTCATTGACCTTTGTATCTCATTAAACATAGACTCAACTAATATGATTAGTTGTCAAAAAAGGTTAAAAGAGAAACCTTATTTGAAAGAGTAAAGTGTCAGCACTGCAATAAAAATAATTTTCATTAATAATCCAACATTAGTTCTAGGGGGCATATCTTAAAATGTTTGAGTAGTTAAAATTATAACAGCAACAACACCATCCCCAACACACTCACATACTCACACACACATACAACTCAGGAGTACTCTCTAGAGTGGAATCTTACCAGTAACCTTGTTCTCCTGAGACCTGATACCAGTCAATAACAAGATCAAGAGAAAATTGGCTGAATGATGCATTATATGGACACGTTTGTATGGAGGGCAGCTTAGGACCTGGAGGCAGCTGTGGACTATTTCTAACATTTGGAGTTTGATGTCAGCAGGAGACACAGGCCTAAGTTCCACTTCTAGAACCCTCACCTCCCGAGATTGTGAATCCCGGAATGAGCATTATCCTAATGGAGATCAACTCAAGATGCAGAGAAAGTTGACCACAAACCGTCCAAAGAAGACAGATCTATGCAGAAACAACAGGTGGCACCCATATCTGGATAGGGGGTAGGAAGGTGGAGGAAGGTGTTTGATAAGGTGAGCCAGGTTGGTAGAACCAAGATCCTTCTGTGAAGAATGGAGGAAGAAGCGATGGAACAGTTTTCATCAGAACAATAAGCCTCCCTCAGAAGCACTCCACGCTGACGTGGCATTTATGTAACCTGCACATAGGAAGCACCTTAGGTCTTCCAGTAAACCTTGGTTGACTGACCTGCTCATATTTGTGTTGGCTGTCCATGACTTGGCCTCAACCCTGGTTTTGCCTAAGACTAGTATCAGCCCCCACCAACCAGACACCCTTGAAAACTTGAGGCTGGTGGATGTCTTTGGTGGCTATGGCCCATCAGCAACAGTGCAATACAGAGCCAATTCCAGACACAGCTGCACACAGGGCTGAGGAGTTGAAAATCAGGAGATTATGAAAGAAAACAATAAAGCAGAGACGGGAAGGCTTTGCAGAAAGAGAAAAGAGAAACAAAGGCCAGACTCAAGTTGTATTTTTCCTCAGAGAGAGAAAGCCTGCATTATCACCACAGACTTCAATAGGGATGTCCAAAAAAAAATTAAAAACAAAATAGGGATGTCCAGATGTAGCTGTATGAGAATACATCGAAGGCACTTCATGCACTTGCTCAAGTCTCAACTCTGCCGTAGATAGGACCTTGAGATCCCACCTAAACTATGGCCAAGTTACTTTCCAGAGAACATCAACATGTACTTACTGGCCAACTGTTTTTTTGCCAGAGATTCAGCAGCACGATGGGGCAGTCGTACAGAAGTCCAATCAAATTATTTTATTTAACTAATACAAATCTAAAACTCCATGCAGAATTCATTCATTCATATATTAATTTGTTCTTCCTCTAAAGTATCATTTACTGTGATACTGCCAGAGACTGATCAGATCAGAGCCTGGTATATCGCAGGCATGCAATGAATATTTTATTGAATAAATGAGGGAATAGACAACAGATTATTATACAGATATTCTCGTAAGATACGGGAATCCAAAAAGAATCTATTCCTGGCCTTCAGGATATAGGGTATGGGAGACGTTCACATAAAACATATGGCACAGAAGGTGAGTGTCCTCCTCCAGCAATGCTGTCCCTGGGTGTTCTCTCTGTTTTCCTCCACTTATTTCCAGCTAAAATGAATTAGTTGTTGACTCTAACATCTATACCAGAGCACAGCCACTTGTGGGCTCTTGACTTATGTATCAAACTCCCTACCGAGTCCCTTGTCTTAGAAGTCCCACAGGCCCATCAAATCCAAATGGGTAAAACCTAACCTATCTTCTCTCCTTCAACCCAATAGCCTCCCTCCCACCCTATCTAAGCTTAGTTAGTTCTGTTGTGTCAAATTTTCTCTAATCTTTATGTCTCTTCACTTCACAGCAACTCCCTTCGTTCAGCCTCTGTAATGTCACTCTTACACATGAACTACCCTCTGGTCAGTGAGCCTCAATGATTTTCTCAGTTATTTTGCTAAAGATTGACCATGAGTAGTGTTCTGTCCTTACGACCTACTGATCAATTACCCACGAGAAGTAAGAGCGTGTGACAACCTGAGAATTCCTCGGGGGACTCCACTTGTTAGGCCTGGACCTCCTACGGGAAAGCAACCCTGAATCCTGTCCTGTGCCTGTTGAATGTGGGATGAGCAAATGTCCTATCTACCCAAGTGAGGCCAAGCAGCCGCAGTCTGCAGTAGAAGCAGGCTCCTGGCTGCATTTTTCTGTTTCTGCCTCTCTTTGAATCACCTTGTTTCATCCTTCACACTCTCCAGAGGGCTCTGCACATGTCAAGGGGGAGTGAACACCGGCAGTGACAGATTTTCTCTTTCAGGGCCAACTGGGGCCTGGAGAGCCCATGCCTCTGGTTTCAGACCCCACCCCCCACCCCCAACCTCCATCTGCTTCGGAACCAAGACAGAGCACTGGGGGCCCAGGCCTTGTTGGGATGCGTTTGAAGTGCACGCAGAACACATTCTGCTCTTGAGGCCTCAGTGCTTTGAGGAGGCGGGTTCACATCACTCAGCGCTATTTCCCTGAGAGAATCAGCTGGCAGCTCAGGGACCAGCAACCTGTGCAGAGAACACATCCCATCCTGATCCTGCTTGGCAGCCCCCACGCCGCTGGCTGCCGGGGACTCCGCAGCTTTCCTCTGCGGAATATGGGAGCGAAATTTAGGGCACGTCTAAGAGTGCACTGTGTACTGGATTCAGCTCAGAAAACAATAAACGTTAAGGCCGAGATCCTGCATCCCTCCCTGGGTATAGGGCAAGCAGGCACCGACATCTCCTGCTCAAGTGACACCCAGCCCACATCCTCCCCACCCTCCCACACAGAGCGCTCGCGTCCTATCTGTACCTCGTGTTCGCACCTGCCCCCGCCCACGCCTGCCTCTTCCAGGCTCTGCTTCTCAACAGCCATTCATCTTTCAGATACATGTTCACATAATGCCCCGGTTTTCAGAGAACCAGACTGGGAGAAGGGAGACAAATGTGATGTAAGACGTGATAGACAAAAATGTTCCGTTTTATACGTGCACACACTCAGATGCACACGTCCGCATGTGTATTTTTGTGACCCTTTATAAAACACTTTCATTACTTCACTAATAGAATATCTTTTAAAGGGGGTGGTAGTATTGTCCCCATTTTGCAAAGAAGTGAGTCTGTAATTTCACAGAGGCCACAACATGCCTGAGGCCTGTAGCAAATCTGAAGGAAACATGTAGAATTTCTGGCCCTTGTCGCCCACACCTCCCTGATATTATGCTGTCTTTCTGCATCGTTTCTAACTCTAAATCTTTTGAGTTGTTTTCTAGAAGGACCCATGAATTATTTGGGGGCAGAGTTTTTAAATCTATTTCAACGGAAGAAATGAGATGCAGTGGGATCAGATCGGCCAGGAGCCAAAGGCCTTTCTGGTTGCCGGTCCGCAGTGTAAACATCAGCCGTCACCTGCGGGTGTGGCCAAGCACATCCAATGCTGAATATCCAAAACACTCAAGTGCCAGATATGAAACCTCCAGAAATGCCCATGTTAACTGTTCACTAAAATATGTGTGTCCCCTGCAAGTCTTTCACGGTCATTCAGCAACACATGCAGAGGCTACCATCCTTGACTCATGGGCACTTTCCTAGCTCAGGCCGGACACAGCAACACTCTGTCTTCCTGTTTGTACGTTCACGCTGTGGACAAGTGTCCTTTTCATGGTCTGTTTTATGTCACACTTTCCACATTTTTTTTGTTAGTTGCTTTTTGTTGATGATTTTGCTGCTTAAAATCAGCCACAACCATGTGCCAAAGTGCTGTCTAGTGTTTCTGAGTGCAAGAAGGCTGCAAGATGCCGTTAGGGAGGAAATTGGTGCATTAGGTAAGCTTCATTCAGGCACGAGGTCTAGTGCTGTTCTGTTCAATGTTAATGAATGAATACTGTACATTAAATAAGGTTTCTTCAAACAGTAACACCCATCAAGCAAGATTATATATTGATCGGTTGTGAAAAATGCTGTTACTAGAGGCTGTCAGGAACCTAACCTTGTATTTCCCCCAGGAACAATGGTTCGGTTATTTGCTAATTCATTATTTGCGATAACTTTGTAGAACATAACTACTGCAAATAATGAGAATTGACTATAAGTAATTTTCTTTGTCAGTATTGTAGTCTACGTTGCTTTATCATGAGTTATTTCTGAGAGCAAGTGCTTAATAAAATTCAGGTCTTGTTATTTCTAGTTGATGTTTTTAAATACTGAAAATAACTCAAGCACTCCCAATAACAGCCTCACTTTCTTCATAGACAAAATAAATATGCACTGAGCACCCACAATGGTCCAAGCACTGTCCCACGTGTAGACATTCAATGCTGGACGTGCCAGACGTTGTCATTATTCTTTGAAGCGCATGGACCCAGGAGAGCAGCAAACACAAACAAGTGATCACACAAATAAATTAAAGAAATTAAGTTGTGCTAAATGCCAAAATGAAAGAACAAAGGGTTCCGAATGGCTGGTATCAAAAAGACAAGAAAAAACAAGTGTTGTGGGGATGTGGAGGAAAAGGGAACCCTGTGCACTGCTGGTGGGAATACAAACTGGTGCAGCCACTCTGGAAAACAGTATGGAGGGTCCTCAAAATAAAAACAGAGCTACCCCTATGATCCAGTAATTCCAATAGTGGGTATTTACCCAAAGAAAATGAAAACACTATTTTGAAAAGATATCTGATATCTTTATGCTTATTGCAGCATTATTCACAATAGTCAAGACATAGAACCAACCCAAGTGTCCATTGACTGTTGAATGGATAAAGAAGATGTGATATATACATGCAATGGAATATTACTCAGCCATAAAAAGAATGAAATATTGCCATTCATGCCAACATGGATGGACCTAGAGGATATTATACTAGGTGAAATAAGTCAGGGAAAGACAAACATTATATCACTAATTTTTAAAAAACATTTTGTTTATTTATTCATGAGAGACAGAGAGAGGCAGAGACACAGGCAAAGGGAGAGGTAGGCTCCCTATGGGGAGCCTGATTCAGGACTCAATCCCAGGACCTCAGGATTAAGACCTGAGCCAAAGGCAGAGACTCAACCACTGAGCCACCCAGGCACCCCAAACATCATATCACTTATAAGTGGAATCAAAACAAAACAAATGAATAAACAGATAAAAATACAGAGAACTGGTTGTTGTCAGAGGGGACAAGGCGGGGGGTGGCAAAATAGATGATGGGAATTAAGAGGTACAAACTTCCAGTTCTGAAATAAGTAAGTCAGGAGGATGAAAAGTACCACAGAGGGGATATATTCAATCATATTGTAGTAAGATTGCATGGTGACAGATGATAACTACACTTATAATGATGGGCAATGCATAATGTACAGAATTGTCAAATAATATGTTGTACACTTGAGATTCATGTAACATTGTATATTAACTGTTCTTCAACAAAATAAATAGAAATATAAAATAAAATAAAATTTCAAAAGGACCACGGCAGAGATAGACACTGATGGAGCAAGAGCCATTTAGAACATGAGTAGTCAGAAAAAGCCTTTGAAGGAGAGCCATCAGATGCCCAGGAAAGGATAATAAGAAATTAACCAGGTCATGAGTGAGATTGAGGACACTATTTCAGGCAGAGGGAACTGGCAAGTACAAATATTCAGGGGCTAGAAAGAAATATAGCCAGTTCAAGTCAGTGAAAGATAGCCTGGAGGCTATAGGGAAGAAAACGTAGAGATGAATTTTGTGAAAAGGCACCTTTCAGTCGTCTTGGACCTAGGTGTTATTGCATATTCAACAGATGTCATAGTCCTCCATCAAAAAAAAAATAATTTCCAGGGGATTCTGGGTGGCTCAGTTGGTTAAGCACCTGACTCTTGGTTTTGGCTCAGGTTGTGCTCTCTAGGTAATGGGATTGAGCTCCATATTGGGCTCTGCACTCAGCATTCAGTCTGCTTCAGAATCTCTCTCCCATTTCCTCTCTCTCTCTCTCTTTCTCTCTCTCTCTCTCTCTTTTGAATAAATAAATAAAATCTTTTTAAAAAATTTAATTTCCTTTTAATTGCTAGCATGCATGTTTCCCAGGATTGGAGCTTTTTGTTATTCACCAAATTTATCCGCAATACCTAGCCCAGCACTTGGCCTAGAAGAGATCGTTAACAAAGTCTTGGCTAAATAAATTAATAACAACCATTTAGCCTGATCAAACAAAAAATGATATGATTATGACTTCTAGCTGTACTACAAACAGAGCTAATTTCCTGGGATCCTTCCATATTATTATCATACCTTTGAACGTCTAGTTCTCACCACAGCCCCTAATAATCCCCTTCTACCTATAAGGAACCTGCCCTGCAGAATGGTGATGTGGCTTGTCCGAGGCCACAGAGTGAGAATTAGAATTTAGGTCTTTCTGGGTCATGAGGTCCTGACCTTTGTCTTGGCCCTGACTGCATGGGGCTCGTCTCTACCAGAACTCCACAGCACCATGTGCGTCTCCTCTGGCTTGCTTGTTTTAGTGAATGATATGTCATGAAATCTGCCCTAGCTCCCTGTTGTTGCTGTAACAGATTATCAAGAATTTAGCAACTTAAAACAGTGTAAATTTGCTGTCTTCCAGTTCTGGAGCTCAGATGTCAGAAGTGGGTTTCACCAGGCTGAAGTCAACAGTCTGAACACCCTGTGGGAGAATCCACTTCCTTGCCTAACCCAGCTTCTAGAGACTTCCTGCTCTCCTCAGCTCTGCCTCCTTTCTCCACCTTCAAAGCCAGCAGTGGGCCTCTTCTAACCTTGCTCTCTCTGATCTCTTACTCCGACTTGATCCTCCTGCCTCCCTGTTACTAGGGCCCTTGTGACTAAATTGGTCCAACCCAGATAATGCAGCAAAGTCCTCCTATCTCTAGGTCCTTGCCTCAATCACATGTGCCAAGCCCACTTTACCACATAAGGTGACATTCACAGGTTTTAGGGACTATTATGTGGACATCTTGGAGTGTGTGTGGGGTTATTCAGGCAGCCACACATCATTTACATGATTGTTTTATCAGAAAGGTACGATGGTGGCCTCGAGAATGTAGGTCTCCTGTCTCCAAATGACCAACGATCCAGCTGCTGTCACCTGTAATCATCACTGCAAGGCCAAGCTCCCATCTCCTAGCAATGTCTGCACGTGACAGGGATACCAAGGATGGTCCTTTCAGGGGACGCGGGACTCCTCTGATATATGATGCCTTTGACTCCAGGACTGTTGACAACTTGGCTGAACTTCCCTGAGAACTTCATGGCCACTCAAGACACTTCCTTCCAATCTATGTTCCTTTGTCCCTCTCTCCTCTACTCAAGGTCTGACTGGCATGTGTTCTAAAGGGCTCTCTCAGCCTCTCCTGACTCTCTCTTCATTTTGTCTTAATCTCTCCCTCAATAACTTTCTTGCATGTTTAAGCCTCCTTGGCATCTATTTCTGGGAAGTCTGGGGCAAACACGGGGTTGTGGGATTTCAGAAAAGGATTGCTTTATTTCCGATTACACATCGGCAGGTAGAACTTAGGCCATGGGACAGGTTAGGAAACCTCAGCCCGGTTCCCCTGATTAGATCATAACTCTATTTGATTTTAGAGAGTTCTGCATGTCGACTTGGGTCATGATGCTGAACTGAATTCTTGAGTTAACATGAAAAAGCTACCTTGCTAATTATAAAGAATAATCTTTTTTGGAAGCTGTGTGTATAAATACTCTCCAGAAACATGCTTAACTGATTTCTTTAGCAGGATCCTTCTCCATAAATAGATTTGAAGTAAAATTCAAGGCTTATTGAACAATTATCAAACACAATCTCTAGAGTCTACATTCATGGGGGCTTTGATGTGGTACAGACTAAGTCAACAGCAAGGCCGTGCAGCACCAAGAGATACGCTACACAAGGGATATGAGGTTTTGTTGAGCTCGATCCCTGAAGACCTTCTGGTCACTTCACTGTAAAGAGGCAGAGCAGAGGACTGCATGGTGCGTATGGCTCTCAGGCACTTCCATTCAAGCTGGATGTCTGAGGACTTGTCTCAAAGGAGAAGACACACACGAATGCATAGAGCCAGGCTTCCCTGAGGCAGGGACCTGGTGACCAGTTTTTAGCATCTGAAACAGGATCGGGATGATTTACCAAGATGTTATTTCTTTAAAAAAAAATGGTAAAAAGGCAGAGTGAGTAATTACAAGTTGTCCTCACTTTGATCAAAGAATCGTTAGAGTGGATGTGTTCTCTTTAGGTGGTAATTATGCTTTAAGTGAATAGATTTAAAATCATAAAACCTGGGTTTAGTTCTGGCTTAGATAAAAGAAGTGTACTCTCTAAGCCTCGGTTATTCCACCAATGTTACATTTGCAAATCACACCCATTTTACAAGGTTTGGGAAAAATCAAATCATAGAAGGTAGATGAAAATACTTCTCATATCATAAAGCACTGTGCAAATATAGACTGATAGAAGGGACTTCACTTCTTTGATCCTTAAAATTGGATAATGGCCAGATTACTATCCATTTAGAATAGTCTGGATGTCTGAAAATTTGACCTATATTGAGGACCCAGACTGACTGGATAGTTCTCTTTCTTCTTCATGAGTCCACTCTTTGTTGCCCACCCATCTCCCGAACACATTTCCTGTGTGCCTTTCCCGCTACAGGCTGGAGAATTGGGGCCACCGAGGCTTATAACAGGTGTGAGGACGTGGGAGGGGAGGAACCGGTGCTTTTTTGTGCTGAGAGACCCAGGACCCATGAGCCAAGTTTGAGCGTTCCTTTCACTCTGTTTTTCACAGATGCGGTCCTCAAGCAGCCCCCACGGTAGCCTATTTCAATTAAAATTAAGACTAATACAGTGATCTTCACAGTCATCTATGTTTGTGTCCTCCACTGGGCCTTTCTCGGATACAATCCAATCCTGAAGTAGAACTTTTCCATGCCCGCACCATTCACCATTAGTATTTCAGAAGTAGGAATGACGTGCGTGCAGGTAAAGGGGCACAGCGAGCTGAATAATCTTGTGCTCAACCACATAAGCGCCTCCCAGGTATCAGTTGGCTCTGTCAACCGAATCAGTTAGTGTTCTTGCAAATACAAACCTAAACACGACCAGAAACAGTCATGCTAATTGTGACAACACGAATTCCCTCAACTCAAAAAGTGTCAATGGAATTCAATGGGGTTCTATCTATTTCACAATATATCAAACATTTTTTTAAGCTTCCTCAGCCATCAACCCCTTTCCAATCTCTCTTGAGCCTACTGGATGCACAAAGGGCAGAGTGCTGCAGGACCACCCTCCCACTGATGGCTGGGGAGGCCACAGGGTCCTTCCTCAGCCCTGCTCCTCAGCCTGAAGCAGCAGTTTCTTGGGCCCAGAGGCCACAGGCATTGATGGTTCTCTCCCCGGGGTTCGTTCGTTGAGGAGCCGTCACTGGTGGAAGGACTAAGATGAGTTTTCAGCAGGCGCTAAGCCTAGGCCTGACCTTGGGGCAGCTGTGGAAAGCGGTGGGAGGAGACGGAAATGCCCTCTTCTCCAGAACACTCTCACACAGGTGAGATAGGACATTGATTTGACCCGCTCTGAGACACCTGTTCAATTGAGAGCACGCGGAACAGTGTCTGGGCTTCCTGTCCCAGTTCTGGGGCAGCACTGGGCTCCCCCATAGTGGAGAGGCATTTCCGCAGGTGCCAGGGCCACACTCTGGATGGCAGGAACCCAGGACTTTCACCTACTCAGATATGCACGTCCTGATTCATTCCTAGCAACTCTTTCTGCAGAACAAAGGACGCCAAGGAAAGTACCTCTCACGTGGCAAGAATTCTAGAAACCCGCTTTCCTGTATGACACCACATCATACACAGAGCGCACCCGTAGACAGTGCCAGGCTGTGGGCCTCAATCTCACTGCTGTGGGTGTTCCCAGTTTTTGAAGACACTATTTGGGAAAATAAGTTTTTATTCAGGGTGGATACCGGAGGTTCTTAAGTTTTTTCAGTAGCTTAGCCATTTTGAAATCTCACTCTTTTTTTCTTTGATTTTATTTCTCTTTGAGTCATCGAAAGGAAAAAAAAAAAAAAAAAACTTTGGTTTAACTTTTTCAGTTGGTGCATTTGCTAGAGTAGGGTCTGTCTTAGGGAGCAATTTGATTAAAAAAGAAGGTGCCAGAGCCCACGCAGCGGGGCGTCAGGCCCCCTAGCTATGTGTGTGTGTGACAGTTAGTACTTTTTAGGGGCTTATTGTGTGTCAAGCACGGAGGTAATCAACCTAACACATTATATCCATACAGACACACTCACGCACAACACACACACACACACATACACCTCTTTCCTACAATGAGCTCGTGTCCTCGGACATGTTATGGGGGTCTCTTCTGACACCTGACTCCTTTTCTCCTCTCACGCTCAGTGTTACTGGCCAAATAGATGGCTTTCGTAGTAGAGGCTTCTCTTGGCTTTTCTACTCGAGATTTTATTCATGTTGACACTTCCTATACCTCCTCTTGTTAAACTTTAATGCACTTACCTTATTTAGAGTCAGTAAACAAACAGGGGATGCTATTCTCCTATCATTTTACTCTATTTCTCTGAAAGTCATGCAAAAAATCGATACCCTTGAAATTGCAATTTGCAACAAATGAAATCTCTGGGTTTTTTTGTTTGTTTGTTTGTTTGTTTTCTTTTTCTCTCTTTTGCTTTTGAACCTTCGCTGATGTCTCTCCACTGGGGACCCTCTGTGGATGTCCCTCCTGTGGGGAATCCCCGCGGATGTCCCTCCACCGGGGACCCTTCACGATGTCCCTCCACCGGGGACCCTCCGCGATGTCCTTCCATTGGGGACCCTCCGTGATGTCCCTCCACTGGGGACCCTCCGCGATGTCCCTCCAATGGGGACCCTCCGTGATGTCCCTCTATTGGGGACCCTCCGCGATGTCCCTCCACCGGTGACCCTCCGTGGATGTCCCTCCTGTGGGGAATCCCTGCTGATGTCCCTCCACCGGGGACCCTTCCCGATGTCCCTCCACCGGGGACCCTCCGCGATGTCCCTCCACTGGGGACCCTCCGTGATGTCCCTCCAGTGGGGACCTTCCGTGGATGTCCCTCCAGTGGGGAGCCTCCACGATGTCCCTCCATTGGGGACCCTCCGCGATGTCCCTCCACCGGGGACCCTCCGTGATGTCCCTCCACTGGGGACCCTCCGCCAGCGCCTGTGCCCCGAGGCCCCTCCGCGGATGCCGGCCCAGTGGGGACGCTCGGCCCACGCGGCTTCTCCCCCAGCCTTCCCCCATCCCGCACACCCCCTTCCTCCCGCCGCCTCCCAACCACAGGTCCTGGGATTACAATCACCCGATTTGTCTGTATTATGTACCTGTTAAGGTGAATATCTAACTAATATCTTTCACTCTCCGGCGGTTCCATGATGGTGGGGACCATATCTGGGTTTGATCTCTATGAAATGTAAACCTGGCCCATTATAAGAATCTAATAAATTAGTATTTATTCAATTAATTGTAGGTCATTATCATCTTACTTTTAAAAGAAATGTCAAGGATTTGTTGCCATTGCTGTTAGTTGGTATCACTGGGCCACAGCAAGTACAAGTCTGCACATACACATTATCAAATACTTGAAAGTGGGCACCCCGATGGCCCAGCGGGTTGGCACCTGCCTTCAGCCGGGGGTGTGATCCTGGGGACCCCGGATCGAGGCCCACGTTGGGCTCCCTACATGGAGCCTGCTTCTCCCTCTGCCTGTGTCTCTGCCTCTCTCTCTCTCTTTCTGTCTTGAATAAATAAAATCTTTAAAATTTTTTTTTAAAAATACTTGAAAGTAAGATTACTGGGGGTGGGGGAAGGTAGGAGGGAGATGGTGGGCACTCTGACACAATCTCTCAAATAGACTTTGGGTCAAAGACATGCTAGAGTGAGAGTCAGAGACAGCTATGCTGCTCTTGGCCATCCCACTGGCACCCCCGCCTAAGCATTAGGTACTTCTCCACAACGGAGGCCATCCTGCAAGAATTAAATGAGACGTGTCCCTGCCTGGCACATAATAGGCACTGCATCGGTTGCAGACGTTATGATTATTAACATTATTCTCGCTCCAAGGAGCCCTGCAAGTTGTGGATTCAGGCTGAGCCGGAGCTCCTACCGCCTCCCTTCACCACGAGCCTTTCCAGGGCACCCTTGCTCCTGAATCAAAGACTCGTTCTTTTCACTCTTGTATCTGAAGCAAATGCTCTCTCTTCTCTCCAGGTGCAGCAAATGGGAGATCTTGCCTTTTATATGCACACTGTATGGATCTCTTAGCATTTTTTATTTAAAACTGAAACTCCACTTTGGATTGTTCCTCCCACGGCAAGTGGTTGCTTTAAAAATGCCTACCCTACCCACTGTGGCCAACTCTTAGTTTTTTATCAGTCCAGTAAGGGCTGTGACTTTTGCCTTCTCTGAAGAGGACACTCCATATAAAATTTGTCTTGTTTAGAAGCAAGTAAAACTGTGGATTCACTATAAAATTTTGATTTGGTTACTTCAAAACAACTTCTCGAGACATTTACGTAAGTGCTCTTCACCCTTCGCCTGCAGGTGTGATTTACAATATAAGTGAAACAATCCCCATTGCTACCTGGAGCTCACAACGGCCTCTTCACATTTTTCTTCTGCTTTTAGAATGGAAAATAGTGAACTACAATTTAAAGTAAAAAGTTATTTTCAGAAATGTGTACCATCATTTTGAAAGTCAAGTTGCCTACCATTTAGCACTATTGAATGTGCTAGCTAGTCTAAATCGTTTAAGCTGAATGTGAAATAATCCATCATGCTTAATAATTATGTACTCCAGTGTGAGAAGATTAACTAAAACTCTAAACATTCACAGCTGAAATTTGCCAAATACTTCAAATAAAGAGATCCTATGTAACGGCAACTTGTTCGAAACCATTCAGTGCACTGTAGTCTTTTTAAATTAAATTGAATTTAATTTAAAGAAAGAGAGAGAGTGGGGATGGGGCATGGGGAGAGGCAGAGAGAGAATCCCAAGCAGGTTCCTCATGCAGCTCAGAGCCCAACTCAGGGCTCTATCCCATGACCCTGACATCATGACCTGAGCTGAAATCAATTGTCAGACGCTCAACCGACTGAGCCAGGCATCCCACACCATAGTCCTTTATAAGATTTGAGTACAGTGGAGTACTAATACATCAGGGTTTGTTTTGTTTTGTTTTGTTTTGTTTTTGCTACAAAAAGACAGTGTTCCATGCTAGTGTTTGGAGTACAGGAAGCAAGAAAGAACGTGCTAATGTAGACAGAATGGGGAGCTGATAAGTTCTCTTACAGAAATGCTTCAGCCAGATTTGTTTTAGAATTCAGTATGTTTTAGATTGTAAGAAAGCAAGTTTGGGAGCCCCTCAATATCTGGGGGCTGCACCTTGTGATGAAATGCATTCATACCTCCAGTAAAGCCTAGGTATTTATACAAACGGGTCTTGCAAGAAGAGGAGGTACTTTGTCATCAGGTGAGTTTCGAAGACAAAAGTCATTTTAAAAATTTTTGATCTCTGTTTCATTTGGATTTGGCTTTAGAACTACATGGATTTGGATGCCTGAGATGCAGTGTTGTGGGTGGGAATGCTGAACGGTAAGAAGCTATTGATACAATTAAAGTGTATGTAGAAGTTTAGTTTTTAGAGCCTTTTCCCTCTCTCTTCCCCCCTTAGCAGGTTTTCCTTCAGGTCATTTTGACACATGATTTGTTCATGAGGGATTTTGTCAAATTCTCTGAACCAATTACTGTGGTGGTGGGCTTGTGAGTGTGGCCAGGAGGGTGGCTGGGGACAAGGGCCCATAGAGGACAAGAGTGGAAGAGAGACAGGAGAAAAAGACTAGGTCTCTGAGAAATGGCCACGTGGCTGTGCATGAAGGAGGTGAAGTTACCCTAGCACTGTCTGTGGCACAAAGCCCCCAAACAATTAGAAAATCAGCTTAAGACATGCAAAAATTTACATAAATAAAATCCCCCAGCCTAAATCTGAGAGGTGTCATTCTTCTCTAGTTCATCTACACGGTGACCCCCCCGCCCTTACCCTGAACATGCACGTGGCATATACCACGTGCTCAACATCAAAGCACGTGATCCAGGTCCTCTGGGTCTCCATTCTCAGCAGCTATCTGGGCATATAGAATAAACGACATAATTCTTCTAGCTCTTTCTGAGGATCCCCCAACAATCTTCGCAGCTGAAAGACATTTAGTAATGACGGAAGAAGAGGGGAAGATGGACAATCCCTCTGCTAGCTCCCCAACCCAGAGATTAATAACATCGTAGGGGCCCAGAAAGCCTTAAAATTGTCTTTTTTAAACCCACTGAGACATAACTTTGATTTCTGGCAGTAAGAAGTGAAGTTCAGCCAATCTGAGTCCTTAATAGAGATGGGAGACACAACACACCCTGTGCCCTTTTAGGCAACTCATGAAGTTGAAATCTCTTCCTTACCTCCCTGCAATCAATTCCATCCTTCTTTTCAAGGTTCTAAAAATTTTAGTAAAAAATGCACACATGCACACAAAGTGCTAAACAACACTCAGATAAATGGCATCGCTCATGCCAGTTAATGATAGGTGGGTGTATGCCTCTCTAGTTCTAGTCTATCACATTCCCTTGTGTAAAGACACCACGATTCAGTGACCCACTTTCCTACTGGTGGCATTAGACTGTTTCTGGAGTTCCTTGGCTACAAGCATCAAGGTGGGAGGTATCTGGGATCAGCCACCTTGTGCACATGGTTGCATTTCTCTGGGGTTTATCCAGGAACTGGACTGTAGATGTTGTAGATGATGACAAGGTTCCTAAGTTAGTTCTTGGGCTAATGTGATCTGTGCCTCCCAGAAGGCCCATGATGTCACCTCCCACCATTCTCCCCCTTTGTCACTCTGCTCCAGGACCTACAGCTTCCTCACTGTCCCTCAGACTCCCTGGGCATGCTCCTGCCTCAGAGCCCTGGCACTGAAGGCACCACTTCCTTGCACTCTCCCACCAGACATTCTGATCACTCCTTCCTTTCACCCCTTTACCTCATGGCTTACCCTTTTGGAAGCTACTATTATCTTTGGAGGAAGATTTCTAAATTACTGATTCTTATTTTTAATGATTATAGGATTATTTTGGTTTCCTATGTCCTGTGAAATCTGGTTGGGTATATGAGATTGCTCTAAGAATTTGATAACTTTGTTGTTCCACAGTGAAAATTGTAATTTGTGACTCATTTCTCCCGTGAATCTTCCTTTTTTCTTCACATTGGCTAGTGACACAGGAACTTGGAAGAGCTTCTATTACATGATATGTTGCAATATTCAAGTAAATCCTTGGGGTACTTCCCATTTTTTTTAAACCACCAACTGACACATAAAGTTCTCTTACATATTATTCTGTTTCATTTTGTTTTGTTTTCACTCTATCTGACAATTATGAAAGATAGATTTGAGAAAAATGTAAGAAGAGATAGCCTTTGCAAGTTCAGAGTCTTATAGGAAATATCTAACATTGGCATCCTGTGAATTCTAGCAAAATATAAATAAAGTGAGATAATGAAATTTAGGATGGCAGAGTGCTTGGAGTTAAGGTCTACTCTGGGTCAGATAAAATGCCGGCAGAATTTCAAAATGTATCAAAAGATAATCATGAAAACATCCTCATCAACAGAATTAAAATTGTACCAAGTACTGCAGTTATGCTAACCCAATTAGGAAGAGAATTTGAGACAAGATATTTAACTGTAAAATGAGTTTGCAGATTGTAAATACAAAGATTACATCTAGCAGAAAGAATGATGTGAAAATATAGGAAAGCTTAGATGGGTTGCCATGTTAAATTAATATCCTCAATCAAAAAGACAAATTATAAATAACAGTAAATATGTTTTAGGAAAATCCAAATGTTTTCTAATAAAAATAGAGCAAAATGGGAAATGGAAGATTGTACTAGATTACAGTTTGGGAAGTGGTGATTTAGAACTAATTAGAAGTTATAGGCTTTATAAAGGTTTAATAATTTCAGGGATTTCGGAGAAGAATATATTCATTTCCAGTATACACACACCATTTCAAAGACACAAAATGGCCATGTTACCTGGAGGACAGTGGAATAATGACACAGAATATTCTATGTTCTGTTTTTCCTAGAGTCTCCTTCTTCAGCTCCAGGTAATCTATGCTGAGGTGCCTCTCTTCAGCAGAACGTGTAATTGGTTTTTATTATGAAAGGGCAGAGTTCAAGTAGAACACATAAGATGCATCCTGGGTCTGGGCAATTCAACTGTCCCAGTCAGAGGACATATGTCCCCCACCCCCCAATGACATGATCCAAACACTGGTTCCAGGCCCCTCTGGCATGCTGCTTGCACTCCTTTTGGATCTCCCTGGAGAGTGCTTTCTTGTTAAATTCCTGCTCATGACCCCTCCTACTAAGGTCAGCTTCTGAAGAAGCTAACTTATACAAGTGACCGAAAAGGCTCCCTATCAAACCAATTAGTATCTGTATTTTAAGTCAAAGATGTATATTGTAATAGTAGAATTAAATCCCAAAGCCCCAGAAGGTCCCCTGACATAAGTCAGTTCCTACACATGGTTAAAAGATCTGTCCAATTGGGAAGGCACAGGGTGGCCTTCACAGGCTGCACAAAACAATGATAACACATAAATAAATAACCAGTCCCATACCCAAATGTCAAAGAGATGGAGTTCTATACATGTAAATAATGTATCAGCTGGGGATAAGTTGAGTTTCAGTGTGTGCCACCTAGGGCATTCATGCGTATGCAGCCCTGTGGGCAAAAGGCCCTGGACTGGTCTCCTTGGTCACTCTGAGTGAGCACCACACAAAGTGGCAGTTAAAATTTGGCAGATTTGAGAAGGAACGTCTGGAAGAATAGTAAAGATGACTTCAGGAATCAGGGGGCTTCCCAGGAGTGGATTGTGTTGGGAAAGGCACAAAATGAGCCAGGTAAGTTCAGGACTCAGGGTTAGGTGTTTGGTGTGGTGAGTACACCTGCTGTGCAGTCACTCTCCCAAAGGAAGCAAGGTGGGTGTGGTCTGCACCATAAAGAATGCACCAGACAGCCTCGGATCCCATCGATGTAATCGCAGTGACCACTGAGGTGGCATGCGACAAGTACAGAGTGTGTCAGAACAAATGGATGTACCTCAAGCAAGGGATGTAGTGCGTGTGGCTAAATGCCCAGCAACTGAACAATAAGCATGTCTGTCCCACATAGACCTCCTGAGACTGAGAATGTGCATGTCATAAAAGCGCTGAGGTGGATGCTCTGCCCAGAACAAACACAAAGGGGCAAAAGGAAAGTGTTCTATGTCAGGCAGATGCCAAGGCCCGCCTCATGCCTGAGCAGGAAGCAGGCATCTGACTATCAATGACCAACAGAACCTTGACATCCTACCAGAGAATGAACAAATGTAGAAAGACCGGGACCCAGAACTATGCAGGATGCAAGGATGAGAATGTTGTCCGCTAGGAGTTCAGGTAGGAAGTGGAGTCAAGTCCATTGTCAGAGACTAGAGTTGATTGAGCTTGGCAATACTGGATGTTAGAGCGCAAAACGGAACTTAGAGAAATACGAGGAGAATATGAGATTGGAAAGGGAAATATTTGAGAAATATGCATGTCAGTGTAGCACTTTTCTTTATTATGTTTGAAAAAAAATGTTTTTAAATGCCACTCAGGGAAAATAGTCTTTATGAGTGGTGATATGCCAACTCCAACCCTGCCACACAGAAAATGGCAGCATAAGATCTCAATCAACCATTTGATAGAAGATTATGTTCTTCATTGAGTTCAAGTTCATAGTATTAACCTAAGTGTGTCCAGAGGGGGGTGACTCACATTCTATTTTGCTGAAACAAGAAAATATATATATTCCCTTCACTTCTTTCCCCAGGTTACACTTACTATCTGTTATTGTGTGTGGGTGCAAACAACCATGTGGGTATTGATTGCTGTTTCTCCAAAATGGTCTAGGGACCATCAGCCTGTTACCTATGAGGTTGGAATTGAAAATCCCAATTCCCATCCCAGACATAATGAATCAGAATTCATCTACGTGGGTCCAGAGATTTTCATTGTTGACCAGAATTTCCAGATGACTTTATTTATTGGGCTTTGGGAATGTTATGTCTGAGAAATATTATTATATAAGGAATTTGGTATTTAGATTACAAATTGCTTTGATAGTAACATTTGAATGTGGTAACTATTTATATTTTCTATATTTTGTGGGTAAAACCATCAACTGCCAATTCTCCCAAAAGACCACTAACATAACCCATTGACAAAGTAAAGCTGAGTTTATTGCTTAGGGCAGTGAGAGAATCTACTACGTAGTTCTGACGGTGTCTTAGGAGCATTTGAGAGGAGGGCAAAGGTTTTGGCTGGAGTGGTGTTTTAAAATAAATGTCAATGTTAAATGTTTAAATGTTAATGGGGGTGCATTGGTCATCGCATTGGATTAAGTTCATTTGTTACAGGTTAAAATTGGTGGACATAGAAAGGAAAAAAAAAGAGAGTCATAAAGATATGCAATTGTTTGGTGAGAAATACTTGCGTGATGAGAGGAGGTAAGAAATCTATTGGCCAAGAGGGGGATAATGAGGACTAATTGACTGGTCTGTTCTTCAAATAAATAGATTTTAGGGAAGATCTTAATATAAGCCATAAAGTCACTGGCAACTTCATCTTCCTACATAAGAGTTTCTTGGAAGTTTCCTGGAATAGGAAATTGTGCCGATGCAAAGAATAAAATCGTACCAGTAGAGAGAGGAACTGTGTGGTTGTGGATGATTTTAAGTTCTCAAGACTGGGGCCTTGTGTCCATTTCAATGCAGGAAGATCTAGACCACAATTTCCAGAAGGGAACAGACTCTAACCAGGCACTCAGACATACTCTTCCAACAGGGGGCTGAGCAGGGAGACATATGGGAGACAAGATACTTTGTGTATCTCTCAGGTTTAATGTCTCCGAGGGGGAAAGAAATTGATCCTTTTGTTCTCTGATTTCTCCGTGGAAAGGTGAGAAACTTTCATTTTTGAGATGAGCTGCTGGTAAAGGATATGCTTTATCACATTACATAACATGGCATCCAACCTCAGGGTTGACATATATTTTGAGCAATGTTGTCACTCAAATCTGGTATACTTTATACGTCTATGAGCCTGGACACTGATAATGCTGTTGAGTATAAATTAACAAATGGAATAGAAGCAACTAGTCAGCTTACTTCAGAGCAGGCTTTGTGGGCAAACTTGAGTAATGTTTGATCCTGAGCTATTTCACAAACATGGGGCATCAGTACCAAAGGGTCATTAGTTCTCAAAGTGCTGATCTAGGGTCCCCATGTTTTTTTTTATAAGAAATAGATAATAATAACAAAAATTAAAAAATTAAAAAATTAAAAAAATAGATAATAGACAGATAGATGATAGATAGATAGATAGATAGATAGATAGATAGATAGATAGATAAATGAAGGCAGAGTGTGGTTGGAGAAGGTTTCCATGGTGGAGACTATAGGATCTTCTTACATTCCAGAGATCTTCCAATCTAAGTGGGCAGGACAACGTCCTAACTGAAACTGGATCTGGAAGTTAGTACAAGCAGGATGACAAAGAAAAGAACAAAAATGCTAGACGATATTTGCTAGAACAGAGTTTCCCTGAGTTTTCATGCTATGATTCATAGAGAAAATAGTATTTGTAAAATATGCCAGTTAAAACAAAAACCAGGCCCAGGAGTCCCTCTTACCCTGAGGGATGAATATCTCAACAGAGTGTACCCACTGCAGAACCAGCTGGGAAGCTCTGATCTAGAAGAAGGTGCATCTTCTATGGGGCTGTTCTCTGATTCCACAATCAGGGAGGAAGGCTATCAAACTCATCAAGTTTGAGAACATTCACTGAGGCCCATTCATAGGGGAAGAACAGTACCATGAGGGCTTTAAAAATGCAATTATTGGAAGAAAACCTCTTTTGCTTCCTGCAGGCTGTCTTGTTCTTTCTTACATTGACCTGCCCCCAACATGGAGAGGTTAGAATCAAGGGCAATGCTGGGAGTGGGCTTAGGAAAAGGGTAAAGAGCCTGCCTCGGGCCATATCCACACAGAAGAGAAATAAATCTCCTGTGCCACAGTAATCGTTTAGGTGTTTTGAAGTTGAAGCAATGGCTCATCATAAAATTTGCCCTACTTTGGTGCAAGGTCAAACGTACAACTGGCTGGTCCAGCAGAATTGAGGCTGGAAGCCCATGTGTTCATCTGTTCGGCAAGCTGTGGCCTTTATGAGAATCATGTTTCGGATGCAGAAGAAAACCTGATGCAACATAATCACAACTTGACCCAGGGAGGGGACCTGATGAGATTACCAGTCACAGGCTCCCTCAAACTGTGAGCCAGTAGGATGCCACTGTCACTGATAATTGCTATTGGGTTTTCATAGCTTGAAGAAGATAATTGCTGTTCATTGTGCCCATTGAGCAGATAAATTTGCTGGCAGACAAGGAATGGCATATAGTCCCTAGACTTGATTATACATATAATTATTTTTTTCTTTTTAATTACAATGGTCTTCTTTGAACCACAAGTGGCACTTCTGTTATTATCCTGCAGGAGGGCCCTCTGAATCATGCTCCCGGACCAGCACTTACACTGTGCACAGACTTCTCTGTGTTGAGAGTGTTCTGTATATCCAGCTTTCAACTCTCTCCAGTCACCAAACAATGAGGTGTTGTGTAAGGCTTATTGAATTTGTCAAACCAGAACGGTAGGGTTTGAAGTGTTTTCAGAAACAAAAATATCAAGGTCAAACTTGGGTGTTTCAGTCCATTTTCTTCAAAGCAATTAGACACAGTAACAAAGATCTCTCCTCCTTCTCCCTCCTCCACCCCACACTTAAAGAGAATCCACATTAAAACTGCTGGAGAGATTTACACTAATTTCCAAAGCATATTTTGAAGCTTTAAGTCATTGCATTTGTCCTCATCTGGCAGACATTCCATTCCCTTCTTCATTGGACAATTCCAGCAAGTACATTTGTGCACGCCACACACATTTATACCTCTTAATTCTCACAATCCTGTGAAGTAGGCATTATTCTTCCATTTTAAAGAAGTTCAAAAAGGCTTCATGGCATCCCTAAAGTTACATAGCTAGTAGGTGACAGATCTAAGAGTCAAGTTCCATGCTTTCCGATCTTGGCACAGTTACCTGCTATGTCAAAGCCCCAGATTCTCTATTCTAAAGTCTCCATGCCTGTGGTGCTCACCAAACTCCCTGCAAATACAGAGCCCCTGAGGCAGATGTCTACAACCCAACAATCCTATTGTCCTTTACCATATCCTTTCTTAGCAAAAAATGATGGATTTGCATCCTTAGTATCTACATTTTCCCTGAGCTCATGCCCAACTTCATGCATGAATCCTCAAACACCTCTGAATATAACAGCGAGGCCTCACTCCCTCACCCAGCAAAACTGCAGGCCCAAGTGGATACAAACATGCTTACTAACCTCGTGCACAGGGCAGTCATAGGATTTATTATCCAAAACAGGCCTCTGGAGAATGAAGAAGCACTATAAATTCCCATTATAACATAACAGATGTAAATGGTAACTCTCTCATGTAGGCTGGTAATAGTCATCTAACTTATAAACTTAAATTCTTCTGTTTAGCATATGCCATGGTTTTAGAGCCTTTGAAGAAGAGGAACAGCATGTTCTGGTAATTGTCCTCAAATTTTCCTTTTGTCCCCCAAAAAAGCAATGTACTAAATTTTAAGTGGTGTTGATCTAAGGATCTATGACATTTTTATTGATACAATCAAAATTCACACAGACATGGGCACATGACTCTTCTTAATCCCTTTCAAGTTCAAGGTAAGTGCTATACTTAGGATAGATTGTTTGGATTATTAGAAAATCATCAATTAAACAAGGAGGAGATTTCAGGTTTTGCCCACTGAGGAAATTACATATAATTTTTTGAATCCAAGACTACCTGTGGATTCATAAAGTTTGCTCATGCTCCCAGGACACTTTGTGAAGACTTCAACTGTTCTGTGTCTTACACAGGTTGGGAAAGATTTCCTTGCATACCATTTGCTATCTTGCCTTTGAATATAGAAATAAATGGGACTGAGATCAAACATCAGTGATTTCTAGGAAAGATTCAATTTGCAAAAAATGGATTGACTTATTGGAACTAGTTTTGGCAGTGAGGTAACAATAGTAATATTTTTATATAGTACATGGAAAAAACTTAAAAATAAAATCATTACTGTCAGTCCTAAAATACATTTCAAAATAATAAAGTTGAAATATTTTTTCTTATAATATTTAAAGAATATGATAATTGCACTGGAATAAAAAGTAGATCAACATCTAAGACAGAGTCAGAAACACCCCATAGGTTTTAGTACATGATAATTTGTGGGGAAAGCAGAAGATATTCCAATCAATTATGTTCCAAAAGAATAATTAACAATTTAGTTATATCCCTATAACAATTTGCTATATCCCTATCTCATATTATTCATAAAAGAAAAAAAAGAAAAAAAAACTAAAAACTATTTGACAAATACAAAAACATGTTCAGTATGTTAGACTAGGAAAAGGATTCATAACTGAGACAAAAAAGACAGTGGTCCATAGAGTGACACATAATCAATTTGTCTACATTAAGAGATAAAATCCGGGTGCCTGGGTGGTCAGTCAGTTAAGCATCTGCCTTCAACTCAGATCATGATTCCAGGGTCCTGGGATTGAGTCCCACATCTTACTCCCTGCTCAGCGAGTGGGGGGGGAGGGTCTGCTTCTTCTTCTTTCTCTTCCCATTCCCCCTGTTTATGCTTGCTCTCTCTCCCTCTCAAATAAATAAATAATTTTTTAAAAGGCAAAATTCTTATGTGACCAAAGATGTCACAAAATATTTAAGTACAGAGGAGAAAGGGAGAGGAGAAATAAGAGATTCTGAAAATCAATGAGAAATGCATAAAAGATCTAATGGAAAAAAATGGGCAAAAGAGATGAACAGTCAATTATCACAAGAAAAAAAAGAATGTAAATTGATAACAAAATACATAACAGCATCAATCATCCCAGAAGTAAATAGAAAATTTATATTGAAACAACAGAGACCACTTTAGATTCATAAGATCAGCAATTTCCAGAGGGCTGGAAACATTGAGTGTTGGATAGGACAGAAGAAAGCTGTTGCTTTCATGCAGTACAGAGGAGACGGAAACTGGTCCAGTCACTACAGAGGACAATTTGGGCAGATTGTACTAACATTTTAAATGTTCATAACCTCTGGCCCAGCAATCTCAATTCTAAGTACCCAAGAGAAATACAGCATGAGTACGACCAGCACCACGGGTTATCTCTGCATCATATTTATTGAGTGAAAAGTCATTGAAAGCCCCATATTGGCACCGGGTACAACAGACTCATTACTATAATCGACAAAACCAAATGGATGGGTGCCAGTTGTCCAACAATGGAGAAGGGTCTAAATAAATAATGATGTCTTCATACATGTAGACTGAGGTGAATGAACACATATTACTACAAAAATAGTTCTAAGTTGTGCTTTTAAATCAAAATTTAAAAATGCAGAAAGAGGGATGCATGAGTGGCTCAGCAGTTGAGCATCTGCCTTTGGCTCAGGGAGTGATACCCCGGCCCAGGACTGAGTCCTACATCGGGTTCCCTGTAAGGACCCTGCTTCTCCCTCTGCCTATGTTTCTGCCTCTGTGTGTGTGTCTTTCATGAATAAATAAATAAAATCTAAAAAAAATAAAAATGCAGAAAGATATATAGAGGATGATGTACTTATTGTAAAACATCATCATCACCATCACGTGTATGCAGAGGCACACAAATGCACAGAAAATGTTAAGGGTCTACACCAGAGAGGTAGCATGGAAATCTCAGGAGGGGGTGTTGGGATTCAGACTGCAGTCAAGGGGAGTGTCAACTTACAAGTAATGCTTGAATAGTTTTTAATGAAATGAATGTTTGTGATGTATGTATCTCCCACTAATATAATTAAAAGAAATACTTTTCTCTTTTAAAGTTTGTAAGCAAGATGCTCTCCTACTGCTCCAATTCAAGGGAAATGTGGGACCCTGCAGGTAGAGAGGTGTGGTTTTGCTATTTTTTTCCCGTTTCCCATGCACAAGACTGTTGAAACAGTGCTTTAAGAGTAAATTTTGCCTCTACCACACTGTGCTTCCTCTCTAAATATTTTCTTAAGACTCTTCTGTGTTTCTTAAGCTATAATGTGCCTCAGAATCAGATGAAGGGCTTATTAAAACAGATTTTGGGGTCCCACCCCCAAAGTTTTGGATTTAGTAGGTCTGGAATGCACCTGAGAGTTTGCACATCTAACCAACACCCATATTTTGCTACTGCTGCTCACTGATCTCGGCTCACACTTTGAGATTCATTTCTCTATAGAAATTTGCATGCTTTCTTGCTTCAGGTATATGGCCTATATTCTACTATCTATGCTTTTGTTATTTGCTTCCATTATGTCTGTACAGTGGAAATATTATATAATTATGTGTTTCTGAGCATGCCTTCCCTGCTCTCTCTTAAGCGATAGCACCTTGCTGTTCTGAAGTCAACCAAGGCAGAAATCAGCAAACGCGGCAAAAATCAACATCCCCCTCCCACCATGAGAGCCACTTGTTAAACATTTACTACTATGCCACTGATTAAAGACAACCATTATTGCTGCAAAATAATTCATATATATGAGAGTGGGCGTCCAAATACCAATCTAGGCAAAAGAGTTCTGTTTTTCTGGCTTAGATACCCTAAGTGCCCCTTTTTTCTATCTAGAGTCTAGGACTCTTGTCTGGCTATGACTATCCTTTAGGGTTTTGTAAGTAAACCCACTTAGAAAGAAGAAGGGAAATAAAGCCCAGACGTGCTCCAGTTGGGCCACTGGGGAATTCTTTTTCTGAGTAGTGTGAATGGGACAGCTATAGGGACCATGACATCTATTGCTTCCATGTATGGATCTTTCTGCACTGTGTCACAGAAATGCAACTAACACCATCAGGGAGGCTCAGGCCAGTCTGTAAAGAACTCATCTCAAAGCCCTTCTTAGGCTTTGCTATGAGGCCTTTTCAGTTCCTCCCAGGAAACCTGCCCCTCGGTTTCCTCTTGGCTCATCCTACTGTTTTGCCTTTTAATAATTGCTGAGCATGAATGCATTGCTCGAATACCTACACTGGCATTTCTGGCTCACTGGTTTGAATATGCAAGGGTATCAAGGGCTCTTTATTGCTCAGGAGAAAGAGCAGCCCAGGATCTGGGCGTTAGAGAGGCCCGAGGCCCAATCCCATTTATGTACTTCCTACACTGTGATGCTGGCCACATTTGGCAGTCTCATTGTCCTCCTGTGTAAACGGAGTACAAGATTCGTGAACTCAGGGTTGTTATCAAGGTTGGAACAGCTAAAAAAATAATTCCAGTAGGGAAGCTGGCTAAGCTAAACCAAGCTTCTTATCTGTGGCTTAAAAAATATATCAGAGCCTCTTCTCTAGAGGGACCCTGTGGAAGAACTTCCTAGGGAATGGAATTAGAATTACCCCTAATTGCTTCCCAAATCCATATTTTGAGTTCAAATTGACCATTTAGGTAGCCCATACTGCCTTAACTTTGCATGTGTGAGGTTGTAAGGAACTCCCTGGTTAATAGCTCTTTGCGTCTGAGACAAACTCAAAGACAGCTGTTAGCGTCAGTAGCCATTTTGTTTCCTAGCATTACTAAAGAAGAGATTTGCTGATGAGAAATTCTAAAAGGTTTGCTTTCTCTTTATTTGGGGAGACACAGAATGTCTTCTAGTATCTTCAGATTTGATGGGAGTGTTCTGGCTTGTGAATTACACAGAGATACACTACCTCCTACTGAAATCCTTCATGCTTCCTTCTTAGATTCCACAGGAAAATCCTACTGAACGGTGGTAACAGGTGCAGTGGCTGCTTGGAATGTTCTGTCCAAATGAGGCTGGAGCCACTCAAAGCATTTCCCGTTAGATATTATATATTCCTGTTTTGAATCCAAGAAGAGCTGTAATATTTTAGACCTGGCAGAGACAAGAGAAATTGCTTGGCCCAACCAGACCATTTTAAGGAGGAAGAAACTAAAGACCAGAAAGCAGAGCGCAGGGGGACCCCTGGCCCTCTCCTTGTCATAACTCATGAGTTGCAGAGCCAGAGTTTATGCCAGAAATCTCAACAAGACATTTCAAAATTTTGTCAGACTTGTTGAAATTTCTAGAAACGAATACTGGGCTATTTTACACTACAACAAGCAAAAACTTAGGTTGATAAATAAAAGCTAAGGCATACCTCATGAAGATCTCACAAATCCTATTGAGGGGTAAAACTGTGCAAGAACATCCAAGGTTATAATTATTGTAATAACACCAACTTACTGGAAGCCTGTGTTCCATACAAATATATTTTCATATTGGTCGGGGGTCATCGCATACACAAGCTCACTTTAATTTTCACAAGAATACATAAATTAAGTATTAAGTCCAAGGGTCCTGATTTTACAGAGAAACCACAGAGGTCTACAGAGTTGAAAGTACCAGAACAATCAGCAGAAGTGTCATGATTTTAACTCACCATGTTTTTTGACCCCAGAACTCATTCTTTTTTTTTTTTAATTTATTTTTTATTGGTGTTCAATGTACTAATATACAGAATAACACCCAGTGCCCGTCACCCATTCACTCCCACCCCCCGCCCTCCTCCCCTTCTACCACCCCTAGTTCGTTTCCCAGAGTTAGCAGTCTTTACGTTCTGTCTCCCTTTCTGATATTTCCCACACATTTCTTCTCCCTTCCCTTATTTTCCCTTTCACTATTATTTATATTCCCCAAATGAATGAGAACATATAATGTTTGTCCTTCTCCGACTGACTTAGTTCACTCAGCATAATACCCTCCAGTTCCATCCACGTTGAAGCAAATGGTGGGTATTTGTCGTTTCTAATGGCTGAGTAATATTCCATTGTATACATAAACCACATCTTCTTTATCCACTCATCTTTCGTTGGACACCGAGGCTCCTTCCACAGTTTGGCTATAGTGGCCATTGCTGCTAGAAACATCGGGGTGCAGGTGTCCCGGCTTTTCATTGCATTTGTATCTTTGGGGTAAATCCCCAACAGTGCAATTCCTACAATTGCAATTGTAGGGCAGGTATATTTTTAACTGTTTGAGGAACCTCCACACAGTTTTCCAGAGTGGCTGCACCAGTTCACATTCCCACCAACAGTGTAAGAGGGTTCCCTTTTCTCTGCATCCTCTCCAACATTTGTTGTTTCCTGCCTTGTTAATTTTCCCCATTCTCACTGGTGTGAGGTGGTATCTCATTGTAGTTTTGATTTGTATTTCCCTGATGGCAAGTGATGCAGTACTCATTCTTAAATGTCAGGACCAGCCTCTCTATTCCTTACTTCAAACCTCCATCTAAGGCTAAGACCTGCTTCTCAGGCAGTGACCTTTTCTTTCTATACTCTCTGCCCCTTACCTTCCAGTCAATATCAGTATTATTCATGGAGCCTGGCTTTGGAATAGGTTAAAATCTCCCCGGTTCTGGACATGAGCAAGGTCTTCCTGTTTAAAAGCTTCTATTGATAATCTCTTCCATTTGGCTGGAGCGTCACGCAGAGGACACGCTTGCTGAAGTGAGAAAGCCAAGCAAGCTGACAAACCTCAGAAACCACAGCAACAGTTGCCAGGGACCAGGGTGTGGAGCAAAGGGACAGACTGGAGTGAAGGGTGGTAGGAAAAGTCTGTCTTGATACAAATGTTCCGTATCTCGATCGCATTGTTGGTTACATGGCTCTATACATGTGTCAAAACTCATCAAGTTGTACACTTCAAAGGAATGAATTTCTTTGCATATAAATTATGCTTCGATGAAGCTTATTGAAATCACTCTCAAAGTTATCATCTCTAGTCTGGACTTCTCAGCTCCCTTTGAAGACCCAAAATATCAGTCCAGGTCCCCACAGGAAATATATGGTAACACCAACTATAGTATAATTTAACAAAGGCCTGTCCACAAGGAAGCTCACGAGGTATGGGGTAATCATGAGCACCATTCGCTTTCCTGAAGCTGGTAACATTTCAGAATTGTTAATACAGTCTGGAGAGAGGGGAGGAGAGGGTAGAGGCATGAGGAGGACCACCAGATAGCAGCTGTAGTCCCTGGTAAGTCAAGGGATGTAGCCAGTCCCTGAGCCCAACAGAGAGAGCTAGGGAAATAAATCCCTGGCCTCAGTCTGCTCGCCCTCAATACCCAAATTCAGCCTGAAGCCAGATCCTCAGTGTAGTCCATATGGGTCAATGTCCTGGGTCACAGTCCAGGATGCAGAAAGGCACAGCGTGGGCAGCAGGGGATGTCCAGCATGGCCCAACTGAATGTCCACCCACCACTTTTGCTCTCGGGCTGGGGGCGCTAGTTCTTTTCCTTCACCTTCACCGCTTCCTTCTTGTTTGACCTTTAGCACAAAAGCGACACAGACATTAACATCACCCATGGAGTCTGTTCATGGTCTGAACAGGTTATCAGGACAGAACAGGGGGTTCAGATTTCCCCCACGTGACCCCTCCAGAGGGTGAACACCAAGGTACTAAGCCATTCCTCTGCCTATGAGTACATAGCCCACAGCTGCTTAACAGCCCCAACACAAAAGCAGCTGGGCTCCAGGATTTCCAAGTAAAAGAGGGTTGAGTGCTTTTGCCTTGAAAATTAGAGTCATCCTTAGTTCCTTTCTTTCAATGACACTCATAACCTATCCATCAAAGACCCTCATGGCTTTATGAAACACATTCGGAAAATGACTCCATCCATCACCTCCGCTGTTCCTACTGTGTTCTAAATGGATCATTGTGATGGCCTCCCAATCGATCAATCACCCCCCAAGTGATTCCATCAACATGGCAGCCGGGAGATCATCTGGAATGGAAATCCAATCAAGATACTTCTGGGTTCCATAGCTTCCTTTGGCTTCTCATCTCAATCAAGTGCAGAAGACAAAATCCTTAGAATGGCCCAGTGGCCTCCTTAGGACATGCCCTGTGTCCCCCTACACATACATGAGTTCACTCTCTGCGCTCATCTGCCATAGTTCTCATCCTGGTCCACCCACACCGGCCTCCCAGCTGTTTCTGGAGCTCTCAGGAGCGCTTCTGACTCAAGGCTTCTACACCCGCTGCTTGCTTCCACTGACCTCTTTCAGGCTTCTCTCCAATAACGTAGGTGGACATACTCTGTGTATTTACTGGTGTCGCTAGTTCAAGCCATGACTCCCCTCCTCCCTGACAAAATGCATATAATTCTTAGATACAATTTTATGGACCTTGGGGCCCCATGAAGGTAACCCATGCATCCCCCAAGTTTCAAATGTCACAATAAAGCATTATGCAGTCATAAAGACACATCACAGAAGTGCACTTGCCCTGCGAGGCTGCGCGAAACCCCGTCCTGAGGTACATCACTCTCATCTGTGTGTGTAACGAAAGTCAACGGGAAGCACCTGCCTCACTCCCCCGAAACTCATCACAGGCAACTTTTCTAAAATACTTAAATCAGTTGCCACCTCGATGATTTGGAATGTTTCTCAATATAAATCTCCTCGTTTCCAAAGAAACTTTCTTTTTCAGTCGCTCTCCGCAGAGGAGCCAGTGCTAAGACCATCGGGGAAACCTATTACCTGCCGCTAATAGGGCTTGAGAAAGAAGCAGGCGCTGTTACTAATAGCCTCATCCTGGGCTCTGAGATAAGAGCCCTTTCTATGCCGAGCTTTGTTACAAGGGAAATTTCTCATCCTGGCGGCAGATAAGATGTCCCTTGTCGCTGAGAGCGCTCCCCGGTTCCACTGAACACGGGGTGAATGGAGCCATCTGAGGAGCTGTTTATCACCCTCTTCCCGGCCCTCGCCTCTGCTTTCTCCTCATCCCCAGGCCCCGAAACCACAACAGGGGGAGCTCGCCTTCAACCTCCCTCAACCCACCGTGCAGGCTGGCACGCTCATCTTAGAGGTGTTGCACACGGGGCCACTAGGACGGGTTCACTCCCCGGGGTCTGATGCCACGAGCTGGGCCCCCCTGTGAAATGAGCCGGGCACCTGGACAACAGTGACTGCACAGCAAAGCCCTGAGCGACAACAGAATACCACGCAGCAGGTGTGATGAAGCAGCTGAAGCTGTGCGTACCCCCACTGGGCTCACTCCGATCCATGCTGACCTTATGGCAGTAAGTTTGCTCTTCATAAGAACAATGCTTCCAATGAGCAAGTCTATCAAAAAGAAATTCTTGTCTTAACTCTTGGCTCCTACATTGTCTCAACTCTTGGCTCCTACATTGTCTCCTGCCGCACGTCCAGGGGCCTCCCAGCTTGTCTCCTGCCCCCACTCTTAGTTCTTTCCAAAGCTCACACTACTCAGCTCTGAAGTGCCCAATTCACTTGCATCTCATCCCACAGGAGGTTGGTGGACACCATGGGATGGCCACGCCAGGCGGGCACCAGAGCTGAGCCCCCCAGAGGGTCGCTGTCATCTACCTCAGCAGTGACTGGTTAGTGCAACTGTACCTTTATTACGGGCCTTCCCAGATTGCGCTGTGTTCACTTTTCACATCCTCCTTCCATCATTGGGTTAAGACCCTCAGGGTTCGAGGCCACCATAATCATTTCATCCACAGGACCAGCCTTCTGAGTAAGTTTCTCAATAATTACTTATCGGTTGGGTGAATGCATATCGAGCTTGAGAACAAATACAAAAATCCTGATTGCCTTTTGTTTTGGTTTTGGTCACTGCTGTCAAGAAGCCTCTGCCAGATATAGATAATTATTTTGGACAGTTAAGAATCATAGCTATTTCAAAAGACTAGTGTGCCCAAATGGAACCTTCCAGTAAAGGGACTCGCCCATCCCTGGGTTTCAGAGGAAGGAGAGTAGGGCCTACTCTGTCTCCTCCCTCTTCTTTCCTCTGCTTTCCCCCCATTATATGGCCTCTGGATGCTCCAGAACCTGCAGGAAGCAGATAAACAGGGGAAAGGAACAAAGCATTGACTTAGCTGGTGGCCTTGGTGGTTCTCTCTTGCCTCCTTGGATGGCCCTGAGGCCCTCTGGTACAGCTGTCTGAATGCTGCTCCTTCATGGGGGTGTGCTGTGGGTTCTCCAGAGTCCTCTGCTCAGCCAAGGTCCCCACGTGAGGAATGCCAGGCTGAGCTGATCTCTTAGAAGCTCTTCAGATCGGCTGTCTCCCCCCTGGAAACTGGACCACGGAAGGCTGAGATCTCGGAGAGCGGGGTTGGGCCCATGAGTCCAGCTGGGCTCCAGCCAGCCACCTGCTGCAGCCTCTGCTTCCCAAAGGAATACACGCTTCTCACCATGTCACAAACGTGAGGACAGGTGGTCCCTGCTGCCCACCGGGGCTGCCCCGCCGTGTGTGTCAGCTCTGCCAAACTGACGCCTAACAGTTCTCCACGCCTCATTCGTGCCACTGGGCGTCTGTATGAAAGATGACATAATTCCTACCTTTCCTATCTTTCTTTTATTTTTTATTTTTATTTATTTATTTATTTATTTATTTATTTATTTATTTATTTATTTATTTCCTATCTTTCTGCTGGAGCCCGGGGCAAATGAAAGGGCCATTATAATCCCCTGTGGTGCACATACCGATGGATGTGCATGCAGGTGCTCTGCAGACACCAGGGAGGGCCCCAGGGAGGGCCCCAGTCAGGACACTGGCTGCCAAGATATTGAGATGATGCTTTACATACATTGGCAATGACCCCGAGAGCCTTATCCCCATCCCAGCCACAGCTTCCCTTCCTCCTTGCCTCTCCCTCTCCAGAACTCCAAAACTCCCCAAATTCAACAACTCAAGAAACATTCCTGGAATTGTCGGGGGCCTCCAGGATCCTATACTGGTACCAATCTATCCTGTCTTCTGACTGTTGGGTCCCTGTGCCTTTGTAGCTGGGACGGACTCTGCGTGCCCCCCTCATACCTAACGCTGTGCTGAGATGTCTGGGAGTGTGTTTGTTTTCTACTGCCGCTGTGACACATCGCCACAACTGTGGTAGCTCAAAGAGCATGCACTCATCCTCAGGGTTCTGTAGGTCCAGGTCCAGGTTTGGTGCAGCTGAGGCGAGACTCTGCTTGGGAACCCCCAGGCTGCCTTCCTGCACGAGGTTCTGGGGGAGAAAACTTGCCTCCAAACTACATTCAGGCTGTCAGCAGAATCCTGTCCACGATCTGTGTGATTGTGGGACTGAAGTCCTGGTGTCCTTGCTGTTGTCGGCCAAGCCTTGTTCTGAGCTTCCAGAAGCTGCCCACACTCCTTATCTTATCACCTCCTTCCTCCCTCTGTAAAGGCAGCAGCACATGGGCTTGTCCTCACACAGTGGGGACAGCCTCTCTGACCTCCCTCTGACCTCATCTTCCCTGATCTTCTGGTCCACCATATATCGGACTCCAACCAGAGAAATTTTCCTTCTTCGAAAGCCCAAGGAATTAGACTGGGCCTGGGGAATTTCAACTACACCCTTGTCTTCCATCTTTCACATGGATCACACCCAAAGTCCCTTCACAGCAGTACCTAGATGGGTGTCTGATGACCGAACCAGGATACAGAAATCTTGGGGAAAAGAGTCATTTAAATAATTCTGCCTGCAGCAGGGAGTACTTTTCAGAGGAGTTAGTCTGAATTGAGATCTGAGGACTAGGAGCAGAAGGAGGAAGAGATGGGAGAGAGTGTCTCGGGCGAGGCCAAGGCCTGGTGCATCTGCGGCTGTGAAACAGTTCAGGCTACGGCTGGGGTGATGGCAGGGCAGGGCCACAAGCAGAGACCACATTATGAAGAGCCAAGGAGTCTGGTCTTTAACCTCAGTCTCCTCCACTGGTTTGATGTAATCTTTTCCCATGTATGGGATCCTTTATTCTAGTAAGTGATTTCACCCCATCAAGTACACACTCAAAAGTATTTGTTCCTCTCGTACATTTTGGAAGGTTTCTTTGATTAGCAGAGCTGGAGGAGAGAGGCGTCTGCTTAGTCCCTAACTAACCACGGAATCCCAAGTACCTTGAGAAGTGAGCTTTGATTATCCTGACCACACCAAGAGGCAGCCAGCACAATGGTTCCTTCTGTTAAACTGCTGGCTACTTGAGACTATTCCCTTTCCTCATGGGGGTCCAGAAAGATGAGAGATTTGCCAGGTTTTACACAGGAAGACAAAGTAGATTCTAGTCCCAGTGGCTCTTTGGTATTTGGGGGAAGAGGGCAGGCAGTAAGTGGCAGGCATCATTTCCTTCTGATTTTAAACATTACACAGTTCCTTCATAAAATGCAGAAAGCACAAAAGAAAGAAGAATTTACCTGTTATTAAGTAAGAGGTAGATCATTCAGATAATTAAGAGGTGTAGACATTGCTGAAGAGGTATGCAGTTCAGTAAAATACAGATTTAAAAGGATATTTAAAGAATTTCTTTTTGAATTTTTTCCCCGTGTATCAGTTTATGTGTCCTTCTGTTCTTGTGCCTAGCTGAATTTACGTTTTCTTTCTATTTGTTTTGCTTAATTAAATCTTCTGGTGTTTTATATACTTTATCATTTTCTTTCGAGAGACAACTCTTGATATGTATGTATTTCACATTTCTTCTATCTAATGTACTAACGTCTGCTTTTGTCTTAAATATACTCCACTTCCTTTTCATAAACTTGATATTGTTCTCTCACTAATTTTTTGGATTAAATGTTTTATTAATTATCACTATGGCTTACTAATAAAAATTCTCAGGATTACAAATCTCACTTGGAGTAGAATACGTATGCTTCTCAACTACTCACCCATAAAATCTCCAATGCTATTCTTTTTTCAAATAGTTGGCAATCGATTTTTTAAAATTTGATCCAGGAGTAGCCTAAAGAGCTTGTTTCCATATTTTAAAATTTCTAAATGATTTAGACTTTTGTTTACCCTCTCATTATTACTATTTTAATTCTTCCATTTCTGAATTGTTCATTTCTATTCATCTCTGTTGATGAGGATACGCCTTTGGATTACTTTTTTTTTTTTTCAAAAATAATTCCTCAGTGATTTATTTACTAGAAGTTTTTAATTTCTGCTATTGCTTTATCCCTCCTTGTGTTGATTTTCTATTGTTGCATATAAGGAGTTACCACAAAATTGACAGCTTAAAACAAGAAACCTCCTAGATGAGGGAGAGAAGGAAAAGGCAGGGGTGGGGAGGGAGGGTAGAAAGAAGAAGGGAGAAAGGACACAAGCAAAGCAAAGTGCATCTGAGTCACACCTGAGAAGCCCTGATAAAGGACCATGAGGAAAGGATTGACAGTGAGTACTACTGGTCGGAAGCCTGAGGGAAGACAAGGGTGGCTTCTTCTATTCAACTTTACTAGAGGTTCTAGTCTATGTCAAGAGTAGAAAGAAAAAAATAAATAAATAAAGGTACACTATTTAGAGGAAAAAAAATGACACCATGTTTCAGAGGTGAGATGATTACCTACAAAGAAATACAGGAAAGTCAACAGATAAAAAATACTGGAACAAATAAGCTTAATTGAATATAAAGTGAAAACAAAATTATTTCACCTGTGTGTATCAGCATTGGGAAGTGAGAATAAACATTTTAAAGAAGAGATACAATTCACAATAAAACAACAAATTAAGTAGTAAAAAAAAAAAAATACAAGGGACTCCTGGGTGGCTCAGTGGTTGAGCATCTGCCTTTGGCTCAGGTCATGATCCTGGGGTCCTGGGATCAAGTCCCGCATCAGGGTCCCTCAAGTAGCTTGCTTCTCCCTCCCCCTATGTCTCTGCCTCTCTCTCTCTGTCTCTCATGAATAAATAAATATTTTTAAAGTACCAGAATATGCATGAAATCATTATAAAATTAAAATAGAATTTAAAAATCAAGATACAGTAGAAAAAATAGTAAATATTAAATAGTATTATATCAAAATAAAGACACAGTAAAGAAGTTCTAGTAGGAAGATATACCATGTGTATAGATGGGAACACTCTATAAATGGGAAAATTCAATGCTGATTAAAACTTAACACAAGACTTTTTTGGGGGAACCTGAAGAGCTGATTCTGAAGCATATATGATGAGCGACCAGGCCAAGGACAGCCATGGTCTTTCTGCAGGACCAAACAGCCATCACAATCTATCAGCAAGCAGGGTGGCATGGCACCAGGAAAGCCATAACACCAATGGAATAGAAATAACCTACACCCACAGATGCACTTGTTGGAGGTGGAAGCAGAGCCAATGGAAAAGAAAGGTCATTTCAATAAGCAGTGTGAGGCCATTTATAAATGCACAGGAAACATGACTTCGTCTCATGTGATATATTAAATAAGCAGATTCAACAGTATAGAGCAAGAGAAGCTTCTGGAAGGGAAAGTCGGATGCAGTCTTCCTGTCTCTAGGGTGGTGACCTCTCAGCTAGAGTGGGAGATGCACTCATCTTGACATAAAAGAATGACTGATTGTTCCACATCAAAATTAAAATTTTATGTCAACCAAAAGAAACCACAAAACATAAAAACAAAAAAGCAAGGCACAACTTGAGAGAGGATATTTGCTTGGTGTACCTAAGCATGAAAGGGCTCACACCGGCCACATGGAGAGAGGGCTCTTACACATCAGTGGGAGCAGAGAGCTGGTGGAGGGACCCAGGGCTCCGGTTGGTTGCACCTGCTCTTTTCAGCCCTGCACTCATGCCCACTGATGGCGATTTAACCTTCCACTGCACTCCAATACACATCTGCCATGCTCTGGAACCTTCCTTGTTAGATCCTTCTGGTTAACTTGTCTTCTTCACATGTTGGGCCCAATGGAAGCCCCACCCACTCCAGCCAGCTTTCTCCTCCTTCCTCTTTCCCATCCATCCCTGCAGGCTGTTACATTATTCCAGCTTCCATCCCTGCTACATTATTCCAGCACTGATTCCTGAGAAGCAAAAATCCAGCCTGAGAGTTTCCAGCAAAACCCTTTTCTCTCTTGATATGCCACTGCCTTGCAAGAGCATTTTAAGTCTAGTATGAAATTTGAACTGAGCAAAGGCTCCAGGTTCTAGGTAGTCTTTGTAATCGGAACAGCAAACCAAGCTTTTAGGCTTAGTTCACATGACAAAATGACTGAAGGAAAATACATGAAGTGATATTTCAAATTAATGTAGTGCTATATGTGTTTCCTGGAACATAGTCTACAAAATGTCTTAGCCTACTTTACTTCCAATTGAAGAATGGCAGAGTTTCCCTCATCTCCTTGACTCTTGTCATCTACAAAGTCCACAGAAAAAATGCAGAATGAGCTCTAGAAGTTATCAGAACTGGTTTTCATCTTGGCTTGGCATCTGCTCAATGGACGGCAAACTACTGCACCGCTCTATGTCTCAGTTATTTCATCTCTAAATGGTGAACATGAAACCCACCTCTGAAGACCTTTACCAGGACTAATGACTGTTGCAATGGGTAAAACTCCTGGTCACTCCATTGTGGGGGGACAGGGAGCTGGATATCTTCCATGGGAACCCCCCCCCCCACAGCTGGTCCTGGTGTGCCCACCACTCTACAAAACATTATATAACAAGCCACGTAGATTTGTTGAAGATTCCAAAGGTAGATTTTTTAAAAGAAGTTTAATATCATATGTGGGGAAAACTCTATATAACCATCACAAAATTCACCCAAAATTGATTTCCAGTGACCAGCAGCTTCACCTTCAAAGCACCCTCCATCCTTGCACCAGCAACTTGCTGGCAGCATACTCTGTGGATGACCAGAAAAAGTGATCCAAAACCTGAAAATAAGCAAAGACGTAAGTAAACATTATGACCTCTCAATGTCATATGGGGGTGGAGAGTGCCCAAAAATTTTCTAGAAAAATGAACTGAGTTTAACTGTCCCTTCTCAATGAAAGGCAAAGACCTCCGATGTTATGAAGTTGCATGCTAACTTGCAAATGTTTGCCCATCAGATATGTTAAGAATTTCTCTCTGCTAAAACATGTAACCCCAAAGGCCTGTGGTTCTGCTGGACACTAACCTGTTTTGTGCTTGAGCCATGGACATGTTCCACATTTAGCTTCTGAAATGCTCTGGGAATCTGATGTAACATCTTATTGGCTTGCTCATTAATTAGTGCATAAATAAACCTTGGACCTGTGCTTATTTCATCTTTACTTGAGAATAGGGACTTTAACTTTTATCCCTTACTCAACAGAAAAAAAAAAAAATCAGAACCTTAAAAAAAAAAAAAAAAAACCAACACCTTGAAAGTAGCTTTTTCACCTCCATTCATAGAAAACAGATTCCTAACCACTGCTAGCTCTTTCTTTCTTTCTTTCTTTCTTTCTTTCTTTCTTTCTTTCTTTCTTTCTTTCTTTCTTTCTTTCTCTCTCTCTCTCTCTTTCTTTCTTTTTCTTTCTTTCTTTCTTTCTTTCTTTCTTTCTTTCTTTCTTTCTTTTCTTTTCTTTTCTTTTCTTTCTTTTCTTTTCTTTTCTTTTTTTTTCTTTCTTCTTCTCTCTTTGTTTTTTAAACAGTCCTGTCGATCCCAGCTCTCTTTTGGGGGCTGTCAGGGCTTCCACGGCTAAAGGGGCAAAAGTTGTTATCCTTATCATGATCCCATGTGCTGCCTCCCATGCCTGCATGTCTTGTAACACTAAAGTGTCTTTCTTTTCTAAACTCCTTGGTTGCCTGCACTCATGGTCTGCTTATGGCCTTTCCTTTCTACTCTGAGATGTATTTCCACTCCTATCTCCCACTCTTGCTTTTTGTTTGACATTACATGGTGGTATGGGTAGCTCAGAGAGTCACTCATTTCACATTCAAAGCCAATTAGCCATAAACTGGCTCTATAAAGAGCTTCTCTGGCTAACCCAAGTCCTGGACCTCGAGCTGACACAGACCCAGCTCCTAGGTAACAATGAGAAGCATCAGGGCTCTACAACATTGTGACACTACAATTAATGGCTGTGGCTAAAGGGACCCACATCCAAGGAACAACTGGGTATCCCAGTTCCCCAGTAGGGAATTACCCCTACCCTATAGTTTGTGTATGTGTGTGTGTGTGTGTGTGTGTGTGTGTGTGTTTCAACTCTGTAACCTAGGGCTGGGGTAGGGGTAAAATGAGTTTTGTGTGTGTGGTTCAGTCTATTTCTTCAAACATTCTGAATGATAATTAGCTTTGATTTTTACATCTATTCATAATGATAGCAGAGGGCAACATACAACAGAAAGGGGGTTGCAAGCTTTCCACTTAGCAATTAATTCTATTATTAAATGCTAAGAAAAAAATAAGTGCCTGCCAGCTGTAGCTTTATTATGTTTTCCCAGAAATAATAATAGAAGGCTGAGAAAGTATATTATTTATTTCTCCTTTCTCCCCCACCCTTGTCGGAGAAGAAAATCCCCACGGGTGGTTGCTCCTTCCGTGTGAAAATAGAATCATTCTGCTGTGAGAAGGCAGCTTGGACAGACAGAGCATAAAGAGGGAGACTGGTATCCAATGGAAAGCTTCTTTGTTTTATTTTTGTTTACTTTTATTTGTTAAAAGGAGCATCTACTCTGGGCCAGAACCTGTGCTGATCAAGATGGGGATTCAAAATGATAGCATCCTTGACGCTTCCTCTACAGAAGCTCACAGCCATCCACACACACCTGAGTTGCAGCAAAATAAGGTGAATGCCAGAGTGATAAAACAAACAGTGCCCTCCAAGCATAGAATACAGGTTGGCTGATTGATAAGAAAGTCTGAATTTTGGTGGAGGTGTCAATCATCAGTCCAAAATAGCTACTGATAACTTCTGCTGGCATCCAACCTGGCAAGTAGTAGGTTCTCAATAAATGTGAATTAAGTCTGAGTCTGACCTAGATTCTTGGTTCAATCCTCACCACGATGACTTGAATGAGGCTCCACACCACTTCTCATTTCACTCTTCGGATCTACTACACAGGCAAGTAGCAGGCAGTGTCCTTCACCAGCTGACAGGTGCTCACAAGTATTTGCAAAAGAGAAGCAAGTTTAAACTCAGAATTATTAATACTTTAATCCTAACTCCAAAGGGTTTAGATGAACACTGTTTTAATTGCCTAGGATATAAATTAAAAACCCAACATATTGGGAATAGTGTGGGGCTTGGCACTAAGTGACACCTGACACTGTGCCTCTACCAACTGTGTGACCTTGGGCGTGCTACACTCAGTATCATTACCTACAAAATGGGTCTAAGAACACGTCTTTTGAGGAGATGTTATGAAAATTAAGTAATACATGGAAGAGTGATTAGCACATTATAAACTCTTGAAACTATCTTTGAAACTTCGTGTTGCTATTGTGCCTTAAAAGTCAGCTTTGTGTTGAGACTTGGCTTTCCCACCTGTCGTCTTCTCTATCCATGAGAGGTGTTGTGTGTGCGGGCTGCAAACAAACTGTCCTCAGTTAGAAACTCAGGTGCCCACAGTCCGATTCCCCTCATGAGAGTATGTCTTCCTCCATTTGGCTCATTCGTAGGCCAGTCAGGAAAGCTTGTAAATGAGCCAAGGATGATAATTCTCCCTGACTCAATTCAACCCCCAGGAATGGGCACCCCCGTGTCCCCTCATGATGTGTGAGTGTCAGGTGTGAGTGTAAGCGGGTTACCCTAAACCAGGGCTTGCAAGCTGGCCGTCTCTGGGCAAAATCTGTCCTGAGGACTTTTTGGCAGGGGTAGCACTTTTTGATTTGTTCTAAATTAAATTTGCATGTCCTTGGGGGGGGGTCATTCTTCACTTTGCCAATGGCTCCTTACCCCTAGTGCCACAGATCGGTGTTGATTTACGTAGGATGTCACCTGCTGGCTCCTCTAGGCCATCTGAGATTGTGACCACTAGTCTAAACTGTGCTCACATCTAGTCTGAGTGGTATGGGAACCTGCCCATCTGGGTTTGGGAGCAAAGACAATAGTCTCCAGATTGATCTCCCTGCCCCCATTCTTTCTCTCTTTAACGCCTCCTCCCCAATAAAAGTGATTAAGCCTTCAAAATGCAGTTACTACTAAAAAAAAAAAAAAAAAATGCAGTTACTGTTAGACTTTCTTACTGAAAGTCCTCTGAGAGTTCTGTATCATCCACCGGCCCAGTCGCCCTGCCCACCCAAACGCCCTGCTATTCTGTGCTTTAGCCACACTGACTTTCTGTCTCCACATGTGCCCTTAGCACTCAAACCGCATACTTCCCCAAATAGTCCTTCCTCTGCTCAGCATCCCCTTCTCAGACCTTTCCAATTAGCAAACCTCCCTCAAGATACAATCAAAAACACCGTGAAGTGCTTCCTGATTCCCAGACCGAGAAGCCATGGCTTCGTCTGCTGGGTTATCAGGAGAGTCTTTGTTTTTCTTACGATGTCTAGTTTTACAGTTCATGCTCTCTAGACTATATGTCCCTCAAGAGAAGATGTCTCTGCACTGTCTCACGGCAAAGGGGCCTGTGACAAACTCAGATAATTGCTCATGAGCTCTACATTCTCCCTTCGTCTCTCCTAACAGAGCCCGATTTTATTCAGAGCAGAAGTTCAGAGCAGAGTTCAGCTTCAAATGTGACCAGCTAGAGCCCTGGCTATAAAGACTTATAGACATAAAACTTTTGTGAAATAAAAGGGCAAGTGTACTTAGGGGCAAGCCCTTTGCCCTTCAGTCTGGAATGTGGGTAAGCTGCCTGGCAATGCAGCATTGAGCTTGCAGCCATGGGACGAAAGCCACAGCCAGAAGACCAGGAGAGGGGTCCCCGACCACACTCTTGAGCGGTCATACCAGACTTGGACTCCGCCCTCCAAATTTCCTATCATTTAATGAAAGAGTCTGCCATCTGCCTAAACAATAATAGTTGAGGTCTCAATGACTTGCAGCCAAAATAGTTGCCCAGCTGTTACAACGGACATTACCTTTTGTTGAAGAAATGATTGATTTGATCACTTAAGTGATAGATATTTATTAGGCATCTACCTTTCTTGAGGCAGTTGAACAAGACCTGGCTCCAGCCCTCATGGAATCCACATGCCAGTGGGGGAGGCCGACAATGACCGACATGTCAGTAAAAGCACAACTCAGTGAATAAGGTCAAATGATTCCCTGTCCAACGTAGGTGAATCAGCAGGACGAGGCAGTGGAGGGTGACAGGATAGAGGATGGTGGGGGGCAGGGCAGCACAGGAAGGAGGTTCAAAGTCAGAGGATGAGCTCTATCTTCAGAGAGAAGCTCTACAAGTTGCTTGAGGCAGGAGTTCCTGCTAGGGGGAGCAAGCAGGCCAGTGAGGCTGAAGAGCAAATACAGGACAGGGCGAAGGAAGAAAGGCAAGAACTGTGTGGGGCAGGCTGTGTAATCGGAGACACCCCTGGGGATTATGTTCTACCAACGTGTAGTTAGTGGACGGGAGGGTTTGATGACTTGGTTTACATTTTCCAGCAAGTATTCTGCTGGCTGGAGAGCTGCCTGTGAGGGAGGCAGGCCTGGCAGCCAGAGATGAGTTTCTGAATGGGAGAGGCCAATGGTGGTGGCAAGTGGCCCATTAGATAGAACCTGTGAATGTTATAAATTTGTAGTTCGAGAAAAAAGGAGACCTCAGAAGTGACTCCCTGATGTTAGGCTGACCTCTTGAATGTTGGCGACATTTTCTAAAATGAGAAAGAAATGAAGAAATAAAAAGTTATTTAGGATGTACAAAATCTCAAATGCCAATTAGATATTCAAGTAGGGGTTCCAGGTGGGTAATCAGGAACCAGGAGAAATTTGGGGGCTGGAGACATAATTTGGGGATTTTGCAGCCCATAAAGACATGGGACTGGATGAAGTCACCTGAGGAGGTAGTCTAAGTAGACAAGAGAAGGAGGAGGAGGTAAGTCCTTCAGACGTGTAGGCTGGAAGTGGTGAAAGGAAAGGTCTGTGAGGTAAAAGGAAAACAAGTGAGCACTGTCCCCTGGAAGGCAGCTGCAGGCCATACTTCGGGAGCATAGGATTAGATCCTCTGGGGTTGAACAGATCAGGCCTGAGGACTATCGCTGATTCCTTGACAAGAGTACTTGCCGTGGACCAAAGCACAATGGAAGAACATGAACAAGATGGTAGAGAACCAAGTGTAGACAACATTCTCAAGAAAATTTTGCTGTCAGTCTGAGAAGAGAAACAGAGTGAAGGCCAGAGGGATATTTGGGATCTAAGTATTTTTCTTATTGGTTAAAAATATTGAAAATGCATTCTGCCCATGGGGGTGATGGAGTAGACAGGGAAATAATGATGATACAGAGGAGGGCATGATTGCAGGAGCACAGTCTTTGAATCGACAGAAGAGGCTGATTTCAGATGCACAGGAGAGGTCTGTCCGTGTCTGCTCATTCTAACAGGACAGTAGGTCATGCGGTGGCCAGTGGACACCACAGCAGGATGGCAGGATTTCAGGATGGCAGGACAGACAGTGCACGGTGATGGGAGGGAGGTGGGGGTGGACAGACGGACCGATGCATACTCTTAACGTCTTCCACCTCTCAAGAGACTGGCATGTCTTATGATTCATCTCAATGAAGCTAATGACTTCACCAAGTTACAAACCCCCAGATTATCAGACCACATGTTCAAACAAAGACATTTTGAAAGAAGAATCTTCTGGCTTAAATCTTTTCAGGGATTTCTAAAACAGACTAACGTTCTATGTTTCCCGAGGCTGCAACTTTATCTCTTCTGACAGGGGGTATAAAGATATAGGTGTGAAGGAGAGGAGGGGTGACTGGAATGGAATTATGAACAAAATAAAACTCGAAAAGAAAAGGAAAGAAAAATATGTTGAGACTTCAGGGCTAAGTGATTTTTTTTTTTACTGCCGTTCTCAGAGGAATATTGTACAATTATACGTAGTGCCAATACATTTTCCAAACAGGGCCTTGACAAAATTATAGAGTAAAATTGACCAAATTAGCATTTTTATGATTATTTCCGAGAGTGAGAAAAGTTGTATGGTTTTGTGGAATAAATTAAAAAGTGTTTATTGGGTTTTAAGGAGATTTGCGTTTCAAAATAACTTTGAGTTCATGGAAGAGTTGGGAAATATAAAGTTTTGTGCAGTAAAATTCCCTTCAATTAATCAATAGCAAGAGTTAGGTAGGGGGAATTTCTCAAACTTTTAATGAATTTTTCCAGGAAAAGAAATCCAGGTAAGCTCAGCATGATGCACTTGAAATAAAAGGTTGACTATACTGAAAATCTAGTCATGATTATCCAAATACGAATTCTAAACCCAACTCTATCACTTCTTAAGTGAGTGGTTATTCATAACTCTTTGCATTTCCAGTTACTGATCTGCAAAATGAGATGGATACTAACATAATATATTTTTATGAAGATTTAAACAGTCAACTCTACAAAGCACCTGGCAGACAGTGGTATGTCGTAGGGATTCTGAGGCTGCTTCTCTATCTCTTTTTGACTTCTTTCTTTTATCTTCCTTTTCTCTGCCTATTTGTTCTTTACCTCTATAATCGCACAACTCATAGGGGACCAGGAGTGTTGATATAAATAATGAGTTCTTTTTTTTTAATTAAAAAAAATCAACCTTACAGTCTGGGAAATATAAAAGCATGTATAAAAATGAATATATAAACCTAACATCCCAACACATCACCTATGACGACTTCTCTGTAACTGCCTCCAAACTCTATCATATCAAAGTAATTTGATAGTTAAAATTAAAGTATGGACTTAACATAGTGCTCTTTTCCCTAAACATTACATCACATAGTTTTTCCATATTACTAAGGATACATATTTTTTAATGAAAGTCTAAGGTTTCTTTTAAGTCATTATAATTTTTGTTTCCTTAACAAACAATACTTATTGGGTAATTAGTTTTTGTTTGTTATTTTAAATGTGTGGTAAACCTCATCAAGAATATGGATTTTTCTCCCTGTTTCAAATTATTTCCTTGAGGTATATTAAGAAGAATAGGACTAAAAATTATTTGTGGGATATAACTATTTTTATTTTTTCATTAATTTTTTTTGTTAAAGTGTAATTAACATACAGTGTTGTCTCAGTTTCAAGTGTACAATATAATGATTCAACAATTCTATACATCACTCAGTGCTCATCCACATATGTGTACTCCAGGTTTCCTGTATCTCATCTGTCCCTACCCATCTCCCCTCCAGCAATCAACAGATTTTGTTCTCTATATTTAAGAGTATTGGTTTTTTTTTGGGGGGGGGTCTCTTTTTCTCTTTGTTCGTTCATTTGTTCTGTTTCTTAAATTCCACACGAGTAAAATAATATGCTATTTGTCTTTCCCTGACTGACTTTTTTCACTTGGCATTATACCCTCTAGATCCAACCATGTTGTAAACAGCAAAATTTCATTCTTTTTTATGGCTGAGTACTAATATTCCATTATATACATACTACATATTTTTTATCCATTCCTCTATTGCTGGGCACTTAAGTTATTTCTATATCTTGGCTTTTGTAAATAATGCTACAACAAACATAAGAGTGTGTGTGTGTGTGTCTTTTCAAAATAGCATTTTCATTTTCTTTGAGTAAATATCTAGTAGTAGAATTACTGGACTGTAGGGTAGCTCCATTTTTAATTTTTTGAGGACCCTCTATACTCTTCTCCACAGTGGCTGTACCAGTTTGCATTCCCACCAACAGGGCACAAGGGTTCTATTTTCTCCACATCCTCGCCAGCACTTGTTGTTGCTTATCTTTTTTATCTTAGCCGTTCTGTTGGTGTAAAGTGATGTCTCATTGTGGTTTTGATTTGCATTTCCCTGATGACTAATGATGAGCATCCTTTCATATACTTGTTGGCCATTTGTATGTCTTCTTTGGAAACATATCTATTCAGGTCTTCTGCCCATTTTTAATCAGATTATTTGTTTGTTTGTTTGTTTTTGAGTATCACAAAGAATGTTTTCATCAGTCCTTCACTAATGATTGATTTAATTGTTATATACTTCCCATACAGCCAAAGACATACACACAGACCCAGACACACACACACAATATCTTTAAATCACCCACGGTGTTTTCCTTTCTTTGCAGAAAATATATATATTTTTTGTAGCTTTTATTAAAGTAGCTCCAAGTTGCTTGAATCCTTCACAAATAATCTTTTCTGCAAAGTTAGATTGATCGGAGGCACAGGCAGGCAAGATTACCTGTAATCTGTAGTGTAAAGCCCCATCCATGCCTTTGGAAGAAGAGCAGGAATAGATAATAATTTTGACAACAGGAAAACCCTTTTTATTTTCTGTTTGACTGTATGACTTCAACTTCTGAAAGCATTCATTCTACCTTTTGCTGATAATATAACCGGCATTCTAATCGTTGCACTGAAATTATGAAAGATCACTCTGCAGTAACTTCCACCCATGTAATCAAGAGAAAGACTATTTTTGATGACTGCAGACAGTTTTCCCGCCTCGTCCTCCCTGTGCACTGTGCTCTACACTTGGGCAACCTGAAGGGAGCCTATGGTTGGGCCCAGAATCATGTAACTGATGGACATTTCAAATAATACACACACACCCACCTGGGAGGACATTCTCTACCCTGGCTCCAACCCCCATCTGAAACAATACCCCAAAGTCTGTGTCCCACTCCCTGCCTCTTGTACTCTTGACCTTCTCCTCCAGGAAACCTTTTTCTGGTTACTATGTGAGTAACAAACTTAATTTCACATCCATTAGCGCCTATGTGTCATTTAGCTCAACATCCACCAAATCCCAGGAGGAGGCTGTCCAGTGAACTGCAGGCTATGGTAAGTACTGCTAGGTGCTACCAATAAAAAACCTGGAACCCACGTTTCCAGGTATTAAACTAATCAATTAACTGATTATCCATTCATTCTGCCCATCACAGGGTTTTTGCCTATGCTCTTTCCTTTGTCTTTGGTATTCTACTACCTGAACTCTTCTCTCAGTTGAATTTGACCCTCTTTCTTTAAGGAAAACTTACTTGACTTCTCTAGTCCAGGTTAGATTCCTTTGGCACAAATTCTTATAGATCTCTTTGAGCTGAGATTGCAATAAGTGGTAATTACATATGTATTAATATAAACCTTTGGTCATTTTCCTTCTTCCACTTGCTTACCAACTCCCAGTAGTAGACTACAGCTCTGATCATGCTCTCCATCATTTACCTAATATCTAACATGGTATGTGGCACATGGACAGAAAAGCAAATGCTTTTTGCATTAGGTATTAAAATACATCAATGCCTCCGAAAGACATTGGCCCAATCCTCAGTGTGTGTGTGTGTGTGTGTGTGTGTGTGTGTACGTATGCACAGAAGTGTGTACACACGCACAAATAATAAATCTCAATGAAGTTAGCCCATAGACATTCCTCAGATGAGCCTCAGGCTGTCCCTGAGAGCATAGACAAGAGAAGCAGCAGGGAAAAGTTGTCTAAATGTGTTTCGGAGGCAGATCATTGATGTGGTTCCTTCTTTAGCTACTTACAAGCTGTGTGATTTGAAGGCAAGTTGCTTAACCCCTGTGAGAACCAGCTTCTCATCTATAAAACAGAGATTATAAAACTATAGTGTTGTTGTGGGACTTAAAATTATATGTGTAAGGCGTTCTTCGATAAAATCTGTAAAGCACGTGTTTAATAAATTGTGCTTATTTTAATTAAAGTGCGCTTGGCTTGGTTAATTTGGATAGCAGCCCTGAGCCATAAGTCAAGGGCAGACATTAGCAAGTAGGCTCTAAGGGTTCGAGTCGAATCAAGATTCACTTTCTCTGAACTTAGCCTTTCTTTTGTAATTCTTTCTAACTTATATATAAAAACTTCTTAAAGCCCTATTCCCTTTAACAAACATAAAAACTTCATCTCTTTATTAAATTTTTTGAAATCTCAGTCCAGTCAAACTTCTAAACCATGTAACCCTTCGGAAGTTAAGGTAAGTTGGGAAGTGTGTCTACACATTCTTCTCTTCTATGCTTTCCGAATCACTGCTCTAAACTGACAATACAAAAACCAAAACGAAACAAAATGACAAAAAATAAAAACAAAAACAAAAATTGACGATGTTTTTCAGCTATGATGTCTCCTGATATAAATCAGCAGAGAGAAGCAGAGGCAGCTCTGATGGAATTTCTAACTGGGATGCGTTAGTGCCGATGCACACATCTCTCACGTGCAATCTGCCCACACTCAGTCGTGCACTCTTCAAACCTTACAATCACCCAGCTGAAAACCCAGTGGTCCTTCCCTTGCTCCATATTCCTATTACCAGCCATCTGTGAGCATCTAGCAGTCCTGGAAATCTTTTCTGCTTTCCTGAGGCATAGCGGAGCTGTGCCATCTTCCTGTACTGGTTCAATGGGTTTGCAAACTGAACCCCACTGTCTGGAGACTTCAAGCAGAGGAGAGTGTGTGTGTGTGGCTTTGCCTTGGATCTATTCAGCTAAGCTGGAGCTGCTGTCCCAGAATAGCCTTCTCTGCATATTCAAGTTTTGCCACAAAAGGAATCTGCATGCGATTTGGAATCCAGAAGGGAGCAGCAACCAAGGCTCTGCTTGAGGGGTTGGTGTGGGGCCAGGTTCTGTTATAGCTTCTGCCCACTGTTGCTCGTGTGTAGATTCACCTGTGGGACTAGGGCAGCAGCCAGGCTGCAGCTGCGCCAGCTTCTGCCTAATCTTCCCCTTCAGCTGCTCTGAGTCCTGGGGCAGACATATGTCCAGTGTTCTAGTGAAGGGCACCAGCTGATCTATACCCCACTCCTGAGACTGGAGGTAGTGAGGGACACGCTTGGGTCCATTTTGTCCTTGTTCTCTTCCACTTCACATTCACCTTTCCTTCTTAGCCACCAGCTCCACTGGCTTTAAATCCAACAGCAGGCACAGAAGCAATGGTCTTAAGGAGATTTCTTCACTGCAACAACAACTATATGAGCTTGATATCAAATCCTATAACTGTGTGTATATAAGATATAAGAAATCATTTGTCTGTATTACTGATAGTGAGTCTGTTTCTCTGGTAAAACTACAAATAATCACGAAATGCTCATGTGTCTGGAGAATTCCACTATGCATGGCATTCAGAGAGTCTGAAAACAGTGGTTAAGGGAAAAATCTGGGGCATTCCCACAAAAGCATGATTGGCCATGTGTGCTCTAATCACACAGACTTTTACTAGGACCTCACAAATAATATAATCCACAAAGATACATAGGTTGTGCTAGAAATGCATTTATGGTGGAATCAGTCAAGAGGCAAATTAAGGTATCTAGGTCAGCAGGGGGATCAGAAGTCAGAATAGCTGAAGTTGATCTGGAAGGAGAGAGAGAGAGAGGTGACCATATGGAAGGAAAATCCATGACTGACAAATGTTGCAGGGAGGGTCTTGGACATAACTGGGTTTTTAAATATTCTTTAAATGCAGCCCTAGTCATGCCAGTCAAGTTCAGTAATCTTTGACATTCCCTATTATCTGTTCAGTATGCCTTAATTCTTAAGGTGCCATGATCTGCCTCAACCTATATTTTCAGCCTTAGATTAAACACACCCCTGTAGCAAGGCTGCTATAATCAAAATGACCTCAATGTGAAACTTTTCCCAGAATATCCTAATATCAATATTTCTCCAGGACCAGAACTTACTTATTCTTTAAGGGCAAACACAGATGACTGACTCTTCTAAGAAAACTCCTTAACACACAAGGCCAGAAGCTATTCCTCTGAGAATCTATTGTATTTTGTAACTTCTACATTATATTGTATTTATTTATATATTGTGTTTATTAAACTATGAGCTCCTTAAAATCTGGGCTGTATAGTCCTCAGCTCAGTCCCAGGTATACCATTAGTACTCTTCAGCCAGCTGTTGATGGAATTAAACTACAGTCCTTTTACTATTATTTATATTCCCCAAATGAATGAGAACATATAATGTTTGTCCTTCACCGACTGACTTACTTCACTCAGCATAATACCCTCCAGTTCCATCCACGTTGAAGCAAATGGTGGGTATTTGTCATTTCTAATAGCTGAGTAATATTCCATTGTATACATAAACCACATCTTCTTTATCCATTATGTGGGAAATATCAGAAAGGGAGACAGAACGTAAAGACTGCTAACTCTGGGAAACGAACTAGGGGTGGTGGACAGGGAGAAGGGCGGGGGGTGGGAGTGAATGGGTGACGGGCACTGGGGGTTATTCTGTATGTTAGTAAATTGAACACCAATAAAAAATAAATTAAAAAAAAAAGAAACTACAGTCCTTCACTAATGATTGATTTAATTAATGTCTCCAGTTGGTTGTGGCCTGTGTGCCTAGCGCACCTGCTATCTTAGGAAGAACGAAGTTGCTTCAGCATTGTTTCACTTGGGAATTTAAAAAAACTATGTCATCATCTTCCTTCACAATAGAACCCAACATCATCTGTATACTATAACCCAATACTCTCTTTATAACAGAATCTAAAAGATCTTAAGCTGTCATCAGTTTGAGGTCCATAGACTGTAGTTGCCTTTACTGAGTGAAAGGAGACTAAGTTAATTAAACACAAATTCTTGTTCTTAGGGCCAATTATTTGTTGAAGAATATAAACTAGAGACTTTTTAGCAGACAAAGGGCAAGGGCAGGTACATGTCAACTACTGTGGTTGCCTTCAAAGGACATGACTTCTGGAAACTTCTTTACTTATTCTCCCCCATTCTTTGAGCCTACTTAATTTCCACCTTCTTCAATAATCCCTTTGTAATGAACACAGGTATAGAGAGTTGAGGCTCTCCTTTAAGTGTCAAAACACTCGATCTATGTCTATCATTTTGTACTTGGTACCAATTTGTAGCAAATTATATCTATTAGTCATTCCACTAATTATAGAGAAATAATCATCTGCCAGGGACTTCCAGGCTAGTGGAGGAAGCAAGTAAGTATAATATTTATAAAGCATTGTGCCAAATGTTATGCAAGGATATGCACAGAGAAATGCAGGGTTGGAGAAGTAAGTGCCTAATCCAGGCTTAAAGTGAGAGAAGATCACAAATGTGTTTGAAATACCAAACTTACTAGAATTATTGAATAAGCGCCTTAATGTCAGAATGATAACAATAAAAGAGACACTACTTTTTGGCACTTTTAAGTTTACATCATGAGTACACTTAGTTCCTTTTAGGTACGACTTCATCATTGACATATTCTTTGTTCTCCAGTACCGAATACAGTGTGTGGCAAAGAATATTTTATAAAGATCTGTTAAAGGAAAAACTGACATTTAAAAATCCACTATGAAGATATTATATATATATATATATATATATAATTTGATTTAATAATTTAATAATATAATTTTCCCAGTAAAACTCAACTAAAGTAACAATTCATATTATCATCAGAAACACAGCTGGCTAGAGAAAAAAATGGTGAAATTTGTCCTGAATCTTATTTCAATATACACTTCTGTTCTTCATTAATGTACCTCTTTCGAAGTGTCCTCATCCATGTACATCAACCACTGAAGTATTTTTTGTCTTGCCCCTTCCATACCTTAACTACTTTAGAAAAATATACTGGTATGTGTCATGTCTCAGGGAAATGTAGATATTTTACACATATTTGACCTCAGAGAAATGGGCAAAGAGAAATCCAATGGAGAGTTCGGGAAATATTTGGAGGGATCAGCTGGCATTGGTTTCCTTCAAGACAGACCCCAAGAAAATAATTCCTAAATATAGTCACTCTTGGAAGAACATTTTTGCATCTTGAATTATATCCTCTGAAAAGATATGTTCAATTCCTAATCCCTGGCACCTGTGAATGTGTCCTTACTTGGAAATAAAGTCCTTGCAAATGTAATTAGTCAAGACAAGTTCATACTGGATTCAGGTGGGCCCTAAATCCAATATGACTGGTGTCCTGATAAGAGGAGAAGACAAGATACAGACTCAGGGGGAATGCTGTGTGAAGATAGAGGCAGAACCTAGAGTGACATATCTACAAGGAATGCCAGGATTTGCAGGAGAACACCAGAACCTGGGGGAGGCCAGGAAGGATCCTCCCCTAGAGCCTTCAAAAGGAGCATGGCCTTGCCAACACCTTGATTTGAGATTTCTGGCCTCAAAAGCTGTGAGAAAATTAATTTCTGTTGTGTTAAGCCACTCAGTTTGTGGTAATTTGTTACAGCAGCTCTAGGAAGCTAATACAGACATCAATTGTCAAATGTAAAATATAACCTAGTATGCTCAGATCCCAGTTAACAAAGAAGAGCCCACAGCTTTTTGTCACTGGAGAGCATCACAACCAGTGTCATGGAGGAAAGCACATTGACCACACAGAAGAGTACAGTTTTCTTCTGCCAATACTCTGACCCCTGGAATCATCTCTCTCTCTCTCTCTCTTTTTTTTTTTAAGAGAAATTAATTCACTCTTGACTCATTGATTCACAAGCATTTACTGAATGCATACCTTATACCATCATGGTTCTAAGCACTGAGGACATATTAGTGAACAGATGAAAAGATACATTCCTGCCTTCACACAGTTCGTATTCTAGTGATAGTTGATGAGAAACCAATTTTTAGGAATAATAAAACTGATAGCTCACGTGCTTTGTCCAATTTCCTTTCTGTTCAATTATGATGCAGAACTTTCATCAGATGGCTTAACATATTTTGTGATGATTTACAGAAGTTCTGATCCAGCTGTGTAGAGTAGGATAGGTGACTACTGGTTCTGGGGGAGAAAGGGGAGAGGATCTCTAAAAGTGTTGAAGGCATCACATCCTAAAGAAGGATATTTAGGAAATGTCTTCTGTGGATTTTCCCTGCTTTTCCTCTACTGGTTAAAAATTGTTTGATATACTCTTTCTGGCCAAACACTTGTTAACTCCCTATTTTTACTTGGTGTTTAACTAGGAGAAGAACTAATACCCTTTTAATTAATTGCACATCTCCACAATTCCTCTGCTGCTTCTTCCTCCATTAAATCTCCCCTGAACGGAACCGCTATAGAGGTGAGTTATCTATTAGTCTGAGACCATGAAGATAGTAAATACAGAGCCTCACAAACACTTAGGCATTCACATGTGCTCATATGATCTTAAATATAATCATTCTAATTTAGTTTGAGTTGGCAATCTTGAAAAATATGCAATTTGTTCGGCAAGTGCCACCAGCCTCCATCCTATAGTTTTCTTGTCACATGTGAATTATTGAGACAAAAAAAGAAATAAAATCTCTCTTCATGGAACTTTCATATTCTTCATTCTCTGGCAACTAGATGATGAATGCATCCCATGCATCGTGCATATCTTCCCCTTCCTGGCCTCCTACACCAACTAACTCCTGGACCCCAAGAATGGGCATGGTTCTCTATATCTTTACTGTGTGCACCGAAGTGCTCTGCATGCACCAGGTTCCCTAACTCGGCTCCTCTCCCGCAATGACTACAAAAATCAGTCACTAATGTTTAATTCTTTATCTTCCAAACAACTCTGAAATCCTTTTCTCGAGTTTTTCGGGACTTTCCAAACCATCTTCATAATGCTACACCTAGAGATTCTGGTCACGGTTTTAGTTTGCTTATTTTCTTCACATTTCTATGTAGCCCCTAGGGTTCTTGGAATGGGTCTCTGCCTCCGAAGAACAGGGTCCTTTTTTTTGACACCTTCTCTGCTGCATTTGTCACTTCTACACTGGCAGCTTCACACTCACATTTCTTTTTTTTAAAAAAAGATTTTGTTTATTTATTCATGAGAGACAGAGAGAGACAGAGAGACAGACAGACAGAGGCAGAGACACAGGCAGAGGGAGAAGCAGGCTCCATGCAGGGAGCCTGACATGGAACTCGATCCTGCAACTCCAGAATCACGACCTGGGCTGAAGGCGGTGCTAAACCGCTGAGCCACCCGGGCTGCCCCACACTCATATTTCCTACTCCCTGGGCTTACTTTCATGGATGCTGTCACATGTTCCAGCTCTCCAGCAACATTTTATCAGGCCCTGGTCAGGTTGGCAGCTGACAGCTTGCAACTAAATCCCTCTCCAAGAACTGTCTCCAGCTAAAGACACCTACCTACCTTAAAGCAATGCCCTTTGGGGGTAGGGGCAGCAGCAGTGAGCCCTGTTCATTGTGATCCTTGCCCTAAGCAGGGCAACTCTGAGGGCTGTCCCAGCCTTAGAGTTTTCTTTGAAGATTGGCTTGCATTACAAGTGCATCACAGTTCACCGCCCTGCTCCTACTTCCTTATTCCTGCAGAGATGACCCTGCAGGAAATCCTCAAGAAATGTCCTATGTGCACATCTCCATTTCAAACATCTGTCTCCTGGGAACCCTTGCTGAAGTCACATAGGATTGCCATACTGTAACTTTCTCATTCTAGGTTTGTAGATCTTATTTACCCAGAATGCCTTTCTCCCACATATTCATATTTTTTCCCAATGGGTCCCTTAGCTCACTAGACGGGACTGATCACATGCTCAGGTACAGAGCTGCAGGTGGTCATTTCATGCCAGTTTCCTTCCTTCCCAAGAGACTATACTTCTTTAAGACAGAGATGATGTATGTTCCTCTTTGTCTTCCTCATGCTTAGGCTGCTATCTATCACAAAATAACTACTCAAAATATATTTGTCATGTGACTAAACAAATGCATGATCCTACAGCTAGAAAAGGTCAAGCCCTGGAGGAGGTGGAAGCCACTCAGCTTAGGACGATAGAACAGAAATCTGTTGCCTTTCCAGGCAAATTAATTTATTGACTAATCAACTGGCTTTGAAGGATACCTAAATACTCAGATAATGAGAAAGTCCCTTAAATTGAGATTTAGCTTTGGTTGGGTGGGGGCATAAGTTATTAATCTGTCCTGTAGGCCAGAGAGATAGAAAGTATAATTGCTTTTTATTTGGATTATGGTATTGGTTCAGTTACTGACTTTAGGGTTGGTGCCAGGTCCCATGCTAAGTTAAGTAAGGTACAGAATAACTCTAATTAAGATCTTGGGAGCATGAACTAAACAAATTGCAAAGCAAGGTAGAGTGATAAGCTCCACAGGAGAAGGATATACAGCAGTCTATAGAATTGATTAATCTCATTAGGCAAGTCACAGATCCTGTCCAGTTCTCCTCTGATAATGCAGGACTCTGACTGAGTTTTTCACAGGTAAGTACCATGCTATGCCTTGTGTTAGAAGTTGTCAGGTCCACATGGGAACCCCTGTAATACTGACTAAAGAGTCAAGAGGAAGAGAAAACAGGGGTATGGAAAATTCATTTCAATACAATACTGGAGGGGTGGGGAAGAGTCAGATGGGAAGAGATGTGTGATAAGTCAAGAGCGAACACATCTGACCAACACCCTCAAAGGTCAGCTAATGAATGGTCCTGCCCACTGCTGCCACAGAAGCCCCTGCAGAATGCTTGACTTTGGGCAGGCTGGCTTTAGGAATTGGTTGCCAATGAATTTGTGGGTGCTGAATGGTGTCTCAAAGTGTAGTCCACGGGCCATTGGTACTATAACTACCTGGGACGCTGGCAAATACGAAGAGTCAAGGGCTCATCTCCCATATTATAGCTACATCAAAGTCCCTAGGAGGTCTGAGCCCCAAATCTGCATCTTAAAAGATTCCTGGTATTTTACCCACACTAAATTTAAGAATCAAGAATCACTGGCATGGATACTTGGGGAAGTAGAAAGTAGAGGCAGATTCCTTCTTTTCCTGGGCATGTGTGTTGTGTGTGTCTTTGGTGTGTGTGTGCTCATGTGTGTGCATATTTCTCAAAAGTAACAGAGGCTATAAAGAAGGTGGAAGGTGGAAAAAGGAAGAAGGTGGAAGGAACACATTCAAAGGAGCTTGCAGGCCATTAGATCAGTATATAATTGATATCAAGTACCTTCTGCTAGATAACAATAAAACAGACCTTAGGCTTCTGTTTTAGTGTGTTTTAGAGTAGTATTTGGTTACTGTAATATAGTAATTAGTTTATTAAGACAGTAAGGCACTCCTGGGTGGCTCAGTTGTTGAGCGTGTGCCTTTGGCTCAGGTCATGATCCTGGGGTCCTGGGATCGAGGCCCACATCGGGCTCCCTGTAGGGAGCCTTCTTCTCCCTCTGCCTGCGTCTCTGCCTCTCTCTGTGTCTCTTATGAATAAATAAAATAAAAAAAAATCGGGATCCCTGGGTGGCGCAGCGGTTTGGCGCCTGCCTTTGGCCCAGGGCGCGATCCTGGAGACCCGGGATCGAATCCCACATCGGGCTCCCTGCATGGAGCCTGCTTCTCCCTCTGCCTATGTCTCTGCCTCTCTCTCTCTCTGTGTGTGACTATCATGAATAAATAAATAAAATCTTTAAAAAAAAAAATCTTAAAGACAATAAAACTTCTATGAGAGGGTTAATGGTGTAACAATACAATCCCTCTCAAGTACAGAATTTGAAAACACCATTCCTAAACAGAATACGAAATCGCATTTGGAGGCTTGTTATTCGGTAATATTCCCTTCTTTGAACAGCAGATAAGGAAGTAGTATGTTTGTCATTGTATGTGGTTAAATATGGAATGCAAGCTCTAAAACATTCCTTTCCTTCTGAAAGTCTGCATGAACACCTGGGCCTTCCTTCTTTTTCTCTTCAAGCCTCATACAAAGACCACACAACACTAATATAACTTGATAAAATCTTGCCTACAGGCCAACTTAAGTTAAAAAGGTCACGAGACAGGAATGTGGCTGAGAATCCACATCCTGGTGTCGAGCTAGAAACTTGATGATGAAAGAATTAATTTCTGAATCCTAACATCTTTTTCCAGGATTGTGTGACCCATCCTTTCATGAGGTTGTGAGGCAGGAAAGGTCCCTATCATGGGTCCCTTTCTGTGGAGAGGCATCAGAACCCCAGAGAGGGGGAACTTTTATTTACTGAGTCAGAATTGGGATGCTGAGACAGAATTTCTGACTTCCTGGTGAGTCTTCTGCTCTGAAATCATCTCTTTGATGAGCAACAGTCTCTAAAAGTTCTCTTTCCTGTTAGCTCACTGGCATGGGTAAAATGCCAATCGTACATCCAGCCCAGAGGATGCAGTTGCTTTAGAGGGTGGATGTCAGATACAAGGACATCAACACGTCAGTCCCCACCTGCTTGCTGAGTGTCAGGGCAGAGGCCAGGCTATGTTTCCGAGATAATTTTGAAGGCTTGAGCTTCTCTGTGGGTGTTCTGAGACTGAGAAGATAGCAGACCAATGCAGGGAAGTTCCCTTTCTCCCAGAGGCAGTGGAACACCAGGCTGGCTCCCAAGCTTAGACCCAAAAATGATCCTAGATAATACCCTCAGCCGTGGTTCTACACTTACTCTCAAAGGTCTCTCTCCACAGATAGTGCCCAGGTTCAAGAGCACCGTGTCATACCGAATATTCGGTGCTGTCGGTGATGGGGACTCTTTCCTCACACCAGTGGTAGTCTCGCCTCAGACAGACCTGCAGGTCAGGGCACAGGTGCCCACCCAACAAGAAGCAGAGGGTGGAACCTCACACATGTCTATTGTCTGTTGTGTAAGTGAGCAGCCCCTTGTACACACAAAGTCAGGTGTGGGGCTGGGCCTGAGCAGTGGATCTCAGAGATTTGTTGTGTTAGACTTGGGAAGGCAGGTGAGGACTAATACTCTGAATGGTACAGGCAAGTACAAGGGGAATTTAGAAGAGGGAAGAAACCCACCTAATTCCCTGTTCAGGGAAGGCTTCCAAGGGAATAAAGCCAATGCTAGGAGCTAGAAGGCAAGCCTGGTGTCAGCTCCAGAAATCAGTGCTTCTCTACAACCAGAGTGTGAGCAACTTGAGTGCCAGGACCAGGCCTGATCCATCTGTGCCTAGACCCATCTAGGAGGGACGGCCCAGTGGGTTTCCAGAAAATACCCACTGCAGGAATAAAGGAGAAACAGGAAGAGGCCAAGGGGCATTGCTAGGACCTCTCTGGCCTACAGGGCTCACCCGACCAGATCACTTGGGGTAGATGATGGACAGGTGAGAGCCAGATTAAAACAAATTAAAACTTAGTTAAACCAACTCCAGAGTCCCCTGCACAGTACAGCACCTTCATTACTAGGAAGACTTGAGCAATATAGATAATGACAGCTAACGGGGATTTGCATGAAGTCTAAAAAAGAGACCCAACAACAACAACAAAAATCTCTGAATGAGCTTCACTTCAAGGGAGAAACTCAGCCAATATGGATGGTCATTTCAGCATTAAGGAAGCTGCAGGTACTTGGAATAAGAGTGACAAAACCAACCAACAAAACACTGCACAGGCTTGTGTGTGCAAGTCCACAACAGGGTTTCCCAGTTCCTTCCTGGTGCTTCTGGCCTCCAGTCACCATTTCCAAGGCCAAGATGTACTTTGCCATGGAAAGACCTCCTAGGAGGTGATCTGACTCATATAGCTCTCTTTTTGTAAGATGCCATGTAGGGGTAAAGCCTCTACAACCATCCATACAGGTGTGAGGCCTGGGCACACCTCCCTGCCTTGCAGAGATTGTAGGACAGTGAATGAGACCAATTGGTGTCCACATTACAGAGAGCTGTGCGCGTAGCTGGTGTCAATGCTACCACCCTGGTATTGATGTTACAAAACATGTAACACAAGGGAGGGAAAATCGAGCTCTCCCATCAAGCGTTGTGTGTGTGTGTGTGTGTGTGTGTGTGCTCCTGCATGTGTTTTCTTTCCTCTCTTTCTCCTGCTCCTCAATGTCTAATCATTGTAACCAGAAAAAAAAAAACAGAGACATGAATGTCAAAGAATCTCAAAAGATTAAAAAGAGCAAGGGCTCTGTGTTAAAAATGCCTGGGTTTAGATCTTGACTTTACTACTTCCTGCAAGCTGGGTGAAGTCAAGTAAGCTTCTCGTCTTCTCCTTGCCTTCGGGTTTCCCATCCATGACTTCTTGATAATAAAAAAGCTTTCTCCTGAGTTTGTGGGGAAGGGTAAGCTAGCCAATGCACTACAGCATTTAGCAGAGTGAAATTTCTCCTTAGCATACTCTCTTATTGTCAAAGAGGTGGGCGGCCTGGACACAGGGATGGGTCGAGGTGGGCCAGCACCTCTTTGGGGCACTTGCTCTGCAGGAGATGCCATGCTGGATGCTCTGCAATGCATTCTTTCATCTTTGCTTTTTGAAATGAGAACACTAAAGCCAAATGTCCAAAAGAAGATAAACATCTTGCCTAAAGCTAGCGTGACGGAGATGAGATCCAGTTCAAATCCATATTTACTGGTTCTGAGTCCTGGGCTTCGATCTTTTAAGCACAAAAGATATGTGGGTCAATCTCTGGAGCAACACAGAAGCTGTGCCCTTCCCTATAGTCAAACTTCAGGAAGAGAACCCTCTAAAACGTGGAGAATGGCACCTGGCCACAGGAGAAGATTCACAGCTGAGAAGACAGAGCAGGAAGCCAGCAGAGCTTCCGAGAGCTCACTAGACGTTTGTCACTAGAAGGCATAAGACTCTGAGCTCATAGCTTGGGTAGCTGCAAGCACGTAGAACATCACTGTCTATTGTAGTTCTGTGTTTTACGTCCTCCTAAACATTGGACTAGCTGCAAGACTCTAGTGTTTGGTTGGAAAAGTAAGGCTGTGTCTAATAAAAGGACAAATCAAAATTTATACTCAGTTTTGGTCAGTTGGGCATCAGTGAAAACAAGGAATAGAATTTCTAACAGTCAAATCCTTCCAAGCCGCACACATATTTATTCTGGGCTGAGTCATATCTCGAGAGAGCAGTACTGTAAGACCTGAAAACTGCTCCTGCTGAAGCGGTGACTTCCCAAGATTGCATTCACATTAAACCCAAGCAATTAAGGGTAAAGACTGCCTCCCTCAGCTTTGTGTCATCGATGCCCTTCATCTTCCTCGGCCCCTAGAGGGGAATCAGCAAATACGTATGGAATGAAGAATAATTTCCTAATCACTTCTGATTCTTTATTCGTCAGTAATAGGTCATCGGGATTACAAATATCTAAATGGATGCGATTTGATGGATAGTCTTTGACGCTATTATATTCTTAATCTGATTATATTTTAGAAATTACTGTTGTTCACAATATTCAGCAATTATTAGGAATACAAATAAGAGTCAAAATTTGGGGTACCTGGTACTGAATTTCTTTTTAGTGATCACAGTGGTTCCAAAGAAGTAGTTGACATAACATATCTGCCTCCCATTCCTCCTTCAGCCTCCTTCAAATCCTTCACAGGCCTATCCAAACCCTAACCTGCTGGTCCTTGCAATGCTAGCACAGACCAGACCAGTAAGTAACCTTCCCCGAGGACTCCCTCCAGATACCAGTTAGAGACCAAACTGCCCCAGCCAGGGAGAAGCTGCTAATAATCATGGAATTGGAGCAGGCTCAGCAGCTTCCCTGTGAAACTGGTTGTGAATAAGACAAGGGTAATTATGTAATGTTGGTCACTTTTAATCAGTCTTGTTTGCATAAAATAAACCCTAGAATTTTAGCTATGACAGTTTTCTGGCACGCAGTGGAATATGTGGCTTTGCAATACCTACTTGGTTAATTAAAATCATTTCAGCTTCTTTAAATAGCTTCCCAGGGTCACGAAGAGGAGCTGTTGGGCCACTCTGGTTCCATTTTGGGTAGCATTGCTCTGACTTACATTAGGTCATTTAGACACTCCGTGCTAGCCATTTTCAGAAATGTTCAAAATCAGATGGATAAAACGCACAGAGAAGTTAGTTTAAGAAGTGAGATTGGTGGTTTTACATCCACACACTAGTCAAATTATAAAAGAAAAAACACACATTTGAAACTAACTAAAGTTAACCCATTTCAAAGGCACGGGTTCCTCTGGCTCTGTAGGATAATGAGACATTTGGCTGATAGAACCTCCTAAGATGGAGCACAGAACATCTCAAGATTTATCAGAAGAATGACACGTGATCAAAACTCCGTTTCTTTGTAGACCATAGAATTTGGATTGATGCAAATGATGAAGAATGACTTGGTAATCAAAAATAGAATTTTAACATTAATAAAAATCAAATAAATCCATTTTATTTGTATAAGTGAGATTTTAGCCCTCTTCTTAGGTGCTTATCATTTTTGAGTAAATCAACAAGTCATATCTACCATTCAAGTATTTTAAAAATTGCATTTAAAAATATTTAATGTACTTTAAAATGTATTTAAAAATGCATTTGATGAGAACAAGGTACTAAAATTATGACTCATCTGGTCCTTCATTAAATCCTCTTGACACATTTCCTGAGCACCCTCTACGTGCCAGGCACCATGCTGGGACAAAGGGAGATCACAAAATACCAACGTGATTATTACAAAAATCCCCTGCCCTCAATGAGTTCACAAACTCGTCAGGGACCCCTTAATATTACCATGGGTTAATTTTTTTTTCTCTTTATGGAAGGTGGAGGAAACAGACAATTGCCTATTATTCTTCAGCAAGATGGAACTACCAATGTCTTGGTGTCCCTTGAAGAGTTAGAGTAATTAAATACCAACTAGCTGCTATAGCAATGACAAAATCTGCATGGCTTAGCCCAATAAAGTTGTTTGAATTCCACAAAGGATCCTGCAGGTCCCAGGTTCTCTCCTATCTGATAGCTGTGCCACCTGGAAAACCTGTAATCCCAGGATTCTGGTAGGAGAAAGAGCTGGAGCCAGCTCTAGATGCCTTTAAGGGTTAGGCCAGAAACTGGGAGACGTGGCTTCTCCACCATGTTCCACTGAGCAGAACGTTGTTACAAGCCCTGTCTCAACTGCAGGGGAGGCTAGAAGTGTATCTCCCCTGGGATGCCTGGAAAAATCACAACGTAGGGCACACAAATCTGCCCCAGCCACAGTCTGTTCCAAAAAGTCAAGCAGAGACCTGTTTTTTGCAAAAATAGGCAATGCTTACAAACATCCTATTTAACGTTAGTTGTTTTGGAAATCGTACATCTTTATTTTGTTTCATTTTTTTTTGATAAAAGATTTGAACCATTTTCTTTTCTTTTACTTAAAATACAGAGTTGCTTCTGCATTCCTGCCAAATCCTGACTAATAAGCAATGTGACATAATCGTTACATCAGGGACCTTGATGCTTAAGAGATAAGAGTTTCCATACCCGCTCGGCTACAAGGCTCAGTCTCCTTATTATAAAGCAGGGGTAATAATTCTACTTACCTCATAGGGTTGTTGCGAGAATTAAATCAGTTGAGGAATGAAAGCAAAGGCAAAGCAATATTCTGTCTAATGGGAAAACTGCCATTTCCAAGAGTTAGTTCTCTTCCACAGCCTCAATAAAGTGGTCTTTGGAAAAGCCCCTTTCCTGGGGAGCCGACACCTCTGCGAGCTTTATCTTTCCACTGAGGTCATACCCCAGCTCCTTCTCTGTTCTGTCTGAAACTCTTCAGGGACAGACCAAGGGACCCAAGGCAGTGTGCACTCCCATGGGCCGGGCCTCAACCCAATTTGGCGAACCCAGGAAGGCAACAAGATCTGATTACATTAGGACTTAATTTGGGCTCTTTTCTTTGTTTGTTGAGTGTAAAATGAGATTTCCTGAATTTAAAATCTCGTAGCTTCGGTTTATACAGCTGGGACTTCTTATTAACTTCTGAGATGGGTTTGGGTCCTGAATACACGCTCCACACGTTAAAAAAGGGATTCATTTGGAGAATCTGGGAAGGACTCTACTGTGTCCCCCCAAAGTATCACTTTTCTCTGGTTCACTGGGAAGCATGGGTGGCCCTTACATAATTGCAGAACTAACTATTGACTGTGGAAAGGAGGTCATAGGAAATTCCTGATTTCTAATCTAAACTCCAAGTCCCAGATTCCCTATGCTATTATTAAATATTTTTTGCTCTTTATTCCAACCGCAGTCCTCAGTCACTGCTCTTGCCCTGCAGCCAAGCTCTCTCTGTCATCAACATCACACGGGGTGGAGGTGGAGGTCAGGGCCTATGCCAAGGAGGCCAGCTATGCTACGTTGCCTGCTGTGGACTCTCTCCCAAGCCTCTGGCCTAGACGATCGCTGTGGGGGGTGGGGGGGGGAACCAAAGCCATCTTACTCTGTGGATGCTCATGGACTAGCAGATATTCATCCAAGGAAGCATGAGCCAAAGCAAGAAACACCATCAAAGCCTGCTAAGTCCCTCTCTCCTGCTGTCTCTGGGCAATGAGTCTCCTCTCTTTCAGGCACTAACTATACCCTCTCTTCCACCCTCTGCTGCTGCCATAGGTGCTCAGTATCCATGTGATATTTTCTTCCCAAATATGTAGGAATTGATAAGAATTTCATATATGTGTATCCTACTAGGTCATTCCATAGCACTTCTATAACACTGTCTCTGTGCCAGAGGTAGTTCTAAGCATTAGTGGAACAAAAATAAAAGGAAAAATATATATATATATATATATTCCTGCCCTCATCAAAAAGATTATTGTCTATTGCAATTTTTAAATGAAATGTTAGGATCTCAGTAGTGGATAAGTAGGAGGATACAAGAGGTCCTTTGACATATGGAATAAAATTCAACAAATAAAAAACATTTCCTTGGCCAATAATCAAAAGTATTCAGATGAAAAACCACCTTGTGATACTAGTTTATAGATGGAAAAATTAGGACACATGCACACACACACACACGGTCGCTCTAGTATTGATGAGTCTGCGCTAAATACAGTATACACATGTCCTGAGGATACTCTCTAGTCCAAAAGTAACAAGAAGCCGGAGCCCTTTTATGGTTACCCCTTTTCCTTCGACCAGATGATCCTATCATTTTGAATCTTCCCTAAAGAATGCTATAATAGAAGTGAAAATCTACTCAGATGCATTCACTACAGTGTTGCCAGAAATAATACAAAATACCCCAACAATAATCGCTGAATTATCATACATAAAAATAAAATATGTTTTCCATATGGAAATAGGAAACATCTCCATTTGTTTTTATAACTTAAAAAGAAAAGGCAGTATACAGATGATACATTCCCTGTGATTGCAACTACATAAAAGAAGTCTTTGCATAGACAGAGGCCAGGACAAACTTTGAAAAATGAAATTATCTGTTGCATGCGAGTGTTGGGAGCAGAGCACCCTCAATTCTTCAGAACACTGTCTAATATCGCTGTACCACCGTATCAATATATATATCAATATATAAATATTTCATCAAGGACATCAAAGTTACCAGAGGCTGAGCACAGGATTGAGAAAAAAAATGCTCCGTGATGGTGGCAGAGAAGTGGAAGCAGTCATCAAGCTTTGAAATACCATACAGATGGTTCCCTGGGAGAAAGCAGGAATTTTCCGAAATTAGCCATGAGCCCACCTGGTGGGCTGGATCCAGAAGAACCCCGCCAGCATCCCGCAGGTGTCCCCAGCACCCCAGTCCTCCGTGCGGAAACGGGGAAATGCCCGATTGTGTATGTCGCTCCTGAATACTCAATACTTCTACAAAATTGCTCAAACACTTCAAAATATGTAGGGTTTTACATTCAAGTAACGTAGAAAAGAGCCATTATGATCTCAAACATCTCTGAAGGTTATGGTCAAGGTCTGGAAGGGGGTGATTTGCACGGGAAGGCCGCAGGCACGTCCCAGGAAGCAATCTCCTCCACCTTCCTTCTGCCCCTACCCTTCCACCCTGGTTTCGCTGCCACTCCCCCCCTCCAGTAAAATCGAAGCCATGTGACTTTATTTCAACATCTGCTTCCTTTCTTTTCTTTCATAGGAAGCGTGCATGCATAATCAGACCACACTGCTGCTGTTAATTGTAAAAATCATTAGTAAACTTACAGGTGCTGTTTACTAGAAAGCATTGCAATTTTCTATCCTAAAATCAGCAACTCCCCCACGTCATTGTCTGCCCCGGGGCATGAGCACTGTGTGGCTTTGAGGCTGTCAGAGGCATTTACTGAGACTGAAAGAGATAGATCCACACCTGCAGCGTTTGAGGCAATAATTCCTAATATTAACCAGACCCCATGAGGAGCAGGCCCTTTTGCCAGCCTCCTCGTGATTCAACACTTCGTGATCCATGTGAAATCATTGAAATATGCCCAGATTGACTGACACCCACCCCGAGTTCCCTCTTCCCCTCTCTGCCTTTACTCCACCCCATTTCCCAAGGGTTCTGGAGAGAAACCTATAAGGAAGATAAAGCCCATCCAGACACCACTGCAAGCCACGTCGGAAGCCCACGTGCCTCGGGGTTTTGCGATTGTGAATGAGGGCAGGGAAAGAGGAAAGTGAAGAGCCCTAGAAATCCTGACCTAACAGGAATGAAGAAATGTGGATATTTTACTGAGAGAAGAGATCTTCCCGGAAAGAGGAAGGAACTTGCCCAAAGCCACACACCCGCTGCCTAATGCTTTTGTTACACAAAACAGATTACAAATTCCATCTGTTTCCTTGAAGGCACCTGTGGTTTTCCTCAAAAAATTCAAGATAAAAGGAAACAAAGCTTGAGTTTACATTTTTCCCAGGTAATAGAGACATTCCTGGATGCACCTGCTGTTCTTTCCTCAGGGCTCACAATTCCCACGCTGCTCCTCTAGGCAGGACCCCACACAGCCTTCCAGGAGCCTGCTGGGGCAACCCCACAGGCTGAGCAGGCTGTCCCTTTGCCTGCACCCTGTGGCCTTTGGTATACTTACAGCCATAGCCATGACTCTACTGTGCTGCATGGTTTGCTTGTATCATCTTGGTTTTGGATCAGGTCATGATCTCATGGGTCGCGACATTGAGCCCTGTGTGGGGTTTGCATTCAATGCAAGGATGCTTGAGGACTCTCTCTCTGCCCCTCTCCCCATGCACTCATGTGACCATCCTTTCTCTCTCTGTCTTTCTCAAATAAATAAATATTTTTTAAAAAATCACAGGAGAGAAAATCTACAACTTAAAAGGTAAGGCCGAGAGTTGTGTTTAAAGCAACTAGAATCGGGATCCCTGGGTGGTGCAGCGGTTTAGCGCCTGCCTTTGGCCCAGGGCGCGATCCTGGAGACCCAGGATCGAATCCCACGTCGGGCTCCCGGTGCATGGAGCCTGCTTCTCCCTCTGCCTGTGTCTCTGCCTCTCTCTCTCTCTCTCTCTGTGACTATCATAAATAAATAAAAATTTTTAAAAAAAGCTTTAAAAAAAAAAAAAAAAAAAAGCAACTAGAATCCACAGGCTTATAGGAGATTAGACGGGTCCAATCATACTTCCGTGTGGCTGGGAAATGACATTACCTACTAAAACAGACCATGCAGATATCCTATATCCTAGCAATTCCACCCTACATATACATCAATAGAAATGTGCACATATCTTTCACAAAACACATACTCAAGCATATTCACAGCAGCAATATTTGAATAGGCTCATATTAGGAAAAAAGCCAGGCCTACCAATCAGCAGTGGAATAAACTACAGCATATTCATAAATGGAATACTATAAAGTGGTAAGAAGGAAATAATTACAATTTCCTCCAACAGATGGATGAATCATTACCAAAAGAACTCGGATGTAAAAGAAGACATACTAGACAATTTTATTTGTCTAAAATTTAAAAATCGGAAAACATAATCTGTGATTTTTAGAAGTTAGGGTAGTGAATGGTTACTCTTGAGGAGGTAAGGACTGCAAGGGGACACGGGGACACAGGGGGTACATTTTCTGAATGTCCAAAATCTGAATCTGGATTCCATGGCATGTTCAGTTTGTGAAATTTCATTGCGCTTCACTCTTAATATTTGTATATTCTTCTAAATGCACGTAAGCTTTAGTTAAATGTTGACGTTAACAAACCCTCTGACTGAGGATTGATCAAGTGGCATCTAGGTTTCTAATAGAGTCAATGAGGTAAAGTTCACAGATAGTTAGTTTCAGGGCCATGATTATGAAGACGGTGATGAAGGTGACAATGGATAAATATTTTCAAACACAATGAAAACACTGTCTACTACTCTTCATTAAGTGATAAACAATGGGTTAGAGATGTTACTGATCTCACTTGAGACGTGCCACCTTCGTATTTCCCTCATTTTAATCTTACACTATCCAAGGAGGTAGGGATGATTACCCTCATTTCACAGATTGGAAAATTCAAGTTGGCTGATTTGTTCAGAGCTGCCCACCACTGTTGGTCATTACTGTCCATCTGAGGGTCCATGTACCAGGAACTTCCAGCCCCACAGCACAATTAGCTTCATAAAATAACATTAATAGACCCCATTTGTATTTCAGAAGCTCTCCTGAGTTTGGAAATAGCAACTCACTCAAACTGTTGCTAGTATTGGTGGTGACATGCAAGTGTTGGAAAGTCTTCGTCTCTGTCTCAAAGTGGCAAGGATCTATGGTGACAGGATTCCTGCCCCCAGCATGCAGCATCCATCAACTAATTTTCTGTGGTTCTTTGTAACAACCTCTGTCAAAGTGTACAACCCAAGAGATACAAGATATGTCCATTCCTGAGCAATTCCTCAAACCTTTTTTCTCAGGAAGAACTTGACAACATTTTTGGTATTAGACAGAAACAAGAATAAATCTTTGGGACTGATGGCTGCCTTTGGGTCTTATTATGCAGAAATGTCTTCTGATCATCCAGCAAAATTGGAAGTGGTGAATCTTTGGAATCAGGTGAAACAATGTTTTCTCCCTTGTGAAAAAAAAAAAAAAAAGAAAGAAAGAAAGAAAGAAAGAAAGAAAGAAAGAAAGAAAGAAAGAAAGAAAGAGAAAGAAAGAAAGAAAGAAAGAAAGAAAGAAAGAAAGAAAAAAGAAAGAAAGAAAGAAAGAAAGAAAGAAAGAAAGAAAGAAAGAAAGAAAGAAAGAAAGAAAGAAAGAAAGAAAGAAAAGGAAAGAAAAATAAAGAAAAGAAAAGGACTAATAGTTACAGGGCTGCAGGAAAGCCTTTGGTAAAATGAGCATCCTAAACACCCACAGCGAGGGGTGGATGCGGGGTACAAGATGGAGGAGTTCCCCTTCAAGACCTTCCATCTCTTCTGGATGATGGAAGACTGAGCACCCATTGGGGGCTGAGATGACCGGCAGAGGAAAGGAAATGGCCCTGGAGGAGTGGCAGTTAGGCTATTTCCTGTCCTTGGTGAGCCTCCTCTCCTGTTCCTCTTAGGACAATTCTGAATATTCACCATGATCCTACTTTCTCGCTCAACTAGCCTCCTTCGCTCCAGTCTGGCGTGTCATCGTCAACTCCTATCTCAGGAGACTTGCGGCCAACCCGCCCTCCTCAGCGCCTCTGCCCACACACCTACAGACAGTCCCACATCATCCTCAGCGCCTTTCCTTTTCCTCACGCCTCACTGGTGGAAGGTGGCCTAGTGCCCAAAACACTTCCAAAATTCTTTTCAGCCTCTAACAGCTTTTAAAAATGCATGCCTCTTTAGTCCCAGAATGTATGTCGCCCCTCCTGTATCACTCTTACACTGAACTGCCCTCCAAATTGACTCTCCCAAACCTATTTTATCTCCAAACCCTCTCTCCCATCTCATATCCACACTTCTCAGATGATCACTCTTACACAGAGCAGCCAAGCTCACACCCTCCACTTTGCTGTAGCTGCTCCTGCTACACCTGTGTAAGTTTAGAATCCACGGAGAATGCATCTTGGTTTTTGGGCTGGGCCCCTCCATTCCACTGACACCATGGATGGCTTTGTCTTTCTTGGGTCTCACTGTCCATTGGTTTCTGTGACACCCGGTCTCCAAGCACTGTTCTGACTTGCTGGCTGGTCCTCCTTCCCTGCTGGGCTCTGCTTCCTCCTGCATCTGGTGTCCATGACCTGTGGGTAGCCCTCCTTACCCATCTCTACTCTTACCACTCAGATAACCTAAACCTTTACTTCTATGCCAGACTCTCCCTCAGAGCTTCCCATTTTCATACCCAGCTATTTGCTATATATTTTCTTCTGAACATCCAGACCCCAGAGGTTAGTGAAGACCTCCATTTGAAAGAGGAAAAGAGAGAAGATTGATAGCATCCAGAGGGCATGTGTATCCCCATGTCTAGCACAGAGTAGGGGGTCAATAAATGTCCTTTGAATGAATGAATGAGTGAGTAGTGAAGAAAGCTCAGAGGTAGTCAGATGATACTTCTTTCTGATCCATACCATCCATCACTGTGACTTTACCCAGCCACATGTCAGGCGGCCGAGTGCCATGTATCTGCTACCCAGTTTCAAAGAGAAGTGAATTAGAAACCACAAGACTGCCATTTAGTATATGCATACTTTTTCAAGTTGTCATTAGTTGGATGTCTTCTTTTTTTCTTCTAATGTACCCTCTGTGTTCCCAAACAGCTATATTTCAGAGAATGTTCCTGAAGAGATCAGGGCTGTTCATAAAAGGCCCAACCCCCAGTGGCCGAAGGGCCAGGCCCAGCCGCCTCTCACAAGCTGATTCTCTCTTCTACACCTTCGCTGAACAGTAACTGTAAACCATTAGGTGGCTGCTCCGGATGGAAACGAAGGATTTGCTGGATCATGTATTTTTTTACAGAGATTATTTAAGGCACGATTTCTGTTTATGGTCCCAGGACAAATTATAATCACCTTTGTTTACCTCCTTTTCCTTCCTTAATTAACTGACAACCTATTAGCATACATTTTTTTACCCCAGGGGTATTAATTATACATAATTTATATCATAAGCACTTATTTCGTATCAGTGGGATGAATAAAACATTTACCTGCTTATAGCTACTTGAGGTTAACATTTTTATACAAAAAACTCACCTGAGACTTCCAATCAAATTATCAGATTTTTAATTTTCTGTTACATAATGATACTGTACTAGTCATTGTAGCATTTTATTCCACTCTAGGCTAAACAATCGTTTAGCAGAGTGCTGTGCCGGCAGCATTAATTAACCAATAATACATGCTTTGCTGCACAATGAGATGCAAATAATAAAAATGTGAGATTTGCTAATATGAGAGCTGGATCCATATTGGGATTGGAGCACCAGCGCCAGTGAAGTTACAACGATCTCTCAGCCTTTAGTTCCATAGCTCCTTGGAACCAGAAGGGACCCTAGCGGTCAAAGGGCAGGCACACCCTTTTATCATCTGAAAGGTGAGGACTCAAAGGCCCAGAAGAGGCAGGTGTCTAGCAGAACCAGCTCCATCAGCAAAGGAACTGCCAGAGCTTGGGACACAGTGTCAATCTACGGACCCCATTCCAGGACCTTTCCTGACCACCAGATGCTCCTCTCTCCCCAGACATGAACTGGGATGTTTGAATCAGGGGTGGTCTTATGCCCAAATGTTTTGAAGCCAGATGTATACAAATCAGACTTTAGGGAAGAAATGTCACACAGGCTTTCCTCGAGGTGCAGGTGAAGTAAATGAGAAAGCATGCGATCCTCCCAGAAGACCGGGCACTGACCTGGGGAGCCACAGGGAGCCCCAGGTCCAGCATCCAGGCCTACCACCCAGGCTACCATCTCCCTAATTTCCCCCTTTCCTTTCCCACCCCATTTTGTGCTGGCTGCCTTCTTCCTCTGAATGGAGGAATGTTCTAGACCGTCAAGCCTGATCCCTCCCAGCTCTGCATACTTATTTACTCATCAACGAATATTTACTCATCAACTGCGGGTTACGCAGACACCAGGAGCAAAGTTAATTACAACATGAATGCACGGTTTCACCTGAGAAATCCTCTGTTGCTCAGAGGGAAAATAGGGAGGATTTCAGTGGTGTTGTGATGGAGGGAGGGAAGAGGCGTATGGGCAAGTGGGCCTGCTGCGGATCCGGAGCGTCAATGATGGAGGGGGAGGGAGAGAAGGTGGAGGCAATGATGCCCTGTCTGCAATGAGGCCTCTGCTAGGTGCTCCTTCGGGGGCCCCTTCTGCAGCTCTAAGTAAGAGGATCCTCACCTCCCCCAAGAGAAAACTTCAGTTTAAAGGTTAAGCGACTCGTCCCAAGTTGCAGCTGTAGCAAGAGGTAGTGCTGGGGTTTGAACCAAGGTCTAGATATTTTTAACACCCAGGCTGTTTCCATGACACTTCACGGAACAGCAAGGAAAACGTAACAGGTGTTTAGGTAGAGACGCTGAAAAACCCTTTTCCCCATGTTATTCACACCCCAATTTGGAAGTATAAATGCTGTGCCTTTAATTTATTCTCCCATCTTGCCTGGAAAGAACAAAGCATATTTCTCTTGAATAAGTCTTTTTTGCATCACTAACGAGTTGAGGTGGCAAGAAAACACTTGATGTCAGTGTTGGGGAAGAGTGAGAGGAATCCGCGCTTTGCATCTCCTCCCATAACGTGGAGACGGCAACACAAAGGCAGAAGGAAAAATGTGGCAAAATGCGAGATGCCCCAGAGTGTCCTGGTGGACAAGGCTGCCCAACCCGACGCATTCTCCAGCGTGGTCCTCACACATTTCCACCCGGTACCCAGCCCAGCCGTAGTGCACCCTTCTCACCACTGGAGATTTGTCTTTCTCTTAATCCCTGGTAAGCACAAGACATCAAAGCCTGGCTAGCAATCAGAAGCCATCAGTAGATCATCTCCTGCACGTAGCCATCACATGTTGGGGTTCTTCAAGGCTCTTCTAGGTCTCCATCTCTTTGTAGGCTGTGCTGTCTTCATAAGCGACTCACCCACGCCCAAGGCTTTGATTCCCATGGACTGTTCCATGACTCCTCAGTTCTCACCACCAGCCAGATTCCTTCCTCAAGGAACCTGAGATGTGGATTCACCAACTCCCCTGAGGGGTCTTAAAACCACCCAAAGCTAATGTGTATCAGACCACACTCATAATGTCCTCCCCCACCTCCTGCACCAAAAAGATAATTAACAAAAAGAAAAAAGAAAGAAAGAAAGAAAGAAAGAAAGAAAGAAAGAAAGAAAGAAAGAAAGAAGAAAAGAAAAGAAAAAAGAAACAGAAAGAAAGAAAAAAAAAACTTCAAACTGGTCCTTTTGCCAGGCTTCCTTAACTCAGCGAATGACATCCTTTACCCGTTTGTTCAAACCAAATGCCCATCACCTTCCCCACATCTTGTCTATTGTGTGCCTATTTTGTCTCCTAAACAGATCTTGAGCCCATCCATGTTTCCCACTCCCACTGCCATCACCATAAGCGTGGCTGCTAAAATCACTCACATTCTGCAATCGCGTCCTCGTGGTTACCCTCGATCTCAGCATTGCCCCCTCCACCTGATTTCTGAACGACAGCTAGAGTGATCTGTTCAAGACCCAAATCTGGTGATCTCAGTCTCCACTAACAATAATGGGAAAGACCTTTTTAAATTTGGAGCAAAAGTAGAAACCATAAAGAAAATATTGATAAAGTACACTGTATAAAAATAAAATACTTGTGATGACAAATCCACTCTACATAAAGTTGAAGATAAAAGGCCCAGTTGTAAATTGAGACCAAGTACCAACGTTCCTAAACTATAAAGACATCTTAAAATAAACTTTAAAAATGATAAACAATTCAATAGAAAAATGAACAAAGACAAGGGGCCCACATTTTCGTTCTACACTGAGCCCTGCAAATTAGGTAACCAGTTGTCCCCACCAAGCTCAGGGGGCGGTGTGCCAAGGCCCATGGTGATTTCTGCAGGACCAACACTGACCAGAAGCACCAGCTTAAATTTCATCATCTCCTAGGATCCTAAAAATGGGACTGTCCCAAGAGGATGGGAATATCAGGAAAGGAGGAATCTTCTGGGATGGTGAGGGTATAGGTATAAATTCAAAGGCTAAATTGTTATAAAATAGTAGATAAGGCTTGGAACACTTGCACCTGGGGACCAAACACCATACCTATTATATCTCCTCAATCCATATGGGGTGATGCAAATAAGACTCAGTTCCCCCACAAACAGTTCATGATGAAACTGGTATGAGGGCATGTGCATGGGAGAAATGAAATCTTAGCACAAGGCTTTGACTAAAAAAAATCAATGGAAGAAATGAACGAAAAAAATTACAAAGTGTTTTACAATAAATCACAAGAGCTTGAATAACTTACAAACGCATGTACTTAGAATATTAGCAGTGATAAAAATCAAATAGTGACAAAGTTGTGCTTCGTATGGATTCACTTTCTATCAGGACTAGCATGGGGACTTGCATGACCAGGAAAGATGCTGAACACCTCACACTCACTCTCCAGCCAGTCTGTGTGGACAGGCAGTCACTCAGTCAACTCAGAGGAGAAAAATCCACCCGGGGTTGTGTGACCATACACACAGTAGGGTAAGGAGTAAAGAGAGAACTAAAAAATTGTAATAGTTAAACAACTTGATATCCCTCCGCATCATTAATGGCATATTGACCTAGCTCTTGACAAAATATTTCAAAGGAAGACTGTGATTTGGGGTTCTTGGGTGGCTCACTGGTTGAATGTCTGCCTTCAGCTCAGGGCATGATCTCAGGGTCTTGAGATGGAGTCCAACATCAGGCTCTCTGCAGGGAGCCTGCTTCCCCCTCTGCCTATGTATCTGCCTCTTGTTCTGTGTCTCTCATGAATAAATAAATCAAAACTGAAAGGAAGGAAGGAAGGAAGGAAGGAAGGAAGGAAGGAAGGAAGGAAGGAAGGAAGGAAGAAAGAAAGAAAGAAAGAAAGAAAGAAAGAAAGAAAGAAAGAAAGAAAGAAAGAAAGAAAACGAAAGTTAGTTTATTTTTAAAGTTAAACTTCTATCTGTCCCCTTTGAATTTCTCCTGGTGTCTTTTCTTCCTTTACCAACAGCTGCATGCTACTTGTCCAGGGCTCTGATCTGTGTCCTAGGCAGTGGGCCTCACAAGTTTGCACCTGCAGACGTGCTTCCTTCAGAGCCATCATGGTGCTGGGACATTCATGTTCCCAGCCCTGGCCCACCTCAGCTTTCCTGACAGGACCTGTCAGAGGCACATTCAAGCTCTGCTCGGGGACAACTAATCTCATCTTGTCTCACTAGCTCAGGGCTCCTGAGAGACATGTGGCCGCTGTAGAGGACACTCCCGTCTTTCCCCTGCTTCCCACCCCTCTGCTTCTATTCAGGAGCTCTCACGTCGGTTCAGGACACATAACGTTTCCAAGAACAGTACTTCTAGGAAATTTCTCCTGGACTTTAACTTCATTCATCCCAGGCTGTCAAATTTTTAAGTGGATTAAAAACGACTCAGTGTTTAGCGAAAGAAATGTGTAAGGTATGACCTCTGACTTTAAGGGAGTTATGACTTAATATAATAAGCAAGTAGAAGCTAGTATAATATTTTCATTACAGTTAACACAGACATATTCACAAGAATATGAAAACTTAGGAATGTAAAAATATAAAAAGCTCAAAATAAGACTTCCAAGGTCGTAGGAAGAGCAGACGTTTTCAACCGTATAAGTGAAAATTATTCAGTTTTTATACAGAATTTTAAAGAAATATATTTGAGAGACAATACCTTGCCTTTATACCAAAGGAACAGAGAAGACAATATTTAAAAAAAAAAAAAAAGGTTCATAGCTTATTGACTGTTTCTTCCCTAAAATCCTGCTCATCTGTGACTACTTTTCACAGAAACTGTTGAGTCTGGGGTGAGTCCTGTAATTTCCCAGATAAAGGCCGCTATCCTTTCTTTGCGCCCCCCCCCCCCCCCCATACGGGACAATCCCTGTGACACTAATGCATCTTCTGTGAACACAAATTCTCCATGGGTCACGCTGTCATCTCTTCATTTCTGCAACGCCTTGCACCAGGGCCAACTGTGTGGGCCTCATCCACCAACACCTGTGGGGAGACGAGATTCATACCCTCCGTACCATTTCATACCACGTAGATAATCAGGTTCTTGTTGGGTTTACTTTTGTCCCATGGCTGTGTGAACTGCTGAGGTTCAGGGGTCACGTGTTAGATGCATCTTAAATGGAGCTGGGATACACACCAATGGAGAGTGTCCTGCATACCCTTGGAGTGCCAGGCAGCTTCTGAGTAGTAGCCTGTGAGATCTTTGAGTCTATAGGAGCCATGACACATTCTTTGCTGATTCTCTGGCACTTCACACAGTGCCTGACCCAGAGAATGTTCGCAAAAACAAAAACAAAAGCAAAACACTATTCACTAAGAAAAGCTCCACTGGAGCTTTCAAAGGTAAATCCAGAGGAGCAGGGTCTTGAGTCGCTGGGAGCCCAACTCAGCAGACTGGCATCACAGAATGATGGCAAGCCCTCCTGAAAAGGATAGGACTTAATTCTTCCCATGTGTTTAGAAATAAAATAGAGTCTCGTGTCTTCACACTAACTCCTGTTCTTCAGGCAAATCTGAAATTATCCTTATTCTCCTCATACTACATACTAGACATTTCTTCAGCCAATATTTAAAAGTAATCTCCAAGCTCATTACTAAATGAGAAATGAAGGAGCTGCAGCTAAAAACAAAATGATCACTCTGGACAGATGGCTGGTGAATTTGCAGACTAGCCTTCAAGCCCTCTGGACCTGATTTTAAAGTAAAAGTAGTTTACTTATGTTATTTCAGCCTCTTTTAAGGCCATTAGCACCATATTATAATTAGCACCAGCTCTCCAAAATATAGTTTGAGGGGCCAGCACAGAGTTCTGAGTGGAGATAAAGGTGTATTAATGAAATCACGTCTAGAATTTGGCTTGGGAACCAGCCCTGAGAGGTGATTTATAATTGGCTTTAAGCTGACTTCACAAGCATTTCTTTGCACCCCAGGATATACTCATCAAGGGAGGCAAAGTACAGAAACTATTGCCATCTACATGAAAGAAGTTAAAAATAATTCTCGCAGGATACATTAATAGCATTTCTACACCATTTACTATTTTTCCTGCAATAAAGATATTTGTAAGTGTCGTGTTCTAAGGAGAAAAAAAAGTTTGAGGTAAAATGTGGCAATTTCTAATTTCAAGTAACAGAGCAACATTAATGATGGAAAAGAGATTGAACTCACACTCACAGAACTTTCTTGCTGATGAACATTTTACACTATAGTAGGTAATATCATCGCTGCATATGCATGTGGAGAAGAAAAAGCAATGTCTTCTGAAAGTACATGGATAAGAACACAAATGCAGAAGGACAAACCTCAGAATCAAAAGGCCCATATCTGTATCTCAGTCTCCCCAATCCCAAATAGCTCAAACTGGCAAGTCACCTAATCTTACTAATCTCATTTCACCTAATCTTATTTTCTCAATTGCAAAATGGGAATAATAATACCTAACAGGGTTAGTGTGACTTGTGAGTGAATTCATGAGTTCAGCCAACTTAGAAAGGTGCCAGCCCATGGTGAGCTCCTTGTGCCTGCTCTTAGCATTAATGATGATGCCTCACTGCCCACGAGGTCAGGATTCGGGGCGATGTGGTTGGGGCACTGAATTGGAACACGTGACTTCTCATCCCACTTTTTATGAGGTGGTTGAGAATCATTGGTCATTGACTCCCTTACTCTGGACATCAGTAGCTCCCCCTGAAAAACTGAGTAATTTCAATTTCCTTTCCTTCCTTCAATTTCCTTTCCATTTGGCATATTGTATGCCTTCTTTTGAAAGTAAAGGGCTAGTTTTCAAAAATAACCCAAAATTTGAGGAACCCATAAGGTCTTTAATTTTATGAGTACAGAGAGTGCTTTTATCATTCTCTAGCTCATTGACAGGATACCAAAGCAACTGAGGCATTGAGCCAAGCAAGGGAACATGGTCAGTGATTTGCTTTTCTGACACTCTGTGTGGTGTCCTTCAGCCAAAGGTAAGTGAAATGCTCACCTTGTTACCTTGTTACCTTGATTTAGAAGGATGACTGCAGAGAGAGGTACTGCTATAGTAGGGCAGTGGCACCAGTGGAAATATGGCAAATTGGATTGAGAGGAAGAAGACAGAGACCAAATCAAGGCCAGAGTCAGAAATAATGTATAGATACAGGCAAAATCCCTTGCTGTAGTAGTTATATATGGTTTCAAAACAAACTATCCCAAAACTTAGTTGTATAAGACAACAGACATTTATCATCTCACAGTTTCTAAGGGTCAAAAACCCAGGAGTGGTTCAGCCAGGTGGCTCTGGCTAAGGTCTCTTATAAGGTTGCAGTCAAGCTATTGGCCAGATCTACATCACCAAAAGCCTTCAAAAGGCTGGAGGAGCCACTTCCAAGAGAGTTCTCAGACATGGCTACTAGATGGAAGTCTCGGTTCCTCTTCATGGGGGTCTTTGCACAGGGCAGCCACCTGACTATCCCCAAGACAAAGCAGATGGCTTCACCCAGAGCAGGATGAGCTCCAAGGCTGGTTGATAAAGTCAGTTATCCAAGACACAGAGCTCTAGATGGAAGCTGGGGTCTCTCATAACCTATAACCTTGGGAGTCACATACCATTAGTTCTATTGCGTTCTATTTGCTCACACAAACCAACCCTGGTACAGTGTGGGAAGGGACTACACAATGGTGTGAACACCTAGAGATGGGTGTCATAGGGAACTAGGTTGGAGGCTGGCTCCCACAGTTGCCTGTTTTGCCCAAAATAAGTGGAAGGCAAAATAAAATCTCTCACTCCTTCAATGTGCCTGTATCTATGAACCTCTCATAGAGTCGATTGTTCTTAGATGTTTGAGCCACAGGGTGGCTGGAGGTACCATTTACTTAAATGGGGTCCTTGGGTAAAAACAAATTTGATGGAGTTTTTGGAAGGAAATAATGAATTCTATTTTGAAAATATTTAGTTTGAGTTATCTATGAAACTGTCATGCTGGATATCGTTATAATGTCTTAAAGTATTTTTTCTTCAACATAGCTGCTAAGCACAAACCAGGGACCTCAACTCAACTCCCCCCCCCCAAAAAAAGTTAAAAAACAGCTAAGAGCTCCAAAATAGGAGGAAAAAATCTGGCTGTGCTGGACTTAATAAGAGGTGATATGTCAGTCTCCAGCAAGGCATCTTCCACAGAAAATTTCAAGAGCAATTCTGATCATACTTAAGGAGTGTAGTGCAAGTCTAGTAATTAATATCATCTTCCTTAATAGTTCAAAATTACATCCCAGCTCGGAGTTGCCCCTGTATTCCAGATTTGTGAATATAATTGCGTACTTGACATACACTACATTTTTGAGTGTCTAATAGGTCTTAAAACTTAACATTTTCAAAATAGAGCCTCTAATTTCTACCTCACACCACCACCAAATCTGTTCCTTCCTGAGTCTTCTACATGACAGTAAAAGGTATTACTACTGAGCCAATGGTTCAAACTAATAGTCTAGGAGTCACTGTTAGTTCTTTACTATTTGCCACATCATTTGATTCTACTGCTTCTACTTGCAAATATATATCACAAGTGTGTCCACCTCTATATTCATGGAAATCTCCCTAGACCAAGCTGTGATGCTCTCTCACCTGGAGTGCTGTTGTTGCCACTAACTGGTTTCTCTGATTCCTCTTCTGCAATTGCTTTTTTTTTTTTCCATCCTCCACATGGCAGCCAGAATAATCCTTTAAAATGTCTAAGGAGGAGCTTAGCTCACATCCTTGCTTAAAGCCCTCTGACAGTTTCCAATTACACTTAGAATAAATCTCAGACTCGTCCCTGTGACTGCAAAGCGCTACCTCTGCTCTGTCCTCATCTCACACACTCCCGACCTCTCTCACTGTATGCTTGCCTTCCTCCTGACCCTGCAATACACCATGTTTGTTCCCACATCAAGGCTTTTCCACTTGCTCTATCTAGAATCTCCTCCCCCAGGTACCTGACTAACCTTATTCTTTAGGTTATTCAAGTCTCAAAAAAAAAAAAAAATCTCCTGGAGGCCTTCCACAAGCATCTTTAAATGTTGGTCCTGGTTCCTAGCACTCTTCATCACAATTAATCTGTGTTTTTTTTTTTTCTTCATGTCCCTTGGCAGTACTAGAAGCTGTATGTTTCCTGAATATCATCTTTTCCCAGTGGGATATAAACTCTAGGAAAGCATGAACATGTCTTCTCTTATCTATAATCAGTTTCCCAGGATCCAGCACAATATATGCTAGTATTATATGCAGCATACAGGTGACATTCAATAAATAGCTGTTGGATAAATAAAAAAAATCATTATGAACTGCCTAGCTGTCAGGGTTGAGAAAATCCTTTCCTAACTTATCTGAGGACTTGTACTGTATTTCTTTTTTATCTTAGCTACAACACCTGGGTAACTTTTTAACACTAAAACCTCAGATGAGAGGACTAGGGAAGCAAAGTGAAGCAGCGGGGGCAAATACAAACAATGGTAAATGAGCAGGAAGTAGTCTTTGCTTCAAAACTAGCAGCTCAACTGGAGCTGGAGATATGGAATGGAATAGACATTAGGAATGAGGATGATCTGTGTTCCATAAAACCTAAAACCCAAGTTAGGGTACCACCAAGTGTTCTGACAAAGAGCCATTGAAAATATCATTGAGATTGGTTTGTTTTGATTTTCATTTTGATAAGTTCCCTTGCTCTTTCTGACAAGTGCTGAGAGGAGTGTCTGGTGCAGAGTAGGAACTCAGTGGGTACTGAGGAGACAAAACCCTGTAGCCAGATCCAGTTGTAAGTCTGCATTTGGGGAGGCATATGGAGAAAAAAGTATGTCCAGGGTCCAAGTCAGGCCATTTAGCGTTTTAGAATCCAGGCTAAGAAAACACCAAATTGGAGAGACAAGTAAGTGTGATAACAAAATCTTATGGTAACATAACAAGAAAAGAAAATTATGGAAAAATACCCCTTATAAACATTTACTCACTTAAACAAAATATTGGCAAAATAAATCAAGCAATATAGAGGTGTACAGGAGACCTCATCATGACCAACCAGGGTCTATTCCTATTGTGAAAAGTTGATATGATATTCAAAAATTAATCAATATTTTGGGACCAAGACAAGGATGCTTACTTTTACAACTTCTTTCCAACATTGTACTAGAGGCCTTAGCCAGTGCAATAATTAAAAGAGACAAAAACTGTAACGATTGGGAAAAAAAAAAGTAAAAAATCTTCTTTTTCTTTAAGTGGCAAAATTATGCAGGTAGAAAATCTGAAGGAATCTAAAAATTACTAGAACTAGTGGTGAATTTTAGCAGTGTAGCAGGATCCAAGATGCCCTATTTAAATTATTTCAATGAAAAATTTCTTTTTTTTTAAATTTTTTATTTATTTATGATAGTCACAGAAGGAGAGAGAGAGAGAGGCAGAGACATAGGCAGAGGGAGAAACAGGCTCCATGCACCGGGAGCCTGATGTGGGATTCGATCCCGGGTCTCCAGGATCGCGCCCTGGGCCAAAGGCAGGCGCCAAACCGCTGCGCCACCCAGGGATCCCTCAATGAAAAATTTCAATGATTTTTGAATTATGACCCAAAATTTAAAATATGGTTAAATGCACAATCACTTAGTAAAATATGTATTACAACTATCTACCAAAGAAGAGGTTGTAAAATTAAATAGTAAGAACTACAGAACTAATTATAGATACATTTGTATACACAAGTTAATTTGCATGCATACATTTCCTAGCTCTCTCCACTGAGAGGGCCTAGAAGTAGTGACATCCCAGAAGCAATAAGCACACCTAGTCTCACAACCTTGGTTTCTAAATACTATTTTCCACCAAAAGTATCCAAAAGAACACAGGAGTTAACCTGAAGGGGCCTCCCAACTGCCAAACTGGAACAATTTGAACAATAAAATAAATAATAATATTGGATTATTCCACTAAAATAAGTATTGATGAGTTCACAGTAATATAAGTAAATAAAAGAATAAATTAAAAATAAAACACAAGGGCAAACTCTTCTTTACAGAAGAATTTTTAAATGTTGATATCCATTCCCAAGGATATTAGGTTTAATTTCCCTCTCTTTGAGTGTGGGTTAAGCTTAATAACTGGTTTTCCAAGGATGGGAAAAAAAGAATTTTTAAAAAAGGGAAAAATAGAAATTTGATGTGAGGAAACCTGGTAAACACTACCTCAACCACATAATCAACTTTACCATCACCAGGAATGTCATGATGATACCATGTATCCTCTGATGAGATGAGATGAACAAGAGCCTTCATCTTTGCAGACTTCTTCCTCAAAATCTATGGGCTCAATTTACTCACAAGAAGACATCAGACAAACCCAAATTCAGGGACATTTTACAAAATACCTGACCAGTCACAGACCAGAAGAGACTGGGAGAGAGGGTCTAGATGTAACGTGGTATCTACACTGGACCCTGACACAGAAATAGAATATTAGTGGAAAAATTGGTAAAGTTCTAATGAAGTCTGTTGTGTAGTAAATAGTATTTTACCGAAGTTAATTCCTTGGTTTTGACAAACACACAATGATTAGGCTGACTTTAGAAGAAGTTAGGTGAGAACTTGACGTCTTTGTAAGTGTTCTATAAGTTATAGTTATTTAAAAAGTATATAGAAGGAATCCTGATTATAACATCTATGCTTCAAACAGACACCAAATGTAGGTTATTTTTAAGGTATATTATACCAAACATTAAAGAAACACATCATTTTTATATTATGGAACATATTCCATGGCATAGGGAATGGTGAGCTAGTTGCCAATTCATTCTATGAAGCTAGCATGGTTTTGAAAGCAAGAGAAAAAAGGGTAGCAAGATTAGGTTAAGGAAGGAAGAAATGCAGGAAGGAATGAAAACAACTTGAACAAAATAATGAGTCAATATCACTTATGTACTTATTCCCAAAATCCCTAAAAGTATGTATTAGTAAATCAAATCAATAAGTATATTTAAAGAATAAAACATCATATAAAACAAGCACGTGTCAACCAGGACTTCCAAGAAGTTTCAATATTTGGTAATGTGAATAAACAGAAGGAAACATGATTATCATGATGGTTCCTGGAAAACACTTGATAATATTCAGCACATCTTCCTGGTAAGCAGCTTTCTCTGGAAACAGAAGGGAATTTTTCTAAACCCACTGAAAGGAATCTCCCAGTTTAACCACAACCAACATGGTACGGAGGGTGAATCATTAGAGACATTCCCACCAAGGGCAAAAACAAGAACACGATGTTCATTATCACAGAAACTAAAAGTTGTAAATGGTAAATGAGCTAAGAAAAACAAAACAAAACAAAAGCATGAGAAAGCACAGAGCTCCTCAGTGTGGCCCCTGGACCAGCAGCGTCACCTGGTCAGGGAGCAAACTGTTAGGCTCCATCTCTGACCTCTCCTGCTCAGAAACTCAGGGTAGGAAAGGGCAATCCGGATTTTATCCAGCCCCCCGGGGTTCCACGCGGCTGAAGTTTGAGAAGCTCCCTGCAAGCCACAGTGCTGGCATCCCACCCTGCTCTCCACTGTGGCCTTGGCACTCCGACCCCTAGCCGCGGTGGGTGCTGGCTTCCTAAAGTCTGCAGCTGCCCCACCGCCTGACAGCTGCCCTCAGCGGAGGACACCGACGTGCCTAGAAGTGCCTGGAAGAAGCGCTCTCCATTTGGAACAGCCTGTGGCCAGCGACGGCCCACTTTGGGAACATAAGAGACAGGCCCTGTAGGTTCCAGGTGGCACCGCGCTAAGATGCTGTTCCCGGTCCAGAAGGTCCTGGGAGATGCCTGAGGCTGGACCACAGCTGAGCCCACATCTTTGCCTCCCCCCTTCCCCTGCCCTGTCCTACTTCCCTCACCCTACAGCTTTCACAAGAGAGCACACTCTCTCTACAAACCACTGGTGTAAGATCCTGTCTCTGAGGCATGAGTTTCGAACCTTATTTCTACTTAGAACTTTCAAAATAATCTATTATAAATAGATTATATAAATTATAAATTATATATAATTATATATAAAATTATAGTTTATATATAAACTATTATAATAACTACACATATATGTGTATATATTCTATACTTATCTGACACCGTGTGTCAAGTTCCTTCTATACATGAGCTCATTTAATATACACAATATTCTTCTGCTACAGATGTGTGGTTATTGCATAGACACATCGAGGAAACCAGGACACAGAGAAGCTTAATGGCTTGACTGGTTCCTTATAACTGAAGATCTTTACTACACATAGTTAGATGAGGGTAAGTTTCAAATTAAGAGTTTGCAGGGGTGCCTGGGTGGCTCAGTCGGTTAAACATCTGCCTTTCGCTCAGGTCATGATCTCAGGGTCCTGGGATCGAGCCCCCCATTGGGCTTCCTGCTCAGCAGGGGAGTCTGCTTCTCCCTTGCCCTCTGCCCTCTGCACCTCACCCCTGCTTGTGCTCTCTCTCTAATAAACACATTTTAAAAATCTTAAAAGACTTTGCAAATAAGGTAACAGTAAACTATGAGAAATTTAAAATGCCACAATTAAAACTCATTAAATAAAATTAAGAAGAGTTTACCAAAGCATGGACACAACTGATGATCATATTCATAAATTCTATTTGGTTTCTATTGCATACACTCACTTATTTTTATATGCAACTACAGCAGAGAAAGCAACACTTGCCAAACACAGATATCCCCTTACTGTCCCAGCTCTTGGTTTCTAAATTCAAAATCCAAATCGATTCAAATCAGTTTTTTGATGAGTCTAGGCTATCAGAATCTTCTCTACTTTTTAAAACTCAAGTGGCTGGGAGATGACAGTTTCTCTCACTATTTGAATTTGCTCTTGGAATTCTCACTCTCCAACTTCATGAACGGAACAGATCAGGTCTGGAGGCAAATGTGAGCTCCATCTTGTCATCTTTGTCTTCTCTGCACGAGACAAGGCCCTCAGGCAAACTGTGGCCAATGTATGTGAGCAGAAGGGACCCACGACAGCTGCCTCTGAGCACCCTAGATTCTTCAGTCTACCTGCACCATGGCCCTGCGACCATGATAGTCACATGTCCCCTCTCTGCAGCTACAGGATGTCAGACCCTGCACCAGCTCAGCTCCCTGGCCCCTACATGGGGCTGAGCCCAAGCTGCCCTCCAAGGACATTGGTACGAGTGAGAGAACGATGAGAATATTGCCATGTGTCCCCTCTGTGGTTTTGGGGTTCATGTGTTGCTGTTGTGTAGCCTAACCTGTCCTGACTAATATAATAATTGTGTTAAACCTCGAATCAGTGGGAAGGGATAAACTAGGTAAGAAAAAGAAAGAGTTAAAAATTTAGAGAAGAATAAAGTTAGTCGTCTTCTCTGTCATACAAAAATAAAGTCCTGAGGAAGAAAAAATATTAAAAGAAAATATAGGATCCTATTTTTTAATAATATTTTGGTAAGACAAGGATCTTTATACAGAGCACAGAATTCAGATTTAAAGGAAAAGAATGATAAACATGACTACATAAAAATGTTTTTTTCTTATGAGGAAAGACATTAAAGATTAAAAATACAATTTCCAGTTGTAGAAATATTTTGTCATACAGTGATGCACACATGCATACATGCGCACATACATGAATCTGAAGTATATCCAAAATACCTGAAAAGAAATCCTATATACCAAGTAAGAAGAGATAAGTATCTAGTAAATATAAAATAATAATGGATAAAGGATATGAATAGACATATTATGGATGAAGAAACCTAAACAGATAATGAGGATATTTAGAGATCCATCTTTCTTATAATCAGGAAAATGAAAGTTAAGAATATATTATTTTCATTATTTATCCTGATAAAACTTCAAAGAATAAAAATAAATAAATGAAAAAAATCAGACCATGTCATTCAGCATTGGATGCTGTAAATAGAAGAAGCTTTTTAAGTACAATTTTGTTGCATTGATTAAAAAAACAAGAACAGCAATTTTGACACAGTAATTCCACCTCCAAGAAACCCCTCACAAGAAACATCTAACCATATGCACCAGTATTTTAATAATATTCACTGTGACATTATTTGTAATATTTCCCAGTTGGAAATATAATGCACAGCCAAAAGGAATAGTGAAATAAATTATATTGCCTCTATGTTAAAGAATACTATGCAGACACTTAAGAATTAAATAAGACAGGTTTCCTGACTCATAGAAGAGTGTCAGATCTGGTATAAATGAAAAATGCAAGTTGCAAGTAATGAGCATAGTTCAATCCCTTTTATATAAAAAAATGTGACTGGAGGCACATGTATGCATTATTTGTCATCTGTGGGGGATGTGAAGACCCTATTTAAATTTTATGCAATATTGATTCTTGAATGTGTTAAAATGAGAATGTACATTGTTAAGAAATCAACTGAATGGGGTGTTTGGGGGGCTCAGTTGGTTAAGCACCTGACTCTTGGTTTCAGCTCAGGTCATGATCTCAGGGTCGTGAGATCAAGCTCCACATCAGGCTCCCAGCTGGGCATGGAGTCTGCTTAAGGTTCTCTCCTTCTCCCTCTGCCTTTCCCACTCATGCACACACTCTCTCTTAAAAAAAGAGAGAGAGAGAAAGAAATCAACTGAATAAAAACTAATACACAGAAGCTCCTACTAAATCATTAGTACATGTGTATATCCTTGACTACTGTTTCCCAAACTCCAGCTGTTATTATAATATCCTCCTCAATTTTGTAGTATGTGTACATGTACATACTTACATTTACATATTAGTTTTCTTTAAATTTAGATCAATTCACCTTATTTTCCGATAAATTTATTTTTAAGTTTAAGCCACTGCACAAATGAAACATAACTGGAATGATAAACACAAAAATTATTTAGTTTAAAAGAAAACTGTGCATGCAACTAATTCATCAATTATATAATGCAAATATGATAAATGTAAACATTTCCTTTAAATGAATGCCTGAGAGTAATGTACTCAATGGTAGAGAGGAAGATGTTTTTGAGCAGTTAGTATAAATGGTCTGTGTAGCTGGACACACGGGGACTCTGTGTCAATAGGCAATTTACTTCCTTCAATTTTAGCCAACCAGGGCCAAGTTACCTCACTCACAAACAGCTGGGAAAGATAAAATATCTTCTCCAACACTGTTAAATAGTGAGAGTTCACAGTTTCTCCAAAAAAAGTGAGTTGTCCAATAAACTTTTCCTTCTGGAAGATCTCCATTCTCTACAAAATCGGTCTTCTCCCAAATATGTCCATTTACACGGCAATATCCAAAAACAGTACAAATACCAATATCTGATCCAGTACTCACTGTCATCATCTGACCTGAGGAAAAAACTCACAAACACCATGTAGTAAGCTTTTCAGCCGTCTTTTCATAAAGTTCAACACAGTTCTCAGTTACTTCATGTGAGTTGATAGCCAGGTTGATCAACAATAATGTTTTAGAATTTCACTGAATGGGTGAGTTTTTCAGAAGAGTCACTCCCAGGGTCTGGGCATATTTGTCTGACGAACCAATTACAATCAAAATAGATACCATTCACTGACTGAGATGCCATACTAAATGGTTTGCACACACTATCCTTTGATTCCCACCATCACCTACATGGGGGTCCCCATTATACACTTAAAAAATTGACATTCAAGAAGGCAGAGTGACCTGCCTGGGGTCATACAGCTGAGAGGTTACAGCTAAGCATCAGCATCAAAAGTCGAACCTTGGTTGAATTACACCACTATCCTCTTACCATCTAAATTAGAATCAGGGTCTACAGTGATGTCCCAATTTCTGCAGAAAGACTAGTGTCATGTCTGCTCCCCTGGGCCTTAACTTCTGGAGGGGTCCCTACTTGGACAGCAGGGTCCCTAGAATGTGCAGACAAGGGAATCCATGGTACTGATTGTTCAAGGTGCCATAGTCACACCTGGAGAGGGCTCTTGGTTGGCAAGGGTGCCTGTGAGCCCAGGGGTGTGTGTGTGTGTGTGTGTGTGTACACGTACACGTGCCCCTCCCACCTTCCTGGCTTCCCCTCTCTCCTTTCTCCCTTCCTCTCCACCTGCTGGCCTTCTGCAAACCCTCCAGTCCCAGCTCTTGCCCCCTCTCCCAGCACTTCCATCTGAAATCACCCTGCATCACCATGGTAAATACATTACACTTTTTGAAATACTGAACTAGTTTAAGAAGACAAATATGCTAATGCCCAGACTTTGCAACAGATGTATATTTAGGTATGTTTCACAATTATATGATTGGCTTTGAGGCATTCATATTGTAATAGTCTCTTCAACTTTTACTGAAATAACTCATCACAATCAGCAATTAATGTGTTCAAAGTACCGGACGTGTATTTGACTTAGTCACTGTTATTTCCCTGCATTTGGGACCCTGAATACCCTCAGTAGTTTCAGGCACTAACACTTTTAGTCTAGGTTTAAGAAGTAAGTTGAGTTGACAAGTGTAATACTTGCTTCTTCCCTGCTGTTTATCAACCACCAATGTGTTTCAGCCCAAACCCAGACTCTAAATTGAGAAGCAGCTTGATGCTCTGTTCTGCTGTTTAATTGTGCCATGTGGTCTTTAAAAGGCTTTTTCTTTCTTCTTCTTCTCTCTCTCTCTCTCTCTCTCTCTCTCTTTTCTGAACAGTCAAGATGAAATTGGCTTCTGGTCAGCAACTCGTTTTCTTTCTCCCTCCTCTGAGGTAGAGTAGCCAAAAAAAAAAAAAAAAAAAAAAGGATTTTGTTTTGTTCCATTTTGCCTGCAAAGCTATGGATAGCCAAATATGACTACAAATTATCTACATTGTTTTTATGAAGAAAAATATATTTATTTTGCTAGCACTTGGAAACATCGCCTGCTGGGGCCAGGGAACTGAAGCTGTCCCCTGATTTCTGTCCCGCTCTTACCCTAATTGGAGAGCTCTGAGCACAGCAGAGGATGTATGTGGCTAAATTGGGGTATTATGAAAATAGTTCACAAAGCAAGTGGAAAGCTATATATAAAAATGATATTTACTTCTCATTTTAAATGAAGCCTAAGACAAAAGGCATATAGGTAAACACAGCTGCAACATTTTTAGGCATATAATCAAATGCAAAAATAATATTGGAAAACTATGTTAATTATTGTAATTAAATTGTGAGCAGTATTGATAGAAAAAATCTTTAAAACATATACAATCAAAATGGAGCTTATCACATTATGGGAGTCTACTCTATTATATATGATGCGCCTAGGTGGATCTATCACTCCGCCAACCCCCTCGTGCTCCCCAGAGGTAGACAGGGGAAGGGGGTGGACTCTGGAAGGGGACCGCAGAAGGGCTCTGTACCTGTCCACTTCTCAGCCTTGCTTGCAAGTTTCTGGGAAATAAGTTTGCCTAACCCAAGCACTGAAAGTTGATAGAGAAAGGGGAAGAGCATGGACTTTGAAGTCCATTTGGTCTGTACTTGAATGAATGGAGGCTCAGTCATCTCTTACCAGTGTGATTTTTGGCTCCATATACCCATCTATAACATGAGGCAAAGGTCTTGAGACCCTTAGAAGTCCAAATTCCACTTTGACAAAGCAGTTGTCCTGCCCTAAAGGAAACATGCCATGTTCCAAACAGTTCTCTCACCACTGATATTATATGTATGGAGGTGAAGTTCCTATCCTTGATTCTAAATGCCCTGGAGTCTGAGGAAGGGTGGCGCAAACGTGGCTCACCCACAAAGCTTACCACATCCCCAAAGTCCAGAAAATGGCCTTTGGCTGCCCTTAATATTAGTATTCATTTTCCTCATGAATTCCTAGGTTCATGAAGGCTCCTCTAGTCCAAAGGAGCTCTTGAAAACTAATGTCGCAGTCTTGTTCTGGTCTACCATATTACCCTTTTAGGATCTTTCTGGGTGTAGAAGAAAACTGGTCATCGACTAAGAGTCTTATTGGTGCCATTTCTCCTACTTACTTTGTATAATCCAAGGGGGAGAAAACATGCTTTTTCAAGCTTTCTAATCAACTTTACTCACAGCAAAGGTTGGTTGAGGAGCCACGCTGGAGTCTTCCCCATCTGTTGCTTCGTGGAAATGTTTGTACAGGATCTGGGCTTTCTGCCGAGTCCCGTTTCCATCAGAAGTCTTGTGTTTCCTGTGCATATTCTCACTCTACACATTAACCCCCTTTTCAGCTTTCACTTAAGTCTTATCTCTCACTTGATGAGCAATTTTTTCACTGGCTGGATCATTTACCACAGTTTCACAAATGTCTTTTTCTCATTTCTGTAGGGAGAAATTGGTGAACTTGTTCATTCCTCAGATCTGAGCCACTGCTGAATTCATTTCTCTCTTTAATTGACTCATTTTTACATTCTGGCCAAGAATCCTCAGTGCTGTAGCTTGTCTCATTTTTTTCTTCATTTTCATCATCGTTCCAGCAGCTGGCTTTTTTTTTGGGGGGGGGGGTTAGACATTATTTCACAAAGAAACTAAATTTTTAATAAGTGAATATAAATGTATATAACAACAAGAAGAGATGATTCCAGCTAGGCGAAAGCAAGCCTGCTGGCATGTGTACCAGGCTGGCTCAAGCCCGGACCCCGCCCACAGGACTGGTACTCAGGGCAGCAAAATGTCATGGTATTTGTTAAGGGTCAGAGCGGTAGGTGTGTTCAACTCCAAATGTCACGCTGTTTCTGCAACACATCACAGGTGACACAAGCCAAGCAGGACAAATAATTTACCTATGAGAATCATAATCAAATAATGATGCCTGTTTTACAAGGTTGTGAAGATCAAATGAAATAATATTCATGGAAAAATCTGAAAAAATTGTGAAGTACTCTGCTAGTAGAGTGATTTCTAGCCTACTGTAGGAATCTCACTCTACCATAGCCCCCAGCCAAGGAATCCTCGGTGTAAGGGTCTAGCACTGAGTCTGTGTGGGGAAAATGCAGTAAGGGTGGGTGTGTGCAAAATTTTGCAAATCCTTAGAAAATGAGTGTTTTTATAACCGATAGAACAAAATATGGCGCATTGCTGATAGGAATGTAAAATGTTTCAGCCACTGAGGAAAGCAGTATGGCTGTTTCTCAAAAATGTAAATATTATATGATCCAGCAAATCTTCTTCTGGATATATACTCAAAAGAATTGGAAGTGAGGACTCAAACTGATATTTGTACACCCATGTTCATAGAAGGACAATCTACAATAGCCAAAAAGTGAAAACAACCCAAATATCCATCAACAGAGGAGTATGTAAAAAAAGTGTGGTATATATACACAATGGAATATTATTCAGGCATATAAAGTAATGAAATTCTGACACCTGCTACAACCTTGATGTACCTTGGAAAAAGAACAATAACTTAAAGAATACAAGACATTCAGTATGAATACGAGTATCATCGAGTAATTGAAGAATACAAGAACCTTGTATTTGTAAACTAATTTCCTTTCATCATCCTTCCTCCTCACTCAGTTTTAAAGAATTTTTTTTTTTGTGGTGTCAATAAAATGCTTAGTATCCATCTGACTTAGTTGTGGATTATAACAGATTAGGGTGCACTTATTTTGCCTTTATCTGGTCCTCCGTTCAAATGCTTAATAAATTTCTGACCTCATATCTGAGATTTCTTTGTCCCCTTTGCTGAGTTAGGCCATGATTTCCAATAAGCTAAGTTTTGCGAATGTCTGAGGTAGGAAAAGTTTTGAAGCTATTTTTCAGCCTCTTTTCAGGCTTTCCTAACTTCCTCTCCGTGAGTTCAGGTGTGAGCATCTGCCATCAGGTCCCCGTGGGCTGGCTGCAGCCTCTCCTATCCTCCGGGTAACTCAGCCAGTGCAGGGCATTGGAGGAAGCTGCTCCTTCCACATGCCTTCCCTTCTCTCTCTCAAGACTTCACCATAGGTTCCTCCCCTGCCATCCACCCTATTTCTCTTTTCAATTGACGATGCCACTCCCCTCTTCTCTTGCAGTTGCCCCCAACAGAGATAACTGCCAAAATTCTCCATTGACTAAGAAATATTCTGATTGTTTTTCTCATTAAGGAAATGGGCTGTAGGGAATGGTGAATTATTACAATAGTAGGTATCTAACAAATGGTAACCACTGGGTCCAAATCCTTCTAAGAAATAATGAAAAGACATCACTGTGAGCTTAGTTTGAAGAGGTCTTACCTCCAAGCTCTACCCAAACGTGAATGGTAGTATAACTCAGTGGCTAACAGCCTCCACTTTGGAATCAGCTACAGTTGAAATAGAATCCAGCCTTTGCCAACAAATAGGTGCATGATTGTGGGAAAGTTATCCAATGATACTATACTAAATTTTAGTCTCTTTCTGGTGATAATACCTGTTATGAAGACTAAATGAAATCAAACATGCGGAGTACAAGGTAGATATTTACTCAGTTTGTACATACTAACTACTATGCTGATGATAATAGAACAGAAATTTACTTTTACTTTATCAACAGGTATATTTCTTTTTAACTTCTTTTTTTTAATTTGTGATAGTCACACACACAGAAAGAGAGAGAGAGAGAGAGAGAGGCAGAGACACAGGCAGAGGGACAAGCAGGCTCCATGCACCGGGAGCCCGACGCAGGACTCGATCCCGGGTCTCCAGGATCGCGCCCTGGGCCAAAGGCAGGCGCTAAACCACTGCACCACCCAGGGATCCCTCAACAGGTATATTTTTAATCTTCCCTTTTTTCATAAAGTATACTGGTGAATTACTAAAAATAAATGACCATTAGCTTTGATATTTGTATCTAGAGTCTAAAGCTGGAACTATGCAATTGGTGTCCCTGAGCCCTTCACTCAAAAGAACTCAAAGTTGACTGAAGACACATGCAATAAAGTTATAGAAAGAGTATTTTTTTCAGTCTTTCTGTCAGGTTTCTACCACCTTGAGGTCGATCCTCTTCCCTGACATATTCTTTACTTGCAAATCACTGTGTGTAACGCATATGTGCATATGGTCACTGTGTTGGAGGGGATGGGTCTCTTGAACTTCGAATATCACAGGTGGCCCTGGGCACCTTCAGTGGGCAGCCAAAGCTCCATGAGGAATGTGAATGGAAGATGTGGGGTGACATCGTCGGGGTTTTCCTTTAATCCCTTGAGTATTAAGTGTCTCTAATTACATGGCTCTGATTACTTAAGTCTTACAAGATTAATTCTGGGCTGATGTCAAGCATAAGGAAAATAATACAAAGTCTAATCTCTTTGCAGAAAGCTATATTAGGATGAGGGATTTTAAGCCACTGAACCATATTGGCAGTGAGCATGGGAATGGGCTTTGGAGCATGTGTTTCCTCCCTGAGTCAAGGCCATTTTCTCAGCCCCAGCAGAATCTGAAGACTGGGCCCCTTGTGGTCCATAATCAGAGTTCAGGGAGGGTCTCAGCACTGTATCAAGGGCTTCAACTTTGATGAGTGCAAAAAGTACAGAGCTTGGGTTTTCTCCAGTCACTGCTCCCTATGCAGCATGCTTCAGAGCATCACCTTTCACCCTAACACTGATTCCTGGCTAGTTTCTGGTATGACATAAGACTGGGAACGCAAGACTTATTTAAAGGGACATAAAAGTCCCTTCAGTCTGATTCAAAGCTTCTTCCCATTCCCAGGCTCAGGCCTGACCCCCAGCTCAGGGGTCTTCAGTGTAGAAGAGAATACAGATCGTTCTTGCTATGTTTAGTTAACCACTCCATCGAGGGTGAGGGAAAGCTT